>NC_141164.1:49667057-50023723 GCF_053477565.2 Lygodium microphyllum
GGAGAGAGAGAATATGAACATAAAGAGAGAGAATTATATATAGGAAAAAGATAAATTTTACATACCTTAAGAGAGACTGAGGGGTTGAATATGGACTTGTATAAGGCCTACATCATAGTCTATTGGGAAATTATCTTAAGTAGAGGATGGGTTTTAGATCCTGATTTTGTCAAACAATCATGACTTTATTCTCTGATGCATTAGCCATCATTTCTATCAACGAATACTCTGCCAACAATCTTAAGCTTCATAGGAGCATTAGGCAGCGTTGACCATCACCCCCCTTTTATTTCCTTGATTATTCATCTACTGTTGTGTTGTATTTATCATTAGGATTGAATCTATAAGGCCTATTGATTTTAGAAGACTATGGAATTTTGGTGGAAGTAGAAGCCCAGAGGAGTACGTGAAACTTGGAAGAAGGGACCAAATTTTGTAAGCTAATATCGGAGTTCTCACCTACACAATTTTATTTTTGGTATCAATAGCAAGTCCTATCAAGGTAGGAATATATTCACCACATGCATCTTAGTTAGCAAAGTCATGAAGTTCATTTCTACTGCTAACATGACACTAGTTGGTTTTCTATTGTGTAATTATTTAGAAATCTTGAGATTATCAAGTCCTACTATATATGTTTTTTAAAGGTTTTGCTTAATTTCTTGTGCCACTTTGAACTATCCAACAATTTAACTTAAGATTTTTCAACCATTCAATTAGTGTTCACAAACTTAATGTTAAATGAATTGCTAAATTTCAAAAAGCCTTCACATTTTAAAGAACGAGGTTTAAAACTTTGAACTCTACAAAACTTTTAGTTACAAAAACAACAATATGTGTAGTTTCATTCAACAATCCCTTTAAAATTTTGAGTTCAAGATCTAGTTACTAGAAATGTTTTTCTTGAACATTGTATTCAATACAATGGCTAGAATCATTTCTCTTTTTCACTTACTGTTTTTCCCTCTAGTATGCGAATGTAAGCAAAAGTTCACATTTTATTTCACACATGTATGTGCACACACACACACACACACATTCATGCATGCATGTACACACACTTTAGTTGTGGTTTCTTTGTGTCTACTCTTAGATGCTTATATCTAGCATTATTATGGTGTAAAATGATGCATCCATTGGGCAAGGTGATCTATGTTAACAAGGTAGATGTGCTTCACAATGTTTCGTGAGCAAAATGAGTATACCATTGTGTAATAGCACAAAGGATTGCTAGTGATCACTACGAATTGGTGGATCTGTTGTGTAAGTGATCTAAGCCAACCTTGTGTGAAATATTATTTTATTAAAGGTCCCCAACATTTGCAACTTCTCTAAAGTCAAACGAAACTTTAAGTTTTCCTAAAATCATTATTGACCCTCTTAAATCTAGAAATTGGTAAAGAATATTAAAGCTAGCTCTTTCATATGTTGATAATGACTTAAAGTGACCACTTATAAGCTTACTTTTATTTTCCTTCTAGAGTTGGCATATGATGTCTTGTGATGTAAGCATCCCATTGACAAATCAACATTAAAGTCTAGTCAATATTTTTGAAATAATGTGCAACCCATTTTTGCACAAGTCCTAGAAGGTGTAAGTAATGTCATTTTCAAGCACATCTATTCAATGTGTGGGATTTGCATTATCAAGCCCAACATGATCTACTACAATTTAATAAGATTTGAATGGTTGCTCTTTTTCAAAGCATATCTTAGTTCTGGACTCACTAAGAGCCATTCTTTCAAGTAAGAGATTATGCAATCTTTGTTCATATGTTTTTAAATGCAAACATGATAACATATTGTATTGCAAGTAAATTATATATAGCATCGTTCTAGATACATGATAACATATTGTATTGCAAGTAAAGTATCTATAGCATCATTCTAAATACATTAAGCTTACTAAAACCATAGATGTTGGTCACTTCAATTTTTCTATATTAGTATTTTGTTTGGTTCTCATTAAAAGGTCATGGGTATAAAAGCATACCTTGGCTACATTATGTTGAAATTATGTTTTCCCTCTATAAAAGCATACATGTCAACACAAAAATTTGGGCATACACATCATTATAAGTTTTGCAAAAGTTCAACCCTCTATATCTCCATGTCAATGCATAAGTGTACCAATGAATTAGACATGGATGTAATTCAAGTAATACAATGGCATGGATCCATGCAAAAGGTTCAAAGCTTGTTTAGGAGCCTAAACATACTCAAGCATAACACTATAGCTCTATACCATAGGCAAGTCTAGACTCTTTGAATGATAAACACATAATTTCAAGATAACGAGTTTCTCTCTTGTTTGTCAAGATTGTATGTTGATGACATTGTGTTATATTCATAGTCTAGTGATAGTTTAGAAGCTTGAGCCAACAAAGTAAAAAAGACCTAAGTAGACATGATGACATTGTCTTATATTCATAGTCTGGTGATAGTTTGAAAGCTTAAACCAACAAAGTAAGAAACACCTAAGTAGACATGATTTTTATGAGTTTGTGAATATATTAAGCTTTGGAATTTGGAAATGCTTCATGTTGACATTTTAAGAGGTCAAAATCACATCTTTTGGTGGTTGAACATGATCAAAGAATCCCTTTAGAGCCATATGCATTAACCTCGAATCAACTAGAGTAGTTTAAAAAAGCTTGCATCAATCTACAAGAATAGAGAAAAAAGTAAAAACCAAGAGCACAACTTAATAGATCAAGTTATCAACTGAATGATGCTTCAATAGAATTTTGACCAACTATGGCTTTACCTTAAATAGATACTCCTTATATGTCTTGTATTTCTTCTTGTTAAATTTGTTGCTTCCCATGGACCTTCTTTTGTCCTTTACTTTTTTGGATAGTGATTGTGACCTTGGGCATCACTTCGACATTATACTTTGAAGGTTATTCTTTCCAAACAACCATAGCTTGAACTCCCTAACATGTTAGAGGGTAATGAGACATGTGAGCGTGGCTATCAACATAATGACCTCAACTAAGACTCCAAATGTATGATCTTAGTTGTATGCTTCTTTTGCCTATGCCATAGGAACCTTAAAATCACAACCACATGTGGACTTGCTAGGACAAAGTTGAGATGACCCCTGAATTATCCGATATTTCTACAAGTTGAGAAAAAAGGTGGTGTGCAAATTGGATGTTGTATGCTCGCGTAGTGAATGCCGAAAGGTCCCCAAGAACAAAAGAACTCTACTTTTTGCACAAAACTCAAGGTAAAAAGCATGCACGACATGAACAAGAGACCAATTGGGTGCAATCTCCCCCCATGCCTTGTGTGAGCGCTCCACAAAGCAAGCATGTATTTTATGTATTAATCATCTTCAAGCTCAAATAATAGCCCAAATTACAAAATAGCACGCTTTTGGCTTTTGAGTTTGCTTTAGCACAAAATAGAAATAAAGCTAATGGACGGGCGCCCAAAGAGTCAGGCATACCCAATACAATGTCCAAATACAAATATCATAATCATGCGCCCATGCGCATAGAAAATAATAAATAAAAATCCAATGCCTCAATAAATAGGCGCAACAAAATATAGGCGCCATGCCTAAGGTATGCGCCCATCAAAATATAAGTGACAACTCAAATACACGCTATCCTCCAATGCTTTCCTCCGCCACTACTGCTATCTCTACACATCAACTAAAGCATTCACAATTGTTAGTAAAATAATACAATTAAACCGACAAAAGTGAATACCTAGCAGTCTTTAGCTACATAAATAAATCAACTAGTTAGAAATCAATCCTAACCTTAATTTATCACGAGTGTGCACTCTAAACTCATAAACGTTTATTAATTTAATATGTATTTTACGGAATCACCCGCTATGGAATCACCCATGTACACACTAAATTAATGAAACGCCTGAAAAGGATAGGCGTCCCCATCAACTTCTCGCACAAAGAATCCACTTTGTGTATGAGTCCCGGTCAACAAAGTTTACGGAATCCACTGTAAAACCTCACGGAATCCACCGTGAAATATGCCTCCTGGCATCATACCCCCGGGGTGGGATAGCAATTGTCCTCAATTGCTATTAGCTCAATGTGGAGCTAACAGAGTGGGAAAAGCATTTAAGTCTCTAGCGTGCATCCATTGGGCCTCTTCAACAGGATGGTTTTTAAACTTGACTAAATATTTAGAATATCTTCGGCCAGTTCTAGTGGTCATAAAGTCAATATCTATGATAACTTCAGGATCAAGTATTTCAGTTTCTTCATCTAACAAAGGTGGGTTTTCATAAACAGGGTGTAGATGTAATTGGCCTCTAAAGAGTCGTAATAAACTAATATGAAATGTGTTGTGAATTTTCCAGTGAGGTGGTAGTTCTAATTTGAATGCATTGTCATTGATTTTGTGAATGATCTTAAATGATCCATAGAATCTAGGTGCCAATTTCACAACTGGGTGTTTATCTACACTTTGTAATCTACGTTTTTCTATTCTCAACCAAACATAGTCATCAAATTTGAAATTCATGGCCTGTCTTTTCTTATTGGCTTGTTTTGTATACGACTGTTGGGCATTGGCAATCATGTCTTTAACCTCATCAAAAATAGTAGCGTGCATATTGGCAATATCATCAGCACTCTGAATTCTATTTGATAAAGATGCAACAGGTGTAGACAATCTATGACCATAAATCACTTCAAACGGTGCTTTCTTTGTAGATATGTGTGGTGTATTGTTATATGCAAACTGCAGTAAATGCAAATGTGTGTCCCATGTCTATGGTTTAGAAATAGTGTAAGCATGTAAAAGATCTAAAATAGTACTATTAGTAGCTTCTGTTTGTCCATTAGTTTCAGGATGAAATGCAGATGAGAAATCAATCTTTGTTCCTAGGTTAGCAAACAAAGTAATCCAAAAGTTGTTACAAAATCTAGAATCACGGTCAGAAATAATAACTTTTGGTAATCCATGATTAGTGAAAACAGTTTTCAAAAACAATTGTGCTGCCTGAGATGATGTTAAAGTTTTCTTACATGGAATGAAATATGCTTGTTTACTAAACCTGTCTACTATAGTCCAAATCATGTCATGGTTAGCTTTAGTATTAGGTAAACCAGTGATAAAATCCATAGAAATCTGTTCCCATGGTCTTGATGAAATAGATAAAGGCATAAGTAATCCATATTGCTTACCATGATGTCTCTTAACTCTTTGACAAATCAAACATTCAGAAACAAAGTTAGATACATTAGTGTCCATATGTGGCCAATAAAAATCTTCAGTCAATGTACGCAAAGTAGATATAATACCTCTATGACCTTGATATGGAGGACAATGAATCTCATTCAAAACAAAAGATCTGAATGGAACTGTAACACATAATCTCTTTTCATAAAACATAAATCCATCATTATAAGACAGTGAATCAATAGGAATCCAGTTATTTCCAACTAATTTATTCCAATCAGCATGAAAAGTAATGTCCTGATGATATGTATCTTTCATAGGGGTTAGAGAATCAAATGATATAACAGAAATATTATGAATAGTCGGTCTTCTACTTAATGCATCGACCACTACATTTTCTTTACCTGGTTGATATTGAATAAGGGGATGAAAAATCTGAATAAAGGCTGCCCATTTGATATGTCGGTCAGATATTTGAGGTTGACTAAGTAAATGTCTAATACTTTGTTGATCGGTTTTAATCATAAACTCAAAACCCATTAAGTAATGTTTCCATTGTTTTAAAGCTTGTACCACAGCTAATAATTATTTATCATATGTGGAATATTTAAGTTCAGAAGGTTTCAATTTACAATTAGAATAAGCTATGGGATGATTATCTTGCATAAGTACGGCTCCTATTCCAGATCCGCTAGCATCAGTAACTACTAAAAAGAATGGTCTATTAAAATCAGGTAGTTGTAATACAGGAGCATGGGTTAATGCATGTTTCAATAAATCTAAAGATTTCTGTTGATTTTTAGACCAATGATAAGCAATATCTTTCTTTAAAAGTTTAGTCAAAGGCAAAGCAAGTAATGAAAAATTTCGCACAAATTTCCTGTAAAAATTAGCAAGACCTAGAAAAGAACGTAACTCATGCACATTTTTAGGTATAGGCCAGTTCAATATTGCTTCTATCTTCTTAGGGTCAACCTTAATACCTTCTGATGACACAATATGACCTAGATATTCAATTTCTGTTTGAAAGAACTCACTCTTTTCCGGATTAGCATACAATTGATTATCTTTCAACAAGTTGAAAACCAAAGACAGATGTTCATAATGTTCTTTCTCATTTTTACTAAATACCAAGATGTCATCAAAGAATACAATAACACAATGCTGATATTTCAAAAATATGCGATTCATCATTCTACTAAATGTAGTAGGTGCATTAGTCAATCCAAAAGGCATCACTAAAATTTCATAATGACCAAATTGTGTTATGAATGCAGTCTTGAATATGTCAGATTTATCTAATCTCACTTGATGATAACCAGATTTAAGATCTATTTTACTAAATATGGCAGAACCTTGTAGTTTATCCATAAGATCATCAACCCTAGGAATTGGATATCTATTCTGTATAGTAATCTTATTTAGGGCACGATAATCAATGCACATACGATAAGTATTATTCTTTTTCTTTACCAACAAAACAGGTGCACCAAATGGAGAACTACTAGGTCTAATAAATCCTCTATTTAATAATTCCTCAACTTGAGTTTGAATTTCTTTTTGCTCTATCTGGTTATGCCTATATCGTGCTTTACAAGGTGGTTGTGTACCAAGAATTAAATCTATTTTGTGGTCTTCAGGACGTGAAGGAGGTAAGCCAAGTGATAGATCTTCAGCAAAACAGTCTTTAAATTGTACAAGGAATTCTTTATGCCTAGGGTGCATATGTTTTTCTTTAGCTTGCACTTCATTCACCCAAATTAGATAAGATTTACTACTTTTGCGTAATGCACATTTAGCCTGAGTATGAGTAAGCAATGAAAACGCATTAGATGCATGCATACCATACAATGTAATATGTTTTCCTTGAAAATGAATGTTAATTAAATGCGTGGAATAATCTATGTCAAGATTATGCCGATGATGCCAAGGCATACCTGAAATAATATCACTAGACTGTAATGGTACAACTAGAAAATTCCTTATTTCAGTGTATTCACCAATTTGAATTTCTAAATCATGCACCTCTTGTGTTCCATTCTACCTTGTGCCTAAGAATGCTGCTTTAATGCGATAATGCGTAGGAACTGTTTGTAATTTCAATTCTTTCACTAACTTTGCAGAAATAAAATCATGAGTACTACCATCATCATGCAAAATGATCTTTTCTTTTCCATGCACTAAACATTTCATTGTCAACAAAGAATGTGGAGTTGGCATACCTGGTAAAGTATCCGAAGGAGTAGTAATATCATCCTCATCTTCTGTAAAGTCAGGCATTTCTTCATGTTCTTCATCTTACATTGCTCCAAGATAGTTGATATGGATAGGTGGCTTCTTCGATTGGCAATTGGCTGCTAGATGTCCAGGTTGATGGCATTTGTAACACAATATAGGTTTGGCTTTAGATACATTGTTTGCAATGGCAGGAAGTCTAGGAATATTAGGATTTGGCTGTGAAGATGGCTTAGGGTTTTGATTGGTATTTGATGACAAAGCAGGTGGTTTTGTCCAAGACTTATGGAAAGATGATGAAGGAAAAAGACCTTGATTGAATCTTCTAAAATTTAAATTGAATTGCTTAGAACCATAGTTACCATTTGCTTGAAATTGTTGTGGACGCTTGTCTCTTCCTGGAAGCTTGTCTTCAGTATCATGAGCTAAAGAAATTGCATCTTCAAGAGTTGCAGGCTTGAACATATTGACTTCAACGTAGTAATGCCCAAGTAATCCAGACATATACTTGCGCTTGTGAATCGCTTCAGGTACGTCTTCAAGTATGCGTAACTGGAGTAATGCATTCCAAAAGCGTTCGGTGTACTGAGGAATAGGCTCACGATCTCTTTGCTGAAGAAGGTTCCATTGCTTTATGGCTTTTTCATGGAATTGTGGAGAAAGGAAATTCTACATAAACTTTTTCTTGAAATTCTCCCAGGTAGTGGGACAATCTATACTCTTACGAACCACAGTCCACCAAAGAGATGCTCTATCCACTAAATGATTAGTGACACACTTGATTTTATCTTTTTCAGCGTATGTTTCCTCATGAAAGTAATCATCAAACTGACTGATGAATGCAAGAACGGTTTTTCCATCTCGAGTGCCATTGAAAGTACGGAATTTGAAATTTCTTTTACTTATCTTTGTTTATTTTCGGATAGATTAAGCTTCGAGAGTCGCATCGATGGTACATCGGATAAGATCTTCAGATTGTGGTTCCTCTTTATCGGTAGTCGATCTTTGTAAATTGGCCAATTGAACTTGCAATGCTTGCCGGGCTCGTCGTTCTTCATCCAACTGCATCATAATTAAATCCAACTTTTGTTCCACCGTAGGTTCAAGAAGATCGCCTTCAGCCATTAAATCATCCATATGTGGTTCCGTCATCCTGCAAAACTTCAAAAGACCTCACACTCTCAAAATCCAATTAGCGGGATGAGCGTAGCTCAAGATCAGGTGTACAAGGCTTATATATTTTTGTGTGGCTTTCACAGTCTTCATCTTTGGCAATTACGGGATTTGAAATCTTTGAAAAATCTATGTTTTGACCTTCTGCGTATGCTGAAACTGGTTCAGCAAGTCTGCGTATGCGAACAGAACCTTCCAGGGGACAACTTTGCAATTTGGTACTTCTGCGCAGGAACAGTCCTTATAGGAGTTTTGAGCACAAGTCAGTTTTGACTTCAGGTTACTTGCCAGACTTGCAGAGTTGCAGACTTACGAAATTTGCAGAGTTTATGGAGTTTTATGTGATTTAGTACTTAAGTAACTAAGCTTTAAGCTTAGTGATTGAAATCGTCGAATTGTAGGGAGGGGGGCCGTTTTTTGACGTCGCGAAAATCACGGAAAGGCCATCCTGCTGCCGTCAATTGAAATTTTTGAAGCTCTAAAGCTTCTTTAAGCTTTATAAGCTTTATATTAAGCTTTTAAGCTTATGAAGTTTTGAAACTTATCTCTGTGTATTGACGACTTGGAGAAGAGGATGTAGGAGTGGTCCTCTGCCGTTCAGGCCGGTCCTTCGCGATCAGAGGCTGTAAACAGAGGTTCTTGACCGCCAAGAATCCACCTGTATCGACCATTCGCGATGAGGTTGACCGTAGAGCTTGATCGTTCCAGGAGCTCCGCCTTCGCACAAGATAGGTAGTGATTGGAAGCTCTCGATCTCAGCTTCGCTCTGATACCACTGGTGCGCAGATCGGATGTTGTATGCTCGCGTAGTGAATGCCGGAAGGTCCCCAAGAACAAAAGAACTCTACTTTTTGCACAAAACTCAAGGTAAAAAGCATACACGACATGAACAAGAGACCAATTGGGTGCAATCTCCCCCCATGCCTTGTGTGAGCACTCCACAAAGCATGTATTTTATGTATTAATCATCTTCAAGCTTAAATAATAGCCCAAATTACAAAATAGCACGCTTTTGGCTTTTGAGTTTGCTCTAGCACAAAATAGAAATAAAGCTAATGGGCGGGCACGCAAAGAGTTAGGCATACCCAATACAATGTCCAAATACAAATATCATAATCATGCACCCATGCGCATACAAAATAATAAATAAAAATCCAAGGCCTCAATAAATAGGTGCCACAAAATATAGGCGTCATACCTAAGGTATGCGCCCATCAAAATATAAGTGACAACTCGAATGCACGCTATCCTCCAATGCTTTCCTCCGCCACTGCTGCTATCTCTACACATCAACTGAAGCATTCACAATCATTAGTAAAATAATACAATTAAATCGACAAAAGTGAATACCTAGCAGTCTTCAACTACATAAATAAATCAATTGGTTAGAAATCAATCCTAACCTTAAATTATCACGAGTGCGTACTCTAAACTCATAAATATTTATTAATTTAATATGTATTTTATGAAATTACCCGCTATGGAATCACCCATGTACACACTAAATTAATGAAACGCCCGAAAAGGATAGGCATCCCCATCAACTTCTCGCACAAAGAATCCACTTTGTGTATGAGCCCCGGTCAATAAAGTTTACGAAATCCACCGTAAAACCTCACGGAATCCACCGTAAAATATGCCTCCTGGCATCAAAAGGTAAAGGTTGGATGTGTTTACGTTAGCCAACTTGCCTTTTGGGACCAATTGAATCCCTTGTTTTAACATAAGAAATGCTTGTACTCTCAAAGTTTACACACATAAGAATGAGCTTTCTATTAAATTTTACACATTATATAGATAGGATTGCTTTTTGGTTGGGCACCCTTAATACCTTACAATGCCCAATCTTTAGCTTGGGCATTTGCAATTTGCATATGGGATATTAAAATAGATACACATGACATACTATTTAGCATGTGCAAGATTAAATAAGGCACATAGGATTTGCAAGACATTTAGTTTTTGCTCATGCTTAATTTTGGGACTAGCTCAATTGATAGTAGACAAGCCTACTTAGGTCAATTGACCAATGTGAGGGACTTTAAAGACTCCAAGTATGTCAATGATGTGTAGGTCTTGATTGTGATGGAGCCCAACACATCCATGCTAAAGCACAAAGAGAGAGAGAGAGAGAGAGAGAGAGAGAGAGAGAGAGAGATCCCTTATAGACATGTTGGGTAGCAAGTTGTGTAAATAGGAGGAGGTCAATCTCTATATGTTTACACATTTTACTACTATATTATTTTGGTTATAGGTTTGGAAAGCCTTGAACCTCAAGAGGGCTTCCTGAACCTACAACCTTTTCCAAACCTCCCTTTTTTAGTTAACACTCCCTCCCCTCCCCTTTCTCGCATGTGTAATCTCTCATTTTCTCTTCCTTCTCCCCTTTGTAATTAAAAGCCCCTCCCCCCTCTCTCTCTCTCATTGTAAGACCTAGGCTCTCTCTCTCTCTCTCTCTCTCTCTCTCTCTCTCTCTCTCTCTCTCATTAAATTTTTTAATTTAAACTTTTTTTTAACATAGTTTTTCACACACTTTGAGATGGAGATAGAAGAAGAAGGAGAAGGAGAAGGATTAAAACAAGAAGAAGAAAGAGAAAAAGATGGAGAGAGGGAGGGAAAGAGAAAAGAGAATAGTTTTTTAATTAAACTTTTTAATATAGTTTTTAACTTAGAAAGAGAGACATAGAGGAAATATATAATTTAAAAGAGAGAGAAAACATAGAGAGAAAAGAGAGCGAGAGAAAAAAAACTTGAATGAGAAAGAGGAGAAAAAGAAAAATCGAGAGAGAAAGAGAGAGAGAGAGAGAGAGAGAGAGAGAGAGAGAGAGAGAGAGAGAGAGAGAAACCAAGAGAAAGATACAAAGAGAGCAAAACAGAAAGAAAGGGAGAGAGAGGGAGAGAGGGGGGGATAGAGAGAAAGAGAATTATAGAGAGAGGAAATATAAAATTTAAGAGAGAGAAAGAGAGAGGAAAAGAAAAAAGGAAAAGAGGGAGGAGAAGAAAAGGGGGAGAGAGACGACAGAGAGAAGAAAAGGAGAGAGAAAAGAAAAAGAGAGAATTTAAACACAGAGAGAGAGAGAGGGAAGATAAAATTTAAAAGAAAGAGAAAATAGAAAAAATTAAAGAGCGAATGAAAAGAGATAAGAAGAGGAAAAAGAGAAGAAGAAAAGCGAGGAGAGAGAGAGAGAGAGAGAGAGAGAGAGAGAGAGAGAGAGAGAGAGAGAGAGAAGACAAAGAAAGAAGAAAAGAGGAAGAGAGATGGAGGGAAAAGAGGAAAGAGAAAAGTCTTTTTTAAATTTAAATATTGAGAGAGAGAGAATATAAAATTTAAAAGAGAAAGGGAGAGAAGAAAAAAAGGAAAACTAGGAGAAAGGGAAGGAGAAGAAAAGGAGGCAAAGAGAGAGAGAAGAAGAAGAGAGAGAATATGAACATAAAGAGAGAGAATTATATATAGGGAAAAGATAAAATTCGCATACTTTAAGAGAGACTGAGGAGGGGAAAGAAAGTGAAAGAAGAAGAAGAAGGAGAAGAAGGGGGAAAGAGAGAGAGAGAGAGAGAGAGAGAGAGAGAGAGAGAGGGAGGGAGGGAGGGAACATGGAGAGAGAATAATAGAGAGAGAAAATATAAAATTTAAAGAGAGAGAGAAAGAAGAAAAAGAGAGGAGAGAGAGAAGAAGAAAAAGAAGAGAATATAAACAAAGAGAGAGAATAATAGAGAGAAAATATAAAATTTAAAAGAGAGCAATAGAGAGAGAGAGAGAAAAGAAAATTTTTAAAAAGAGAGTGAAGAGAGAGAGAAGAAGAAAAAAAGAGGAGAGGAAGAGAGAAGGAAAAGAGAGGGGAGAGGGGAGAATAAAAGGGGGAGAGAGAGAGAGAGAGAGAGAAAAGAAAAGTAGGGAGAGAAAAATGAGAGAGAGAGAGAGAGAAAGAACTAGGAGAGGAGAAAAAATAAACTAAAATAGAAGGCAGAGAGAGAGAGAATTAGAAATAGGGAATTGGGGGGAGAAGAGAGAGTGTGAAAAAAATTAGAAGCAAAGAGGTAAAAGGGGAGAGAGAAATATGAGAAATGGATTGTTGTGCAAAGTTATCATGCGATAGCACGAAAACTTTACTTGCCACTTCGTGGCCAATAGTACACAAATATGTGTGTATTTGTTTTGTTTTAGGCTCGCAACTCTCAACCAATTATACTAGTGTAGTGGAAGGATAGGATGCATGGGTCGCATGGAGGTTGGTTTGATCTCCCTCATGCACAAAAGGGTGCATGTGTTCACGATCGGGAGGCCAATAGTCCCTGGATGGCCTCTTTTATCGGACCATATGCAGTTTTGAACATGCATCTAACATATGCCCATTTTTGCATATGTTTGCCATGTCTGTATTGGCCCAAAGTCTAAATTCACATTTAAATATATTTTTGTTGAGAAAGATCGCAAAACGGATTTACGTTATGTGAGATTTAAAAATAGTTTTGTTAGCCAACGGTGTCATTATGTAGTGGATCGTGAGCTCTAGGGGTGCATGAGTTCGATCCTTGTGTCTCTCATCCCATGATGCACAAATCTATTTGCTTACAAAAATGTTTTTGTTAAGAAAGATCGCATACAAATTTTGAAAACATCTATTCATAGGAGAGACCAATGATAGCAACTCGTGCAAGTCTATTCAACCAAATGGTTTAAACACAGTCGAGATCAAAGTGAGATCCGTGACCATCTTCCCGATGGAAGCTAGCTTTGGTAGAGCCTTTAGTAGATCTAGTCCAAGCATCCTTAATCTTCTTCCTAAAGGAGATGAGAACTTCATCCAATAGTCTATACCTCACACAACCCCCTATCCACCAAGTAGCTTGAGAGATCCATCAAACAAGGCTATCCTTTGGCTCCTTTGCTCTTTGCCCTCATCACGGATCTGTTACTCAAGAAAATTGATAAGGCTATCTAGAAAGGGTCTATTTGAGCCTTGCCGCCACTACCGAATGGATCAACTAATGCAATTCAATTTTTTGTTGATGATAATGCATAAATTGTGGAGGCTGACCAGCATTCTATTAACAACTTGATGAATATCTACACTAAATTTTCTGAACTTTCTGCCTCTAAAATCAGCTTTTCTAAGTCTGAGCTCTTTTGGCTTTCTTGGACTAACCCGAAGACTTGGGTGATGCAACTAGGCTTTAAAGTAGTCAAACTAGGTGAGATTATCATGTATTTAGGTTCCCCCATAGAAGTGGGCATATCTCTAACCCCAAGATTCAACTAGTTTCTGAAGAAATTCTAGGACAAGGTGGGAAAGTGGATGGCAAGCTCTCTCTCCTTTGCAGGTAGAATCACAGTGATTCAGACCTTCGTCTCATTTGTAGTTGTATACATTGCCTCACTGATGCCTTTCAGCAACTCTATTTGGGACAAAATTGAGAAGTTGATGCAGGACCTCTTATGGTGTAGAAATGGGGAGAGATCTAAGTCTTAAATCAGTTGGGACCTAATCACACAAGATAAGAAGCATGGGGAGGCTGGGTTGGAAAGTTTGGTTACTGAATCCCTTAGCCTATCTTTGGTTCTTCTCAATCAAGAGGATGAATGCTTCTCAACCCTAGACTGTCCTACTAAAGTTTTGGATTAAGCGGGATAAGATTCGAAGTGGTGCATGGTTGAATCGTTCATGGCAAGACATTATTTCCTGCCCTCACCTCAGGTTATCAATTCCCCAGTTTGACATTGCTCAAGCCTTGGTTGTTGCTAAGTGGCAAAAGCTAATTAACTAACTCTTCTTGGTCTTCCAAGGGACCTATGCATGGTGATTCTTCACTTTCCAAAAGTGTGTGGCTATCTCCTTTTGCATATGATCTAGTGTGTACCTCGATACACAAACAACAAATTGGCAAAAGCACTGCATGATAAAGGAATTAGAATTGGGATAATCAGTGGGACAATGTTGAATGTTCTTGGATGCAAGCTAATTCGATGCAAATTAGATATGAATTGAACAATAAGGAGTTTGACTTCTTATGATCTGTTTTGACTCATCCAAAGTCAGCATGGCTGACCTCACTATCCAGAAAGGATGATTCCGTATTGAAGGACCTTGTTAGCCCTATGGGCAAACCGTTGGTTCACTACAAATCTCTATGGGATGTATCAGTGCCCTCCACTGGCATATTCCTCTCTGTGCAATGTAAGTGGAAGAAAGAGTCCCCTATGGCTAGCTTTAGGACTTGGAAGAATAGACTTAAAAGACTCTAAGAGGCTACACCATCTCATAGATTGAATGTATTGCTGTTGTGTATGTTGCTTAAGAAGCTCCCTCTCCGGTGTCGTTTGGCTAACAAACTCCAAATATCCCCTCTATGTCCTTTGTGCAAGAGAGTAGTGGAGAGTGATAAGCATCTCTTCTGGGATTGTGTACAAGTGAGGCCTATTTGGAGGAAAGTGAAACAGTGGCTTAGATAGGCAAATCTGAATGACATGCTCTACTTTTCAGTGGTCTTATTTGGTGATAAAGGCCTGCTGGATGATGATACTTGGAGACTGATTAATCTCCTACCTGCCATCACTTTGAAGTTTATCTGGTCATGGAGGAATGCATGTGTGTTTAGAGCTTGCACTATCAAGAGCATTGAGGGTGCTAGAGGTTCACTAAAGGATGAGTTTTTACTAGTTTTGAAGCAACTCAAGGATTCACACCGGCTCTTTAAAAGAAACTCTGTGATTTGGCTCAGGCCAAGGGGAATATTAAATAACCTTTATATTGTAATTATACTTACCTCTTCTGGTTAATATCAGTATTCGCACGAATTACTTCTTTTAAAGAAAGTCTATTCAACCTGCGCATGTGATGGCCCTAAGTCGTTAATACATTTACTGCCTCTCAAATAAAAAGAACCCAAACAATCCTGCCACGTCAACGGAACACCCGCCACACACGATCGTGTGACACATCAGATGGTCAGAAGGTGGGATTCTTGAGGCGGCTGGACACGTGGGAGCAAGTCAGTGGTCCGCTTGCATGGCGAGCCAATGAATGCTGCCTCTGTTAAGGTGTGGGGCCGGATGACAGCGACGGGCCAGGAGAATTCATATTTTATTCCCTTCTTTTCCATCGCGATTCCCATGGGAAACACATAAGCGGGTCTCTGTCGCCCACCGAGATTACGACGAGCGGCTGACGTGGAAAAAAGAAAAACGGCATAGCTATTAATGTCCCGAATTTGAAGTCGCATGGCCCCATCCCGATGCATGATTGGCTGTCTCATAGGCATCGGAAGTTTAAAGATAAAAGGCCCACTTTAATTTGAAGGGCAAAGCTGCAAATTTAGAGCCTTACAAAATAATGTGAATATCTCCAATAATGTATGGCGAGTCCTCTTGCATTTAAAAGGAGGTTGCAAACTTTGTGAAGGATTGAAATGATGTTTTAGGGCTGGGCCACACTTAGGTTGATTAGATCTACATAGGTCCGCCAAGCCAAAGTTGAAAGGGGTGTGGCCCAACTCCTTTACCCCGAAAAATATGGGACTCCAACAAGTAAAACTAGTCTCTCTAGAATTAAACATACTTAGACTCTTGTAAGTTTTTTTACATTGCAGCAACATCTCTCTCTCTCTCTCCATATTTGAAGATACTTTTTTTATCATCTAATTTTGCATTGGATTGCATGGTCCACACAAGTCTCCACATGTGTGTGGTTGCAATGCTTTCCCCTCCACTCTAAGTACATGAACTTAGGCATGGTGGGGTTTTTATTGTTGTTTTCCCTAGGCCCCTTACTCAAGGAGACATTGAAATGACCTTCCCAACAACTCTCCGGCATTATTGACAAGGTCTTGGGTGTATTATGGTTTTCATTAGGCCCTTGCACATTGGGGCATAGAAATGGTATGGCTCGTAATGACATTAGCCTTATACCACCTAGTAGGTTCAAGTATTGCATAATGCAAATGAGCATTATTGTTTGTTGCATGATAACTTCTCATAAAGACACCACGAGTCAATCTTTAAGGGAAACAAAGTTGATGCCTGCAATAAAATCACCATAGAAAACACCAAATGTATTTGTTTGTGCTTGATTATTGTAACTCTTTAACAAAAAGGTGACACATGTTTCAAATTTGATCAAGTGTCAGGATAGAAAGACTTGACAATTGGTGATACATCCTTAGTGTTAAATGTCCAATGTCACATCACCAAGTCAATAATGCCATAAAACTTCTATTGAATAAAGATTAGGTCCCTTGTTTGCATCACATCCCTCTTCATAATCATACTTGTTAGTCATAATATGGTCAAGTGAAGAGGCAACATGCTATCACTATGGGACATTACTTCCTTAGTTTGTTGAGTACATCAAATTTATACTTCAAAATCCTTTACAAGATAGTGTTCACATTGGCATTAAGGAGTGGCTTGTAAAATTGAGGTTTTAGGGAGGGTCTTAGTAATGGAGTTATGGGGGGTGAGGTGCTAGGTTTTCTTAGAGATTGAGGTAGGATTAGATTTTGATTGAGGGTTAGAATATATGCTTTTGGAGAAGGTTAGGCTTTAGGGCTTTAGAGCGAGGAGGGTTATTGTTTTGGTAGAGTGGGCTAGGGATTCAAATTTTTTGGGGGGGTGATGATGGGGGGAGGTGTGCACGAAGAAGGGGTCAAAATAGCCTAGGGTTTTGTTGGTGGCGAGCATAAGCACTAAGTAAGGAAGGCAAGGGAGATTTTTCTCTCTCTCTCTCTCTCTCTCTCTCTCTCTCTCTCTCTCTCTCTCTCTCTCTCTCTCTCTCTCTCTCTCTCTCTCTCTCTCCGTGTGTGTGTGTGTGTGTGTGTGTGTGTGCGTGTGTGCGTGCGTGCGCGTGCGCGTGCGCGTGCGAGCGTGGGTGCGCGCGTGCATACATGCATGTGCCATATATATGAGTCTCATGTATTAATTAAAAGAAGAGGTACTGTCATCATGTGTGTATGTGTGCATATGTCCATTGTATCATTCCTACACACACACACACACACACACACACATAGACATATGGATATATGCATACATTTATATTGAGGCATGGATTCATGGATGCATGTGTATTGTATATTACCTTCTTTTAAAACCCCATGTCTTGATTAAACCATGAGGGGTAGTCATGTCTTATAAGGACCTTCACAATCATACCACTTGTATGGTTGTCATCTTGCATTGATAATCCGCTAAAAACAATCCATTTCTATTGTCTTTTAGCTAGTAGTGGCCAATATAATGGTCCCATCGCTTCGATATATTTATTTTCAACAAAGAATTTGATAGTTGTTGAGCATAGCCATTTAGCCACATGGACCCTCCATGATGGGTTTTATCATGTTTTGTGCACATATTAAGAGGTAAGACTTGGTAGAGTGGTTATGGAGTTAAGATTATACTTCAACTAGATTAGCTTTAGCATTGGCCAAACTAAGTAGGAGATGATTATAAGGCCAATATTCCCTAATGTGTTGCTTAAGGGATTTATTGATTCTTAAGTGGACATCTCATTGAGTGCGGCACTATTACATGCCATTATGAAATTATTTCCATGGATAGGAAGGCCAAATCCTTCACCTTAGGGTACTTGACAATCATGGGGTTATCCTAGAACTGATTCTTTATTGGAAGGAAGAGCTAATAACATCCATGATACTTTGCAGGGTACTCAATGAGGAGCATTGATGTTTAGACCTTGGTGCTGACCCCCTTGCACACATGCAACTTCTCCTTGATCTTCTCCACTATCTCTTCTCTAAACACATGGCGCAAGTGGCAAGTCAGTTAGTGCTCCTCCTCCTTCACTTGCAAAGGATGCATTATCAAGCTAAGATGACAAAGCAAACACTGCATGGATGCTTGAAAAGAGTTTTACAAAGGCAAGTTTCATTTAATGACATTTGTTGGGGGGTAAAGGCGCGTGCGCTTATACTGCCATGTATTTAAAATACTGATAATACATGCACACTTGTATGTTTTAGGTGGTGGGCACCCATCATTGTCACTTCATTCTTTATTCTTTCAATCTAACTAATAGAATAAGAGAGACTGACAATCACACATTGTGGCTATTAAGGTTCCCGCATCTTAAGTCTCTCTCTCTCTCTTGCTCTCTTGCTCTCTTGCTCCATTTGCCCATAGCTCACACCTATGGTGCTTTTGCTTACTCATGCTCTCGCTCAAGCTTCTCTCGTCAACTAGTATCATAGCACTAGTTTGAGGGGCTTCTCCTTTAGTTTGCCTCAGACCATGAATACCTATAGTAGTTCATTTCAAGGCAGGCATGGTTCCTTCCCTACAAGGTATGCATTGATGCTTCACTACTCCAGCACTTGTCAAGGCCTGTCGCGGCTTGCTCCAAAGCTTGGATAGACTTGATTGAGGTTCGATAAGTGCTCAAAAGTAACCCATCAAAAATAGTAGTACACTCAAACTAGCTGGTGTGATTTGTGCCTATTTCAAGCTTGGCCTTCTTTGATCTCTTACAACCATTGGTAGCCCCACTTGTGGCTCCTTGGTATTCAATGGGCATTACTTGCCTCCTTTCTTGGAATTGGTACTTGGCTTAGAGCATTGGTCCTTGAATACTAATTGGTACTCAACCATTCATTGTTTAGGTAGCATAATAGTTGTCTACATTAGCTCATACCCATTCCATTGGTCCTTGAATACTAATTGGAGGCTTGATATTCATTGTTGATAACCCTGACATTAATATTGAGCATGTGGCATTGGATTTGAGCTTTCATCCTTCAGCTTTTTAACTGTAATATAGGGAAGTTTGCAATAACATCTTTCGGACATCCTATTTCTCAGAGTTTTTGGAGCTCTTACTGATGTCTCTTGGTGGCCATTTGATGTTGAACATTTGGTACATGCTTGGGACATGTCTTGAGATGCTTTATGGGATGTATTGAGCTTATTTTGGCTCATCTTTTAGAGGTTATTTTGTTGTTGTTATAAGAGGGCAGCAAGCTCTTTTCTCAGAGAAATTGTATGCCTATTGCTCTTGGAGGTTATTTAGGTACTTTAATGGATGTCTTGATGTATGAAATTGATGCTTAGCATTGAGATATGCCTGGATATGCTTACGGTTTGCCTTGGCACTTGACTTTGAGATTAGTTACATGTATCAGAGCATTGGCTTTGCGCTTTGAGTGTTTTAGTAATTTGACTTATGGGCTTGAAGAGTGGCTATATATATTGCTTTCAGATGTATGTCACATATATCTTGGATGTTTGGATGTTATGCACATGATGTATTGAGTTTCTTTTGCTCATCTGACATTCACTCTTTATTCCAATCGGAGCTTTCATGACATTTGGATGTTACATAGAGCCTTGGATATTCGTACTTGATGTTTTAGTGTCACTTGGGACTTAGTTGAGTTATATATATCCTCTTTGGATGCTCTTTGACTTCAACTATTTCCTAGTTGGTTGATTTGATCTTTGCATTGAGCCTGGCACCTACCTCTATCAAGTTGTTGTCAATGATGCATACACATCATTTGGCTATGTATTGAGCTTTCATTACACTTGCTCATTCATTCGTGTCCTACTCTTTGCTGATTTCATCTATTTAGATAATAACTTAACCGAGTCTCGATTTCTGCCTATTTTATTGTCATTTACAATAGCTTCCTTTTCTTTGGACTATGCTTTTATGTGTTGCATTATGGCTGATAGATCAAATGACTGTGCTATTTTTAACATTGACAAATTGGATGGCACTAATTATAGCTATTGGGAAGCATAGATATGGTAAGTTTTGGTGCAAATTTTGTAAAAAAGCCCGAACATTTTGATGTAGATGTTTGGGCTGAATTGAATGAGTTATGTAAATCTACCATCATTTTGTCACTCTCTAAGTAGGTCTACTATAATGTTGTCTTTGAAGGGCAAACTAGCTAATAGCAGTTATGGGACAAGATCCGTAATGTTTATGATGAGTATAGCCTTACCTCTCAGATGTATTAGTTGAAGCAACTCATAGGCCTTCATATGAAGGAGGGCACTTCCATGTCCAATCCCATCATTGTCACTTTATTCTTTATTTTTTTAGTGACTATTGAATAAGGAAAGGTGGTCGCACATTTGATTGTTGGAGTTCCCACATATGATGTCTCTCTCTCGCTTGCTCTCTTGCTCCATCCACCATAGCCCTTACTTTGCTCCTACTTCCACCTGTGTGATTCCACTTAGGCTCTACCTTTCAATTAATATTAGAGCCAACCATTCGAGGAGCTTCTTCATCCTTTGCTTCAGCCCTGATTCAAAGCTTCCTCTCAAGGTTTCATGGTAGCCATTATTTCTTCCTCCCAAGGTATGCATTGAGTTTTCTCTTCTCTCAGTTTCTTCCAACTTGCTCACAACTTGTTGAGAAACCTCCCAAGGCTTAGTTGAGACTTGTTGAGTACTTATTGAATTGAGGAGTAGCAATTCTATCCATTTTGAGTGGATGGAGAGCATGCTATAGAAGTCATGGACAACTCTAGTAGCTTGATAGCACTATCATATATTGGTCATAACTTTTGCAAAAGGTATCAAATTCAGTTGTTCTATAGATAGAAAAAAAGTACACAACAAGAGCTACAAATTTGAGCACTCATAGAGTTGCTTCTTTGTAGTTTCATGTTCTTTATTTCACATAGAACATAATAGTTTTGGTTTGGACAACAAATAATAAATTCCATAATACATGTTTGATGCTTCAAGGATGCTATTTTGGTACTCGAATGGTATAATTATGCTTTTAGATTACCACTTATATTTTTTAGAGCTTTATTAGCTCAATTTTACAAAGGTTTATTGCTATCATAATAGTTTGTATAGCAAGCATACAATAGTGTACATCATGGTTTGAATGCCTATATATGCCTACATGGTATTTCAAGTATGCTACCTATCTATGGTGATGTCTAGCACTGATATATGAGCTTGAATATGGTTACATCATGATTTGACACTTGGATTTGAGCTACATTTGATGTATTTGGGCTTTGGTCAATTGCTTTGAGTTTTTATGCTTACTCACTTCGCAAATATTGAAGCTTCGTTTGAGACTTATGCTCCCAAATGGATTTGTGATGCACTTGGGCTTCTAGGATGCTTTGATGTATATGTCTTGAGATTTGCTTTCTCACTTTGCATTTTGAATTTGCTTCTAGTGGGAGATGTTTGTACTTACTTGGTAGAGCTTGGTTCTTTGAGACAATGGGACTCTTAGTTTATGTATGTGCTCTCTTGTATACTATTGGATATTGTTACCTTTGCTTATGGGATGATTCGATTTTGTATGCTTTAGACACTAAAAATAACCTCTATCAATAGTTTGTTAGTGATATATATGCTTATGGGATGTATGCCTTATTGACAATTTCAATTTTTTGACAGGCTTTAGTGCTGGTGGTCTATGCTTAGTCACTACTAGTTGCATTCTTTATATCCCAATTGCTACTTAGATATCCTTGGCAATGGGAGCTTGCTTTCTTGGCTATTTGTCCATAGTTGGATTAACATATATTGTTTTCTTTATTTTAGCATTATTGTAATTACAGTTTTTAGCATTGTCTTAGAGAGTAAACATTGTACTTTGGTAGTCTATTGCTTGTAGTTGGTAGACAACTCTATACTTTAGTCTTACCTCTTGTTTTACATTTGTCCATAGTCGGATTAACATATATTGTTGTCTTTATTTTAGCATTACTGTAATTACAAGTTTTAGCATTGTCTTAGAGAGTAAACATTATACTTTGGTAGTCTATTGCTTATAGTTGGTTGGACAACTATATACTTTGGTATTCACTCTTGTTTTACATTTGTTTTGGTTTAGCTTTGGGGGTTGATTTGCAATCATTTATAGTAGCACATTTCCTTGGATTTTACATTGTTATACGGTATTATCATTATGGCTAATTCTTCGAATGATGGTGCTATTTTTAATATTGGAAAGCTTGATAGCAAAAAATTCAACTATTGAAAGACACAAATATGATAGGTGTTGGTTCAAAAGAAGCAAGTTGTGACTTTGAGAACCAAGAGTGTAAATCTCGAAGGCATTGATCAGGATACTTTGAGTCATTTGGATTAGCTATGAAAATCCACTCTTATATTATCATTGTTTAAATAGGTTTATTTTAATGTTGTGGCACCTAAGGATAATGCTTTACATTTATGGGAAAAGATATGCAATCTTTATGACAAAGCAAAGTCCTGCTTGTCAAATGTATTGGTTGAAATAGCTCATGGACCTTTGCATGAAGGAAGGGACTACTGTGTCCACACATTTGAATGAGTTTCACTCGATTTTTTGCTAGTTTACTTCATAGGACATTGAATTTAATGATAATCTTCTTCCCTTGTTCTTGCTTGTGATACTTCCTGAGTCATGGGACACTTTTTGTATTGTCATGTGTGCTAATATGCCTAAGGATAGTTTGAAACTCAAGGATGTTGAGGATGCCTTATAGAGAATATAAAAAAAAAGGAATGTAAATGCTTCCCATATTTCTCATGCATTGAATGTTAGGGGTAGACATGATGGTAAGAATAGTAATGACCACTGTGGTAAAGACTTATAGAAGTCTCAATCTCGTAGTAAGTCCCATGGTCATAAGGCTTCTCTTGCATGTCATTATTGTGGGAAGCAAGATCATGTTAGGCCACAATGCCATAAGATGAGCGATAATAAGTGCAAGGAGAAAGGGAAGGATAAAGTGCAGGATAAGTCTGATGATTGTAGCATTGTGGTAGAGACTCATAGAGATCTCATACATTGAATGCTAGGGGCAGACATGATGGTAAGAATAGCAATGACTACTGTGGTAGAGACTCATAGAGGTCTCAACCTCACAATAAATCCCATGGTCATAAGGCTTTTCTTGCATGCCATTATTGTGGGAAGCAATATCATATTAGGCCACAATGCCATAAGATGTGCAATGATAAGTGTAGGAAGAAAGGAAAGGATAAAGTGCAGGATAAGTCTGATGATCATAGCATTCTTCCTAGTAAGTCCAATGTAAAATTGAGAAGATAAATGTCTTGGAGCCTGATTCCGATTATGATTATAGCTTGGTAGCTTCTTCTCTTGATGCTACTCAATTGGCTAATGCATCGTCCACTTTTTCTCAATATTGGCTGCTTGATTTGGGGGCTTCTTTTCATGTTACTCTGCATAAGGATTGGTTTCATTCCTATCATAGCATGACAAGTTTTATGAGACTAGGAAATGACTTGGCATTTGATATTGTTGGCATTGGTGGCGTTAGACTATAGTTTTTTCTTCAAGCAACACTTTTGTTTTGTATGATATATGCCATGTTCTAGCTTTGATCAAAATCCTACTCTCTACTTAATAGTTGGATGATGCAGGATACCACGTATTTTTTGGTGATTTTGCATGGAAGATTACCCGTTGGAATCTTATCTTTGCTCGAGATGCCAAGGCTCACAACCTCTATCTCTTGCTTTTATCTTGATCTGACCATGTTTTGGCTATGGCTAACATACCACATGTGTCTTTATGGCATTGTTGCCTTAGGCACATCCTTAAAGGGAATGAAAATGCTTTCTTGTTTGCAATATCTTTCCCCCTTAACTATAAATGTTTTGGTTCATGTGATCATTGTCTTTATGGTAGACAAACACATAGTTTTCATAAGAAGTCTGGCATTATGCGCATGGGTGAGCATCTAGATCTTGTTCATTATGATGTATGTAGTCCCATGTCCTATTAATCACTAGGTGCTATGATGTACTTTGTGACTCTCATTGATGATTATTTGCAAGGTCTAGGCATAACCCATAAATCAAAAATCAAATGTATTGGCTACCTTTCAGCATTCACTTACTCTTGTTGAGAACCAATTTGGGTACAAGCTAAAATGCCTAAGGTTAGATAATGGGGGTGAATATGTTTCTAAAGAATTTGGGTAGTTTTTCAATGAGTGGGATATTAAGTGTTAATTGACCACCCCTTACACCCACCCTAGATTGCTATTGCAGAGTGCATGAATAGGATGATTCAAGAGAGATTCTATAGTATGCTTAGTTAAGCAAGCTTAGCATAGTATTTTTGGAGTGAGGCAATTACTATTGTTATATACTTGATGAACAGGTCCCCATGCATTGCTATTGGTTGTTAAGTTGCAAAGAATGTATGATCTAGAAAACCTTCGTTATATGGTCATTTGCATGTCTTTGGATGTGAGGCTTTTTGCCATGTTTACAAGGACAAATGTAATAAATTGATTCCTAAATTGATGAGATGCATCTTTCTTGGTTATGGAGATGTAGGTGAGATGGTCTATTGCCAATGGGATTTGTAGGCTAGAAAGGTCATCCATAGCCATGATGTTGTTTTCCATGAGGAGAAGATGCATAAGCAACTTGAGCAAGCAATTGAGCTCACATATTGTGATTGTTAAAGTTTCCACATACGACATCTCTCTCTCTTCTCCCTTGCTCCATTCGTCATAGCTCTTACTTCCACTTGTGTGCTTCCACTCGAGCTCCACCTTTCACGACAATGCCATAAAATCCATGATAATAAGTATAAGGAAAAGGGAAAGGCCAAAGTGTATAACAAGAATAATGATCACAACATTGTCCCTAGCAAGTTTGGCATCAAGATTAAAGAGAGTAATGTTGTGCGGACAGATTTTGATGATGATTACATACTTGCAACAACTTCTTCTCTTGACACTTTACATTTGACTGATGTTCGGTCTACCTATACTTAGTATTGGATTATTGATTTAGAAACTTTATTTCATGTTACACCTCATTGAGGGTGGTTCCACTCCTATCACAACATGAAGGATTTGCTAGATTGGGTATTGACTTGGTATTGGAGATGTACAGCTATAGTTTGCTTCAAGTAGTATCTTTATGTTGCATGATATATGCCATGTTTCAGCTTTGATAAAAATTCTAGACAGTTGGATGATGTGGATTACTTTGTATCATTTAGGAATTCCTCATGGAAGATTACTCATGGGAATCTTGTTCTGGCACGAGGTGCCAAGTCTGGCACCCTTTGTCTCTTACTTGTATCTGAGTCTATCAATGATGTTTTAGTAATGGCTATAGTACCACATGTATTGTTATGATCATTGCCCTAGGTATATATTATTAAATTGAATGAAAATGCTTACCCATTTGTAATATCTTCCACCCCTTGACTAGAAATATTTTGATTCTTGTGATCATTGTCTTTATGATAGGTAGACACATAGTTCACATAAGACATCTGGCATTATGTGCATGGATGAGCCTCTAGCTCTCATTCGTTTTGATGGTTGTGGATCTATGCCCTACAAGTCATTAGGTGGTGTGAAGTATTTCATTACTTTCATTGATGATTACTCACATAAGGTCTGGGCATATCCCATAAAGCAAAAGTCAAAAGATTTGGCTATGTTTCAACATTGACTTACTTTTTTTGAGAACTAATCTGGGTATAGGCTGAAATGCCTATAATCTAACAATGGAAGTGAGTGTGTATCTAAAGCCTTTGATCAATTTTGTGAGATGAGAGGAGCATTAATCATGAGTTGACCACTACGTACACCCCACTCCAAAATGGTATGGTTGAGCACATGGATAGGACAATCTAGGAGAGAGTCCATAGTATGCTTAGTGAGGTAGGCTTATGGCAACACTTTTGGACTGAGGTAGTTTTACTACTATTATACATTTGATTAATTGACCCCCATGCACTACTCTTGACTATCAGGTTGCCGAGGAGATATAGTTTAAAAAACCTCCATCATATGCTCATTTACATATCTTTAGTTATGAGACTATCTGCCATGTTTCTAAAAACAAGTGCAATAAACTAAATCCTAAGTTTGTGAAATGTGTCTCTCTTAGTTATAGTGGGGATGCAGTTGAGATGGGCTATCGCCTATCTGCAAGCTTGGAAGGTCATCCATAGCCATGATGTTTTTTTCTATGAGGAGAAAATACATAAGTATCTTGAGCAAGTTGTTGAGATATGTAGGGTGATATTTCAGGAGAAGGAGCCTCCTATTACTATACAACTAGCTAGACATCATGCAATAGTTGATGCTCCAGCAACCCAAGACCATGATATTAGACATGTATAGGCCTTACAGCCCATTTTGTAGTCTACTAGAAATAAATATCAACCTATTTCTAGTAGACCGTGATGTTAGACAGGATATATAGGCCTTACAGCCCATATAATCAGGTTGCACTCTCCATGGATTATATTATGGTGAGATACTCATGAGTCTCTTACCTATGATGAGGCCATGCATAGAGGTAATAGTCACTTGTGAGAGAGGGCCATGTAGTCAAAGTTTGACTCACTGCAGCAAAATCATACATGGGATTTGGTTCCTTTGCCTAGTGGAAAGCATGCTTTGCCATACAAGTGGGTGTACAAGTTGAAGAGCATCCCTGCATGTCCCAAGCCATCATATAAGGCTAGATTAGTTGCTAAGGCTTTTAAGTAAGAGCATGGTATTGATTTGGTGAAGTCTTCTCTCTTGTAGTCAAGATGACCACCCTACGCTTGGTATTGGCTTTGGTTGCATAGCTAGATCTGGACCTCTATCAGATGGATGTCAAGATATCTTTCTTATATGGGGACTTACATGATGAGATTTATATGCAGCAACCTAAGGGCTTTGAAGAAAAAGGTAGGGAGCACCTAGTGTGCAAGCTAAGAAAGAGCATTTATGACCTTAAGTAGGCACTTAGGGAATGGTACCACAAGTTTGATGCTTTCATGTATTCACAAGGATATATTGGCAACGATATGGATCTATGTTTATACACAAAGAAGGCTTATGATGGTAGCCTTATGATTTTGTTACTCTATGTGGATAATATATTAATTGCTAGGAGTACTCATGATGAGCTGAATGACTTGAAAAGTTAGCTCAAGAGGAGCTTTGAGATGAAGGACATGGAACATGCCTCACATATTCTTGGGATGCACATCATGCGCAATCACTCTAAGGGGCTCCTTTACTTGTCATAGAAGGTGTACATCTAGAAGGTCCTTGAGTGGTTTCATATGCAAGATCTTAAGCCTTTGGCTGTTCTTTGCCTTCTCATGTGAAGGTTAGTCATGCTGATTGTCCACAGTTTGATGACCAGAAGGCCGAGATGGCTAAGATCCCTTAACAGTGGTGGTTTGGTGTATGCCATGATAGCCACTCATCCTAACAGAGCATTTGCAGTGCAAGTTGTGGTATGCTATATGGCTACACCTAGCAAGCGGCATTGGGAAGGCTATGTGTGTTTGTATATATGTTTTGAGATATGACATTGACCTTGGTGCCATTATTCTTTGGGTTTGAGATGTGCAATAGTTTCCAATGAGTTGGAGTTCTTACCTAGGTCTAGGGTAGTGCTCTATAATTTTTCATTTTTTATTATCACAAACATGAGACCATTCAACTCTAACATGGCAAGCACATCATGGTTTCATATGTAGTTTGTATTTTTTGTGCAAAATTTCACAAGTTTCGCTATAAAAGAGGTCTAAGGAAGGTGTAAAAATTTGGCTAGTATTCATACAAAAAATAATCTCTCATTGAGAAAAATATGGCTACAAGCTAAGTTTTTTTAGGGTTTTTATCACCAAAAAATACCTAGATTACAATATAAAGAGGAACAATGAATCCAAAACTTAACTTCCATATATCGTTTTCTCATAAAGCATGCATTTCACTTGTTATTTAACATTAGATAAGTAAGTGAGTACAAATGTGTATGTGCCTTGTGTATATGTATGGAAGTCTTACTTAACATGACAAGTCTAGATGATAAATGAGCTTTGATAAGAAAATATTTGGGCATATTTTTCATAGGGACTCCAAAAGAAAAACATTGGTTTGACTCATATGAGGTGGCGATCGATGTGGTTTTGCCTCTAAGTTGCAAACTAGATATATCTAAACCATTTGGGCATTGATAGAAAGAACGAAATTGACTATTTAATTGTAACTAAGCAATGCTTAAGATATCAATATACATGTGCTTTATATACTTCTTGCATGTTGTAATTTCTTTACCACTAGCTCTCATGACCTTGTAGGCTGATGCCGTGTGCCTGATTGGTCACAACTAATCCAAATGACATTACATGATCGTTCTCAACATCCCTTCCTCTTAAATCAAGGGCACAAGATTGTAAGAGGATCAAAAGTACTATTTATCTATTGCATTCAAAAGTAGTAGAGGATTCTCACTCCATTCTCATCCTTGTCATAAAGGTGAATAATATGTGGGTTGTCACCACCACAAGCCCCAGGCAAAACAATGAGTATTAGCTAAAGGTAAAGGAGCCTTGAACAATAATATGGAACCACTCATATTCCAAAGGAACCAAATCAAGATTGAAGTCTAATAGCACCAATTTTTGAGGATCCTTTTGCAATAACCAAGGGAGCTACCCCCTGTCGTCCAAAATATTTTTGTTTAGCATGACATGACGATAACTCTAGCAAAAAGTATTTGGATCTTTCAATCAATTTGTTTGGTTTTCTTCTCTTTGAATCCATTTTCATAAGCTTGTCATATCTAGCCCAACGTAAAGGGGTGCTTGAAATGCAATAGCATTCCCTTAGAATGTATATGCATCTCTCTTTTATGTACTCATAACATTCCACCTAAGTAAACCTCATGAGCAAGGCTAGAATAGCAAATTTAAATGCCTTTTTTCACATAATATCTCTTTATATGATATGCTTAGCATACATGAACTATCTACAGTTGCAACTCAACATATAAAAGGTTCAAATAGAGCTTTTATTGAATGTGGGCAATGTTCTCATGTAACATCATCATTCACATGAAACTAGCATATAAAAAGTCTAAATTGACCTTATTAAATGTGGGCAATAGTGTTATGTCCATCATCATTCACAAGCAACATGTGGAGTGTACACCTACTCATCTTTTACCTATCGCATCGCTCTTCCATTATCATTCTCCCTTAGCTTCTTAATTATAGCACACCATTCATGAGAATACACTTGCACATGCAACATAAATCACGAATGCTAACTACTTGTCTTGAGTGGGGTCTGAGCTTTTATGAGGGAACTAACAAAGTTCTGCAAGTTTTTATGAGAGTGATATTTCATCCTTGTGCTTTTTAAACCAGCCACTTAGTATGGGATGCTTATTGTTAAACCATGAATAAAATATGGTTATTAGTAACTTGGGAGGGGTTTTTTTTTTTTTTTTGGGAGGGAGGTAGGATGAAAAATGGTGCTTCATTACTTCAATGGCATGATGTGAAAAATATTGCAACACACTCTACAAAGAGTACATATAAATATACCATCTACCACTAAGTACACATTCATTTTGGATGGTTGTGGGGGAGGGAGGTTCAAAGTAACACTATCAAATGGTTTGGACTTCCATTTGAGGTTAGAAGGAATGTGCCATATATTACAACTTTCATTATAATCCATTTCTTATGTGGGTAGTTTTCTAGTTCATCTATCTATTAGACAAAGTAAGCACATGTGAAGATGCACAATTTTTAATGAAACTAGATACACTTGTCATCACCTATAGAGCTCTTATAGAATCATGAATTAATTATTCTTTGGTGAGGAGTTTGAAGGATGCAATCTACCAATTTCACTTATGGCCATGTTCCAATCTCCACAATACAAACGTGGCCCTTTAAAGTATAATTGAAGCATAAGCTCCGAAACTATAACTCATTCCATACTCTCCTTTGGTGTATTTATTTAAGCCATCTAAAATGGAAGCTACAATCAATTTGCCTGAGTACTTCCCACTACCTTGGATCAAGCATAATAACCTTGGAGTTTTGCATCACTAGTGTTGGTTTCTTGTAAAGATGTATGTCATATTTTTTAATGAGCATACATAGGTGATCATATTGTGCACACATGCCTTTATTGTTCTAGGGAACAAAAATTCCTAGTATAAGGATTCATGCCCTTAATGAAAGTTATGACTAACTTTTCATTACCAAGAGTATTGTGTAAACATAAGTGACCTCAAATGGGTTTTACCTTCTAGCTTGTTGTTTGAAGCTTCCTTTCTTCCTAAAGAGTACATGTCCTCTCTTTGAGCCCACATCAAGAGCTTTCATGTCCTTATTAGCACCTACCACAAAAAAAAATTCAAGTCCTTTCTTTTTCTTGTCCCACTACATGCAAAACCTTTAGCTACCTATCAAAGATCAAAGCTAGAGCCACATGCAATACTCTACCTAAAAAAGATCTAGTGTCAACAATGAAGCTTGGTGAAAGTTATGGCATTCACAAAGCAATATATCTTTGATAAAAACCAAAAACTATGGGAAATGATAGACCAAGTTAATTTTGAATCCCACTAAAGAATCATGAATAAGTTCTCAAAAGGAGCCTTTAATTGATTATGCATGACAAAAAGTGATCGAGAGCTCATCCTTGGAACACATACTTCCCAATAAACCAAAAGAACATGGCACATGAGACCCTATTAATACAATTGTTAGACATGCTTTTAATAGCAAAATGATGATAACCAAGTGTGCAATTTTAGCGTGACCTTTATGGAAAATATTATTCCTTTTGAACATGAATTTGTTGCAACTTCACAACCATGGTTACGCAAGCATGTTGGGAGCTTTGATTTGGTGAGTTTGAACTTGTAGCCATAAGAATCAATCTTGCTAGCAACCTTCATGGCATTATTGCCATCACCATGCTGATCTCCTAGTTGCTCCCTTGCATTCACATCCATAGTTTTCTAGAACATTAAAGGAAGAAGTGATAGGTGTGCAAGTTCTAATTACTACTTAGCCTAAGATTCAAACTACTTTTTAGAGTTAAAGATTACAATACCTTCCAAGCGCAAGAAGTTAAAAGTACTCAGCATATTTTTTTGCATATAACTCATGACTAATGGATAATAAATGGGGAGATGATAAATTATTGCATGAGAAATAAGAGAGTAAGGTGTGCTACCATGTAGATGACTAACAACTTATAACATACCCTCTTCATTTTGGGAAACATGTCAAGAAGCTAAGAGCATTTGCAACTCCTATCTACCTTATCATATGAACCCTTTTTACCCATGAGAGAGGGAGGGATGGTTGGATTTGGGATCCAACTGATTTGTCCTTAAAGGTGTCTCATAGCAACAACTTGATCCTCATTAGATGGGTCTTGACGTTGCACTACTTTGAACTCTTGGAGATGGATCGTGTGGGAAACTGTCACCTGTAAATTGTCAAGGTCTTGTGCAAACATAAAAAAATTTCAATCCGGTGCTACTCATTGTAATCATTAGGAGTGTGCTATCATCTATTCTATTATCATTACATTCATCTTATTGTGGCAAAGGGAGTTACCGAAACTCCATGAGCCTCCCAACCCCCTCTAAACCACCCTAAGCCTACCAATGGGACAACCAATCTTGGGTGGCACTCATCATCACATATGCACACATGCACACACTCTCTCTTTATTAGCAGCTTCTCATCCCATTGCTTTTTGTCTCACCCTTTTTCTCTCCTAGCCTTGCTCTTGATATTTTGAGGTCCATGTTCTCTCTCTCTCTCTCTCTCTCTCTATATATATATATATATATATATATATATATATATATATATATATATATATAGACATTAGGGATATGGTGAAGCAAGAGCCATAGATCAAGGGTGTTGTAGGTGTTGGAGCTACAATGATGGATTTTAGGTCAATTTTCTACATGGGGCAATGCGTATGTCATGCTGAGTTGGTGGCATCATGAGCATGTGTCATGTTGGGGTGGAGCGTGTCATCATGTCATGTTATGCAATTGATGAGTTTACCCTAGAAGTTGTAAAGTCATGCCTTGATTCCTAACACTTGCGTTTTGCAAAAAATGCAATTAGGAAGCCAATATAGTATGTCATATTGATGTTGAAGGAAGAAACTCGAGTGAGAACACAGCAAGCAGAAGTACCAAATATGTGCACTATGGCAGATGAAGCAAGAGAGAAAGAGAGAAAAAGAGAAAGAGACTCAAGATGTGGGAACTCCAATAGTCACAATGTGTGATTGGCCTCCCTTATTCTATTAGTCATTGAAAGAATAAAGAATGAAGTGATAGTGATGGACGCTTGCCACCTGCAGTGTACGTGTGTGGGTACTATTAGTGTAGTAAATATACATGCGGTATAGGCACATGCGCCTTTACCCCCAACAACCTCCCACTTGAAGATGAATGTGCCCTTGGTAAGGAGAGAGAAAGAAAAAAGTGACAAAGTACAAATGTATATAAAGTACAATAAGATGAGGAAAGACATCATCTCAAGATTTTGGTTAGCTGAGATCTTGATAAGCTCGCTAGACTTGTCTTAAATGACCTCTCTAATAAAGTGATAATGCAACTCAATGTGCTTTGTCTTCACATGGAAGACTAGATTCTTAGCTGATTGGATAGCACTCATAGAATCTAAATGTATGTAAGGACCATTTTTGTAATACCAAGGTTTTTGTTTAGACGGCCTAACCAAAGAGCCTCCTTGCAAGCCTCAGTGGTTGCAACATACTCTACCTCTATAGTAGAAAGAGCCATGCACTTCTATACCCTAGACATCTAAGCAAAAACACCTCTAGCAAAGGTGAAGACATAGCCAGAGGTGGACTTTCTATTGTGTGCATGTCCTGCATAAATCAGAGATTGTACCCCATGACTTTTGTATTCTGGCCACCATAACATATGCACATGTCTATACTGCCCTTAAGGTACCTCACGATAACCTTCTTATAGCTTAAAATGAGGTACAACATCCTAGCCTTTGTGATCACAAGTAACAAAACACGATGGATAGAGGCATATCCATGTTATAACTCACTCTTTAGTAAATTTGCTATCTAGAACATTGGGAGAATAACAATTTGGCAAAGTCTTCTCCTTAGGCAAAATGAATATAAAGAAATTCTCCACATCCAACATAATAACACCTTATATTTGTAGACTTTATCCAAGAAAATCAAGCTCTCAACCAAAGGGTCATACACCAAGAGCATCCACATCACAATCCTCTGCAACTCCAAGCAAAATGAGCAAGTAGAAGCCCTTGAACTACCTTCAGGGAGGTCTCAACTTCAAGACACTTCCATCCCACAAGGATTAACTCCATGAGCACTCTTGTAGTTATTAGGTCTTTGATACGAGCACACATGGGCTTCATCAACTTTCACAACTTCATTACTTATCTTCCTTTAACTAATACATTAGCTCCACCGACTCACCTTGAAAATTTCTCATTGTCCTCCATGGCAAACTTTAGTGTCTCCATGAGGAGTACCTCATCTTCTTCGTACACTCCTCAAGGCAACACCATAAATGTCTCCACCCTTTAGTTTTTATAAGCTTTTCTTTGTTTTAAAGGGATTAGGCAATTAGACAAAAAATTAGATGCATTTTATGAACCAAGTAAAAAACTTATAAGTGTATCTACAAGAGCATTTATACATGCATTTGTGGATGTGCATTTATAATCACTGCAAATTTGCAAGTTGTTAAATGCGAATATACATATGCTTATAAATACACTAGTTTTTGCTATTTATAAAAAGCAATAAGCTACTAACTATGGAATTGTGGGTCTATTTTGAGTTGCAATGTGCAAGCAATAGCTCTTTGGTGTCTTTTTTCCATAACTATCTGTATCTACCATGAATAAAATGTAATAACAAATTAATCCATCATCATAATATTGCTCAATAAATATATTTAAGCCCAAACATTGTTGATAGACTTTATATTGGCAAAAATTTATCCCATAATTGAACATGTATGTGGATTAGTGAATCATGCATTTATGTAGTATATAATCTAGGATACATATAAGTGGATGAGCTAAACGGAGAGACATGATCTCCCTTTAGCACATGCCATAGAAGAGCATGATGATCTCCCTATGATAGGGTATAGTTTGTGCAAGGTGTAAGGACAACTTACTAACAGTAGGGATGACAACTAGGGACTATTGTTGATGCCTACATCGTAGGCTAGATCTCTTAGTTCTTACTAAAGATCAACTTATCTTGTCTTGAAAGTTCTAGACGGCCCCCTTCCCTTTCAGGTTTTTGTTTTTCTCACTTTGAATCTATATTATGGTTTTGCGTAGAAGTTAGTAGTCCATGATGTAACATTTGCAATCTAATGATGAACTCTTTCTTTGTTTCTAATTTTTCAAGCAACTTTTCATTATATTCTTACTTAATACCTTGTTGTAACACATGAAAAATATTTATTCATGCATTGCCCTCCACCCATGCTTATAGCAACTTGCCAACATGCATGCAATTTTGAAGCAAAATGAGAACTCCACTTGTTATAATGTACACTACCATCTATTGCCCCATGGAAAGCTCCATGGCCATATGTACTTGAAATAAATAAAACTAATGAGAACAACATGTAAGATATATAATTTGTACATTGAAGATACAAATATGTAGATACAATTCTACCATGTTTAACAACATATTCATTTTGTAGACTTTGCAAAGACCTATAGTAAAACTTTCTATAGAAAACCTAGATTAACTATATAACAAAATACCTAGGCTAACTATAGAAGACAATTGTAGCATGTTTAATAGTGTGATTAACAATACTTGTATTCTATAGATTCTCCATACATACCTACAATAAGAACGACTATTGAATATGTAGACTGATTACAAAATAGAATATCTAGACATATTTAAGAATAAGAAGAACAATGAAATTATATTTTCTCCTTCTAGAAGCTTACCCCTCACTTAGACTACAAAGAAGAAGAAGAAAGAAACCAACCATTAGCTTATTTGTTCATGAAAATGAGAAGAAGAAGAAGAGTAAGAAAATGTATTTTTAAGAACAAGAAGAAAGTATGGCAAAAGCATATAAAATATAGCTTCTCTTCAACCTCACATATCCCACATGACAAATGTAGCTTCTCTTCAATATGAAAGCTCCTACATGACATTTGTTGTGTCTCTTCCATTCATCCTTTCTTCTACCTTCTTTCTCTCGACATGCTTCACTCAAAATAAATGAATTGTTGGAAGGTTTAAACTTTTTACCCTTGTTCTTGGTGCACTTATAGTCGAGTTTATAAGCATGGTTAAGTCTCAATTTAATACACACTTGTAAGCACATTTAAAATGTGCATAAAAGATTCTTTATTAAATGTGTTTGTAAATGCATGGATAAACCCACTCGCTAAGGCACATCTACTAACTATATTGATGCTTCCATTTTGTTGTAGTGCTCTCCTCTCACTTTGATTTGTGTCCACTACCTCATTGCCATCATCATCAATTTTTGTCTTCTCAAGTTGTTGGTCATCGCACCATCTCTTGTTTTCTTCACTAAAAAGTAGCCATAAGCTACTTTTCTTGAGCTTGCCTTCCATGTAACCATGTGTGCTAAGTCTAAAGTGGCCATGCCAAATCATCACTCCACCAAGTTAGCATATGGATGGGCCCACTTGGTCACTTTCCATGTCTACATGCTCTTTTATTTAGGTGTATGTCAAAGCTATCACCCTAGGTCATCAAGCTAGTACCTAGTTGGTTAAATAGAAGTTACATCAAACCACCAAGTTCCCTCTAGTCAAAATGACTCTATAGGTGTGATATGTGGTCTTCCATGTTATCACAAACAACCCCATGATAATATACATGCTTCTGTTGTCAAGTTATTAGAGCTCCATCCTTAGTTTTCGATCATAGTCCTTGCACCTAGCCAAGACTTAGAACTCTTTCTATAGATATCTATAGATCCATGAAAAACCTTGCAAGATATGGGAGAAAATTGTGGAACTCTTTCCTACCAAAAGCACAAGAAATCTAGCTACTAAAACCATCCAATCTATCTTGCCAAAAGGCACAAAACCATTCCTTCCATCACTTGTCATATCCATTCTTAGTCCAATCTGTCCTGCTAAAAGGCACCAAATCATTCCTTCCATCACTTGTCATATCCATCCTTAGTCCTGTTTGGCTTTAAGAAAAAGCCTCACAACATGTAACCAAAGCTATCCATGACCACACTCTTCGCAATGTTGTGCCTTGTATCAAGTCACTACTACCTAGAGTACAATTTGTATACTTACTGGCCACACTCTTCACAATGTCATACCTTGTATCAAATCACTCCTACCTAGAGTACAATGTACATACTTGATGGCAGTGCCATTAATTTATTGATGATATTCAAAGCTATACTCAAGACTTTCAAACCCAAATGATGTGTGAAGCAAATACAAAATGAGATTGATAATGCAAGTAATGCGCAAGTAATGATAGTTGCCTGAAGTAGCACACAAACTAGTTGAGTTGCCTTCAACTAATAATGATTCGAAGTAAACTATACTTGATGGAGTATCCCTGCTTGAGGGGGCACTTTGATAACTAATAGAAGTCTTGTAGATGTGGCATTCACCGTGGGCCCTATATGTTTACTCTTGTAGAATGTGTTCTATCTCACTGTCCAATGAGTTGGCTTTTATGGGGCCCACATAGGTTTTGACCTATGTGTGAATTGAGAGTCCTAAGTAGGGTCGATTGACTTGCATAAGGAGAGACTCTTGACTTGAACTTGTAAGATTGGTCTATGGTCATAAGTTTTTGATAGTTGAGACTTTCACCTGGTTAGGCTATTGACATGCATGCAGCGGCGCTGCTCTTAGGTGCAACTGGGTTGGGAATGACGAGTGAGTGCTTTTAGAGATGGGTCATGCTCATGTCCATTTGACCTGTAGAGGTTGTTGGAGTAAAGTTATAGGGAGTGTGGCCAATAAACTTGACTGGTTTTCCTTTTAAAAATGGAACCCAACGAGGAAAGCAAGCCTCACCAGAAATAGAGGGACTAGCTCTACTTCAAGAAGTTTTCACACCTGGCAACATGCAATAAAGTCTTTCTCTCCCTTTCTCCTCTTTTGAAATGCTTTGTTTAGTGGGCTGGGGTCTGATTTCTCTATAAAAGGCATTTTAAAATTGGTTTTTTTACACGGTCCCAACCTCGAGTGTGGCCACTGAGTTTTGCCCTTAGGTGTAGTTGCCAGTAGGGCTCTTAGGGAAGCCTCTCAAGGTCATTGACATTTACAAAAGCCCCTCGAGCCTTAAGGTCATTGACAAACACATGCATCTCGCATTTTGGCTTTATCAAGAAATAAATTTCAAAGGTGTTATGTTTTTCTCGGATTCTGAGCTTCACTGGTGATTGTATGCTGAATCTCTTGGGCATTCAGAGAGGTCAAAGAGAAAGAGAGAAACATTCTTTTTTGCAGGAACTGAGAGGAGCTGACGCATACGAGCGTTTTGGAGCTCGCCACAGCGGGGCGAGGCCAGCAGCAACTCTCTCTCTCTCTCTCTCTCTCTCTCTCTCTCTCTCTCTCTCTCTCTCTCTGTGCTGCGTGGGATCAGTAAAGTCCGCTATTTCATCTTCCTCCTCAGGAGACTCTTTGAAGGAGCTTCTTCCAGGGTAACACACAGTTCTTTTCTCGATGTCTTGAACGCTGATGACGGTTAGATGAGGCCACCGGGGAAGCATCATCGACGGTACCCTGTCTTCTGCTTCCTGTTTCTCGAAGCGTCAAGCGAGAGTGGCTCTCAGTAGTTGGCTCTTGGTGCAAGCTAAGGTATCAGCAGGTGCCATTCGGCTTTTTCTAGAAAAAAGAAAGCTTTTCGTGTGTGTCTGCGCTATTGCCTCAGGCGTTACCTTTAAACGGCTATGATCGTGCGGTAAGCAGGGCAACCGACAACCACCAGCGACGAAGAACTCAAGTCCGAGCAGAGTAGTGCGTCTCCGGTCTCCAAACGTACAGGCCTGGGCTCTTTGTTTTAACTTTATCTCTGTGCATTAGGTTTTATGTCATCTGCGTAACAGGTTCAAGGCCAAGGTGAATACAAGCCTGCCTTCTTTTCCATTACTCCTTTTTTATTCTTTGCCCCTCAAACGATGTATCTCTGTCCCAGGGTTTTTGGCATTCAGTAGAAGGTTGATTGCATGCAGAAGTTGCCGGAGCTTTCCTCTTCCTTCTTTGATACATTAGACAGAAGAGCATATAGTCATGTTTGATCTTTTTTAGTAAGTTCATCTCAAAATGCCGTCTCGGCAGTTTCGGCTCCTTTTTGCCGCTCCGCACAGCCCTGTCCTCCATCCTCCCCCTAAGCATCATTTGCGAAGAACTCTCATTTTCTCTATCATTGGGGCTTTCATCAGTTTTGTAGTGGCGGTACTGGTCCTGTTATTTCTCTATTGGTACCGGAAGATTTTAAAACAGAGGAGCAACAACAAAACTAGTCCTGAGGATGGTGCAGCTTTTAAACTGCGCAAATTTAAATACCGGCAGTTGAAAAGGGCTACAAAGTCTTTTTCTCAGAGCCTAAAGTTGGGCAAAGGAGGGTTTGGAGTGGTTTATAGAGGTGTTCTAAGAAATGGCAAGGAGGTTGCAGTCAAGAAATTGGATTTGAGATCTCTTCAGGGTGAAAGGGAGTTCCAGAATGAGCTGTCTATTTGTGGTGGCTTGGATTCTCCGTATGTTGTAAGGCTTTTAGGGTATTGCACTCATGGAAGGAGAGTAAGACTGCTAGTGTATGAATGTATGCAGAATCGCAGCTTGCAGGAAGCATTGTTTGAAAAAGGGAACTCTGTTTACTTAGATTGGGGGAAGAGGTTGAAAATTATCATGGATACTGCCAAGGGACTTGAGTTCTTGCATGTCCAGTGTAACCCTTGCATCATCCATGGTGATGTTAAGCCAAGCAATATTCTTCTTGATAGTGAGTTTAATGCCCGCATCGCAGACTTTGGGCTTGCAAGGTTGAAATCAGATGACTTATCTTCAGATAGTGCCAGAGTTTCGTCGTCTACTGATAAGTTCCGCCCAGAGACACCTGACATATTTCGCTTTGGAACTCCAGACCGTTTGTCCTCTGGAACTCTAGAAATGCGCGGGAGCTCAACAACAAAGAATCCTCTTGCAGATACCACCATAAAGGTTATCTCTGAGCATGCAGTGGAGAGCAAGAAGTTGTTTGAAGATGTGACTATAGATGTACGTGGATTAATGCCTCTTGAGAAGGATGCCAAACTGGCTAATGGTAATATTTGCCTACCATCAAATCAGGCAGCAAAATTGCACTATTTTGCCAGTGAAGCTGACAACCAGTCTGTGCGCAGAAGTACGGATGGCGGTGATGCAAAAACACAGAGGGATACCCCAGATGATTGTGACAAGAATTGTATGTCAGAAGTCAATGCTGCTCATCCTGATGGTTTGCAACTGTTATCTCTCAAGAGGCAGTTATCATGCAAGAAACTGTCACGAAATGATTGGTGGTGGAGGCAGGATACTGGTGGTGAAAGTGCAGGAAAAGACTATGTCTTGGATTGGCTAGGTTCAGAAAATTTAGCCAATGGTCAGAATGGCAACTCTAAGGATGGGGAAATTGTTCCAATCAGGGAAAGTGGTGTGGGCAAGGAGCAGCAGAACAAAGTGATTACTGATGTCAATAGTGACTTGAATAGAAGTCTTGCTGGCACTGAGGTTGTCAAGAAAGAAAGAAAGAAGATCAAGTCTAAGCACAGGAAGAGCAGAGAATGGTGGAAAGATGAATATTTCGTGGAACTCAGCAGCAAGAACAGGCAATTGCAGCATACAACAGGAAGAAAACTCCACACTAGTATAGATGTTTGGAAAGGCTACAGTGGGGAGCTGGGTAATTGTAGTGGGGAATTGAGGAAGTTTAATTGTCAGTCTTCAAAAAATAGTCATCATTATAGGGACTGCCTGCAAAGCTCTTATAGTGGCGATTTGAGCCTTTATCAAGGGAAAGAAAGACGTTTGAGGTTTCCCTCTATAGCAAGTGATGGGTGGAGTGGTGAATTTTTAAACCGCCAAGCTAGTGGTGACCTACTCACATGCCAATGGAGTGGAGATCTGAGCAAAAGTGGTGAGCTGGTTAGCAGGGATGCAAGTAGCACAACTAGCATGCGAGGGACTGTGTGCTATGTTGCGCCTGAGTATGGTGGGAATGGAGCACTTTCAGAGAGAAGTGACATCTACAGTTTTGGAGTTCTTGTGCTAGTCATTTTGTCAGGCAGACGTCCTATCCAGGTAACAGCATCACCTATGAAGGAGTTTGAGAGGGCCAACCTAATATCCTGGGCTCGGACCTTATCGCAGTCAGGAAAGCTCCTGGATCTGATGGATGAAAGTCTTCATGGAGACTATGATCAAGAGCAGGCCATTTTATGCATCACTCTGGCTTTGTTATGCTTGCAACGGGTGCCTGCCACAAGGCCCACTATATCAGAAGTGGTCAAGATATTGTCAGGGGAGATCTTGGTTCCGCCACTGCCCCTTGAGCTCTCCCCTTCTCCACCAACAAGGTTAAATTATAAATTATCACTCCAGTCATTGAAGGAACAGCATACCCTGCCAGAAGTCTTGAAGACCTGATTTTTGTTATTCGTAATGTTAAATATAAGCAGCTGTATTATTCCCTGCGAATTTTACAGTATAAGAGATGCAAATCTCTTTGTTGTAAACTAGGTCTGTACAGATTTTACTCATACTTAAATACCATGAAGACTTCCTGTTGTAGAAGTTACCTGAGAGTTCTCACAAAGTAATCTATTGTCAATGTAATTTCTTGTTGCTTAGTGTAAGCTATTGCCTGGGCTGATTTTAGAAGCTTTTCTCTGATAATCAGAGTCAGGTTGATTGCTTTACAGTGCTTTTTAGTGCATATGGGTACATTCACAGCTATACTGCAGGTTTGCACAGCTTGATACTCCTGAAAAGGGAATACAGTTAATTTTAATGCTTTATAAGTTCCCTCCTTGCAGATGTGATCATGTAAATTCTGTTGGCAAAGTTTCAAAGACAGATTTGTTTTCATCTGCAAACTCCTCGCTGGTCGTGATATTTTGAAGAAGGAACTCGTATACTTTACAGGTTTTTGTTTTATCTTTTCAGCATTCCAGATACTCCATGGACCATCAAGCATCAAAGAGGTTATAGCCAGAGTAACCTTTCCTCAATCTTTATGCTTTAGTTTAGCTCCCTTTTCCCACTTTGGCTTCTGTTCATGCTCTTCATACATTAATTGAATCATATCTCTTAAAGCATCAGATTAACATTTTCCAGTCTAGCTCAATTTTCAATTTCGGCTTGTGAATGCATGCTCCTCGTGCACTGATTAGAATTTTGATAAATTATCTGGAGTTTGTATTTTTGTACGAAATACTTTTCATGCAGGTACAATCTGTCAGAATGCAGTGTTGTGGAAGCGGATGCATGGACTGATCATGGGAACTGAACATGGAGAGAAGAGAAAGAGAAAACAATGAATGCTGAGCAGTGAATAAACTTGGGGCAGAAAAGTGCAAGAGGCTGTGTGCATGTTCAGTCAGTCTGAGACCTCACACTCTCAAGTGTATGACTCAGAAAGTCTGAATAATCATGACCACTGATTGGGCAGTCTATGTATAGGCTGAAAGGGAGGAAGAGTGCAGGTTGGCATGCAAACTGGCCAACTGGGGGGAGGTTGGACTGGGTTGCCAGGTGGCAGTACGACCTGCCCTGGTCAACTGTCCTGGTGCTACCCATGGTCCTGTGCACCTGTGTGCCTGCCCATGCACCTGCCTGCTTGCTTGTGCTGCTTGGAACTGCCGGTGCTGCCTGGATCATCTTACTGGTATCTGCCCACACTGACCTGCCTGCCCGCCTGGCCTACCCTGCCCCGTCCAAGAGGTGACTGCCACTATCGATGATCCACTCACAAGTTTGAGGGGCCATCAGCGCAACATCCAATGAGGAAGTTGTCTCCAGGGGCTAGTGGCTCCCTTGTTGGGGGTTCAGGGCAGTGGCCTCAGGTAGAGTGAATATTCCTTCTCTCCAAATCTATCATCAACTATCTTTTACCCAGCTAGAGTTGTTTCAGTTAGCCTTACGCTCTTCACCTATCATCTATCCAGATTGCTATCTAAGTTTTATAGTGGAAGTGCACAAGTGGGCAGAGTTATTTTTGTATCAGTTTGGATTTAAAGGAGTTTTTGTTCTTCTCATATTTGTTGTGTACTCTCAATTCTATTCCTTGTTTAGATTCTATTCACTGCATTGTGTAATTTTTTCGTGAGGTACCATTTTTATTTCAAGAGGTAAGAAAATTACCAAGTTATTGTTTTCAGTAATAACATACATTTTCTTTATATTTACATTTGAAAGGATTTGAGAAGCCTTTTTCATTGCTATAGGCCTTTTTGTTTGTCTTTAAAAGAAAAACTCATTACACATTTTTTTTTTGTATTTGTATGCTTTGTTATATCTCAGTTAGATTGAAAGATGCAAGAATCTTGTTAAGTTGTTAAGGTAACTGAAATGTCAATACAAAAATGGTTCATTGTGTTTGCATTTGTATTAGTTTGAGAAGTCATAAATGCTTTTGAATGCTGTCTTTTTTTTTCTTTCTATCACACTTACTCCTTTTGTGTACTAGTATGCATAATTAAAAGATGCTTGGTTTGTGGGTTAGATCCTTAGAGGTAAGAAACTTATCAGGGTAATTGATATGTTAAGGCTTAAATTTCCATTGTGTTTACACTTGCTTTAGTTTAAGAAGTCACTTATAAATATATTTTTGAATGTTGTAGGTTCTTTGTTTCTCTTTTTTTTGAGAAACATGGATGAAACTCTAATAAATAAAAAGTCATATTTGTAATGGTAAAAGAGATATTCTATATGGAGAGAAAATAATCACATGGTTCTTAGCTATCTACTTGAAGCCAAAGCATAAGAGACCCCAAAGCACAAGAGATCAAGACAAAAAGCACATTGATTTGGGGTAAATGGAGTGTTATATCTAGTGGATCTATTGACACCAACCACTAAGATTTTTAAATACTCCATGATACGACTAGGTCTATTGGTTATTGAAAAAATGGGTTTTGGATATTGCAATCATTGTACTCTCTTTTCAAAGAAGTAGAAAAAGTACATTATTTTAGAAAATAATAAGTGATATACAATAGCCACATTGGTATGGATATAAATGATATGAAGAGACATCAATCCATTAGAAAAGGAAAAAATAGGTGATATATACAAACCACATTGGCATGGGTATAAAAGATGTAGAGACTTAATTTTTTCATCGTTTAGTAATAATCAAAGTCTCTTTTATCTTTGATCTCTCTTGTTACAACTTTCATGGTTTTTTGAATTGAGATGCCAAACTTAACACATGTAGACAGTAATGATGGACTACTTGGTTAGATGGGTTCACATATCTATACTTAGTATATTGGTGGCCATTATGATTCTTACATGGTCATCCACATCTATACTTAGCATACTTAGTATAATGGTGGTCATTATGATTCTTATATGGTCATTCATTAACTTGTCACTTATTATATTTAATTTGTTACACCTACCTACAACCAGCATAATTATAGTGCTAGTCAATTAGTATAATTAGCTATGCACTATTTGACTTACTATGCTACTTTTCTTTATATTATATCTTGTCTATATTTTATGTATACATTGTATTGTGTGAGAAATGAAATTTTTTTTGGCATCTATCTCTCTTCTTGTATTATTGAGCGAGCTTTTTTTTAATGTGTATTGCGTGTGTGTGGCACACACAGTAGATCAAGTAAGTCTCCCCACTATGCGATTTGTTATATGGTATCAAAGCAATGCTATTGAGAGGCTGATTTTGAAGGCTAAGGTGAAGGAGAAGGAGCAAGGACTTAAGCAAGCAAGTAATTGGTAAAAAGTTCACCTATTCTCTTTCTCTTTCTCATGGATAGTGCTTGTGGAGGCACCAAAAGTTGGACGGAGCAAAAATCTTAGATTTTTGTGAGATTTGATGTACAATAAAAATGGTGTATATTTTACAAATAGGTCCTTTAGACCTTTCTTGTTGTGTTTTTGGCTATATGAGATCATTTTCAGCTCTTTTTTAGCTATGTAGGGTTGTGTGTATTAGTTTCAATATAATTGTAATCTCGATCGTGTCAACCATTCTTTGATACATATGTTATATATTTAACATTTGTAAGTTTTGAGATGTTTGGCAAGAAACAAATATAAGGTTCATCTATAAATATGTTGTAGATTGTATATATTATTGAGTAATTAGTGGAAAAGGCTACTCGGTTTATTACTATGCACATCTTGTAAAGGGTTACATAAGTTTTGCTTGCTATTTAGTACTCAGTTGTATCATAATGGTTGAGAACAATGGAAATCCAATTATTGAGAAACTAGAAAAGAAGAACTACTTATCATCGAGGTCGCATGTGATGAACTTTCTTCTTTCTTATTGGAAAAAGCCTCTATGAGTTTGTTTTTGATGAAAAAAAGGAACCAAAGCTGAGTAATCTTGTGATTGCAAAAGAATTAAAGGCATGGAAATAATGAAATGCAAAAGACAAAAATGTAATGTATTGATTGGCTACAGTCATTGATAACACTATACTAGGACATATAAAAAATGCAGAAACTTCATATACAACTTTCAAGAATATTTTTTCGATAAATACAAAGGCACGGAAGATTTAACTCAAGCAAGAGTTGAATACCTTGAAGAAAGTGAAGATGTCTATAAATGAGTATGTTTTGAAGATAAGAAGCATTGCAGATGTCTTAGTAGCTATTGATATAATATTTGATGATGATTTGGTCTCATCTATGTTGGGTAGCCTTACTAATAAAAATGTCTAGACATTTTTTATTACTTTTGTGTATGTAGGAAAGTTATTTTTAGATTTTGATAAGTGAGTCTCTCTCGTGATCACTTAAGAGATCAATATGCAAGGTGAATCATCTAAAAGAAATGTTGAATATATCTAAGCATTTTACTCAAGTTCAAGAAGGAGATATGGTAGATCCTCTTCAAGAGATCATGGTATGGGTTGTGCTTGTGATAACCAATAACACATGTTAAATCAACTATTTAGTAACATGCATGTTTCAAGAGGCCATGGTAATTCTAGAGGTAGAAGGAGCTTTAGAGAAAGAGGTGAATGATCGAACAAAGATTCTAGCAAATCTAGCATTGTTTGTCATTATTATGGAAGAGTAGGTCATATTATAGCCCACTTTTTTGATAATAGGCATGACATTCGCAATGACAAATTGTAACAATGAAATTATGCATTCTCCTCAAGAAAAAATGATGATAAAATTAATGCTTCTTTGTTATGTGCTATGATGAATGCTATTATATGAAAGGAGACATGTGATGATGTATAGCACATTGATTCTCGTGCATCTAACCATATGGCTAGCTATGTTGAATGATTTGGAGAGATGCAAGATTTACAAAGTCCAGGTTATGTAGAGATCATTGATGATTCATGCCATTCAATTCTACATATTGAAAACGTTTCTTTGTCCTTGCATGATGGTTAGAGACAAAGTGTTTGTCTAACGTTTTATATATGCTATCCATCACAAAAAATTTGGTATTTGTTGGTCAAATGGTAAAGTAAGGGCTATATGATATATTTAATACAAATGGTTATTTTGTTAAAGACTTTACTAATAAGTGCAAGTTGATTGTAAAAGGCAGTAGAGTTTTTTACATGTTTATTTTGAATGTTAAAATTATTATTATAAATGTTGTTATATATGTTAAAGCAAAGGTATGGTTGCAATATTAAAATATAACACAAATATATTGGATATGTGAATATGCAACGATTGAAATTAATGTAGTCTAAAGGGTTGGTTATAGGTTTTCTTATATTGAGAGTTACAAGAATTACATAAAGTTTGTGAAGCGTGTTAGTTTGGGATGCATGCAAGACAACTGTTTTTACAAGATAGAGATGTAAGCAACAATATACTTGATGTTGTACATATAGATGTTTGGGGACCTACCTAGAATGTCTCTCTTGTGTGGCATAAGTATTTTGTTATATTCATTGATGATTGCTCTAGTAGACTCTAGGTATATTTCATGAAGGAAAAGAGTGAAGTGTTTGAGCACTTCAAAAGAATGTATCTCTTGGTGGCATTAAGTGTTTTTTCATATTCATTAATGATTTCTCTAAAACTCTGGGTATATTTTATGAAGGAAAAGAGTGAAGTGTTTGAGCACTTTTGAACGTTAAAGGCTATTGTTGAAACACAACACACTTGAAGGTTAAGTGCTTGAGGTCAAATAGAGGGGGGAGGAGTACCTTTCTAATTAGTTTGTGTCATTTTTGAGGTCTCATGGGATAAAGTGATAGTTTATATGTAGGTATACTCCACAAAAAAATAGGATTGCATAAAGAAAAAACAAACATATTGCAAAAGTTGGATGGACATCGATGGTTGAAAGGAATATACCCAAGCATTTCTAGTTTGAGGTAGTTCATACTACTATGTACATTATGAACAAGTCCCCCATAGTAGCTGTAGTTCATGGTATGACTCTTGAAGAATGTTTTACATGCAAGAAACCTAATGTGCCACACTTGAAAGTGTTTGGTTATATTACATATGTTCATGTACGTGATGAGTTGAGAAAGAAATTGGACTCAAAGGGTAAAAAATATATTTTCATTGAATACTCTATTGAGAAGAAAGGGTATCATTATTGTAACCTTGTTAGTGATGAGTTTTGGGTGAGTACAGATGTTACTTTTGATGAGATGAGTAGTTGGTATACATCTAGTGGAGATGTATTGAATGATCTTGATGATCATGATAGTCATGTGCAAGTAGAAAGTTGGAACCATGGACTCTTAGTAGACTCGAGACATCACTTGGTAATAGATCTATAGTCTTGGGAGACTAAGGAGTGCCCCCACATCTTCAGATGCATCTACTAATGTTATAGGTAATGAAAAAGAGAAGAAAGTGTCACATGGTAATAGTTCATCTACTAGTCATGCAGTTCTTGATGGTGATTCTAATGGCTTGGAGATTTTAGATAATGAGCTTCATATTTCTTTTTTCAAATAGAATACCAGGTATACAGAGAGAACATGGTAATGTGAAGGCTCCATTGAGTGTTCTTGTGATACATAGGTCTAGCAAGGCGATATATCCTATTCGAAGATTTAGCTTTGAGGGTTATATAATTCACCATTGTGCTTATATGGCAAAGTAGTTGAGGATGTTGAGTCCAATTGTTTTGACAAGGCTATTGGTCATGTTCATTTTGGGATGCAGTAATGGATGAGGAGATGGCTGCCAGCGAGACTTGGGATCTAGTATTATTTCCCAAAGGCAAGAAAGCTATTGTTTTTGTAAGTGGGTCTATAAAATAAAGCATAATGCAAATGGTTTTATCAATAGGTATAAAATGAGACTAGTTGCAAAAGGCTATGCACAGACATATGATATATATTATGAAGAGACATTTAGTCTCGTTGCTAAGATGGAAAATGTCAGATGTGTGATTACTTTGGCATCAAAGGTTGGAGCTTACAACAAATGGATGTGAATAATGCCTTCTTGCATGGTGATTTGCAAGAAGAGGTATATATGGAGCAATCAATAGGTTATGAGGATGTAGAGGATCCCACATATGTGTTTAGGTTAAAGAAGGTGCTCCATGGGTTGAAAAAAATCTAGATCATGGCTTGATAAGATCAGAGTATCTTGTCGAGATCGGCTTTTATGTTACTGATGAAGATCACTCACTTTACGTGAGAAAGGGGGATACATGTTTGGTTATTATAGTCATCTAGTAATAGTGGGATTGCTAATGCCAAGGGCCTTCTGATGCAAAATTTTGAGATGAAGGATTTGGGTGAGCTAAGGTAATTTGTTGGTATTGAGGTGTTTAGATGTGCTGATGGTATATGGCTATCCCAAAGGTACTATGGCTTAGATATGTTATCCAAGTATAGTATGATGGCATGTAACCCTCTTTTTAGTGCCATTAGAGTAAAATATAAAGTTTAGTATTGATGTTGGAGATGTGATAGAAGACCCTACTATACTTATGAAGAAAGTAAGTAGTTTAATCCATATATGACCATCACAAGGCCAAACTTGAGTTATGTTATCGGACTTGTGAGTTAGCTTATGCAAGTACTTAGGAAGCCTCATTTGGATAATCAAACATATATAGAGGTATGTGAAGTCCACCTTGTATTATGGACCTCTTTATAAGTGGCAACATGTGAGGTGGTATGGCTACAAAAGATATTAGGTGATTTGGATATGTAGGGTGATGGTCCACTTGTCATTCATTTTGACAACATGAGAATTATATAGTTGGCTAGAAACTTGGTGTTCTATGTTAGAATAAAACAGATTGAAGTGAACTACCATTTTGTGTAAGAGAAGGTACATGTAGGAGAGATCAACATGGTCTATGTTAGCAAATATGATTAAATAGCTGACATTTTCACAAAGGCATTGGATACAAAGAAGCTTCAAAAAGTTTGAAGTTTACTTGGAGTTGCAGAGGTGTAGTTGAACTTGAGGGGGAACTTTGAGATGGTAAGCTCAACACGTACAAACATTGATGATGGACCACCTAGTTAGATGGGCCTGCACAACTACACTTAGTATGTTGGTAGTCAGTCATTATGATCCTCACATGGCACTGACTTATTATATTTGGTTTGTTACATCTACCCACAACAAGCATAGTTATAGCACCCCCGTCAATTAGTATAGTTAGTCATGCAATGTTTGACTTAGTAGGTCACTTTTCTTTATATTGTATCTTATCTATATTTTGTATACACATTGTATTATGTAGGAAACAAAGAAAAAAAGCTAGCAAGAAAATGTTTTGGCCTCCATCTCTCTTATTTTGTTCTTGAATGATCTTCTTCTTGTGTGTGTTATGTGTGTTTTGCGTAGTAGCTTAAGCAAGTCTCCCCACCACGCGATTTGTGAAATTCTTCATTGTCGTTCTCTTTTTCTTATCTTTCTCTCTCTTCTTCTAGAATTCTCTCTTCTCTTTCTCTCTCTTCTATTGTCTTTCTCTCTTCTCTCCAATCTCCTTCTTAATATTCTTAGGAAAAGTAAGTTCATAATATGAGACAAATATTTTATCACAGTCAATGTTCATGGGAGGTAAAATATGGGTAATAAGTAACTATATTGGTTGAGATAAATATAGATTTACAATTTATGAAGATAGAATTAGAGAAGCTCAAAGAAGAGAACACATTGCAAAATGAATAAGTTGCTAAATTTAAATTATCATTGAAATATACTGGTTGCATGTTTAGATAAAGGAAAAATAAAAGCCTTGATAATTTAGTACCATGAGTAGGGGATTCAAGCAAGGAAGGGAAAAGAACATAGTTGAACTCGACTTCAAAATTTTTAATTTTAGGAGACAAATATTACACAAAAGTAGAAAAGACATAATCAACTTGCTAAAGGATTCAGCTTGAAGGTCTCTATATAAGGATATGTAGAAAGAGGTAAGCAAGGAGTATCAAAATATAGTTCAAGCATCCCATCAAGTTTCTAAAGCATATGATAATGCTTCAATTATTAGAGAATGATATACTTCAATAAGCAAAGCGATAGTAATGAATCTTCATTAGCATCATCAAAGTTTTGTTGTCCTTCCAAGACCAAACAGCATTGTAAAAGAGAGATACAAGAAAAAGTTGGAAATTATGAAACTTCTAAGTGACCACAAGCACATTATAAATTCAATGTCCTTTACAAAGGCAAAGAAAAAAGATGTGCTTGCTTTGTAGCATACAAAATTCATCAATGTTTGAAGGATCTAAAAAGGATGAAAACTACAATGATATTATAAATGTACTATAGAGGCTACAAAGGGAAAAATCATCTTTGTAAATAAACTAGATGAGACACAAATCTTATAGTACCTGAAAATGGCACATACTAGTATTTTACTCATGAATAGAGCTTTACCCATGCAAGGGATTTGTCATCACATGGAAATGCTTCAAATAACTAGTCTAAGAAAGGTTTATGGTAGATAGATGCAAAACAAGTGTCAAATGAGATCTATGAAATCCTAAAATGGCTTTTCAATCACATAGATATCCCAAGAATTATTGAGCCATAAGACAAAGGAGAGCAAGGTAAAAGGCATTGGGACATTCAAATTGGAATGACATTTAAGCATTGATTTAAAGGCCTTAAAATACAAGTTTGGGATCTTGGTGGAGCAATAATGTGAGATACATATTTAAAGGCGCACTTTTTAAAAATTTAGACAATTTTAGGTAAATATGTAGGGTGTTTGTGGACAAAAATGAAGATTTTAAGCTCTAAAGTGGTCTATAATGCAAAGCAATCAAGGCACAAGAGACAAAGCATTTTGAAGTTTGAAATGCAATAAAGCATTGAAATACAACAAAATGCAAAGTCGAGTCTACAAATGATAAAGAAGCATCCTAACTATCACTTAGATATTAATTCCATGCATTTCGGATGGAACTTTGAGGCCACGAGACCTTAATTTGTGAAGGAATATAGTTCAGGAAGCCTAAGAGATAAAAAATTGGCCAAGATTTGAAGGGGTGTGGACCAATTTTAATCGACATGGGGCGATAGTGAAGGGACACTTAAATTATGAAAATTTTCATGCAAGAATTGGAGAGAGATAGGAATAAAGAGCAAGAAAAGTGGGTGCTATATTTCATGGCTTCTGATGATTACTAAATGTGGATTCTTCATCATTGTTGTAAGAAACATGAAAAATGAAGCCTCCTCGCCATCCTCCACACATGAAAATTTTGTGGCCTTATTTGAAGAAATGGAAATGCTAATTTTCTAGTCTTTCTCTCTGCTCCCTCAAAACAATCTTTCTCTCTCCTCTCTTTCCTCTTGCATAATGGTAATTCTTATGAGATAAGTGGATGGGTGAAAGAGAGGGAGAGGTGACAGTTATGTAAAATAAATAGTCTGTGGCATGTTGCTAGTCCCCGTTGAGGGCTTCTCAAGTGCATTAGCAGCTATGGTAAGCATTATTGGCCTTAGATACCACTTGACATCTCGTTCGTGTCACGGTATGGAGGTGATCAATCGGTAAGTGATCTAGTTCTTATAGCAAATAAAATCCAATTAAAAAATTGTTTTAAAGACATATAAAGGAAGGCATGAAGATACTTATCATCACTTAACATTGGATGTTTTGCGTTTTTTTCTAAAATGAATAAAATGATTAAAAATCAAGAAAAATAAGAAAAAAAGTAATAAATAAATATAAAAGATTAAAAATAGTTTATTAAATATAAAAATATAAAAAGATCATACTTTTCTTTTCAAGTTTTAGAAAATTAAGAATTTAAGTGTGAAGCATGCGTATTGGTAGCACAGGGTTGGCCTTGATGCCATGTGTAGTGATCTAAATGAAAGAAGATGTTGAATTCTATGGAAGGATGCTAGGAATGTTATTTTCTTGTTTGCATATCATATCTAGGGTGATTATGTGTGAAGTATGTACCCAAATGTAGCACAGTCAAGGTTTTTGGGGTGTGTATAATATCGATGCAATATGTAGTTGAAAATCGTTAAATGATATAAAGGCTTGTTTGCTATATCCACTTCTTGTTTTCTCACATTAAAAATACTTGTACATAACAATTGGTTCCTATATTGATTGAATGAGTGAGGAGATCCAAGTCACTTAGTCTCGAGGGTTCAAAGGGTTTTTGAGTGAGAATGAGTGGAGAGTAAGTGTTATGTTTGTGCTAAAAGACAAGGATGGGTAGGTCAAATCCCTAATTGGGTAGGTTGCTCATGTCTAGAGGCTATGACAATCAGCTGGGAAGGTGCCTTTGTGATGTTTGTGTGGTGTATTAGACTTGGACACTCCTATTTGGAGTTTGGGGCAGGTAGTTAGGAGGTTAGATTACAATGCAGTATGTCAAGGTGTAGAGAGAGAGTTCTTAGTCTTTTGCAATCACTCATGGTCGTAGGGTTGGGGGGTTTGGTCTTGTGAGGTCTATCAGCGAGCTTAGTGTGTGAGAGCTATTGTCGGGTCCATTTGAGATCTCGATAGCTGGTTGCTTACCGGTAGTCCTTTAGGATTTCCAAAGAGGGCCTAAAATTCAGTTCTTGAGTGTATGACTCTTTGCTCAACAATAGTAGAGAAAGTGTTGTTAAGGCAAGAATATGAGTGCAAGCTAGAGATCTCTTGAATTCAATGAGAGCAATGTGAGGAACGACTAACGAAACACACAAAAATATTTTGCACATACTTCTTGGACCGTACTAGTCTTGTATCCTTAAAGTTAGGTGGCTTACAACTCCTCTTAGTAAGAGCAGTCCTAGTATGCACAAAGGTGGTAGTTTACCCTTAACACCTAAATCTAGTCTTACTACTCCTTCAAGGACTAGCCAAAGTAGTGGATTAACCCCACCATCTAGTAGTGCCATTAGTAGCATTGTAGTTGCCCTTCCCAAGTCTATTCCTATATTTGCAAGGATGACACCATCACCCTTAATATTCCCTTAAGCAATTCAAATTTTAGCTAGCACAATGACTCTACCTACTTTAGGATACTTGCTTCCTATATTTAGTGAAAGTCCAAATGAATATGCTAAATTACATATCAAAGACATCTAAAAACTTATGTTTAATTTTCAAGTCAATGAGGAAGCACATCATTTGATGTTCTTCAATATGACTTTGAAGGGAAATGTAGCCCAATGGTACTACTGACTCTTGTCAAATTCGATTTCCACTATGCAAGTGTTCTGCACTATGTTTCATAGGGAGTTTTCTCGTGAAAAGAGGAGTCAATATTGACTATCATAAATGAGACTCGGTAAGAATTCAATGAGAGTGTAAAAGTGTATGCTCAAAAGGTATACAAAGTTTTTTGCTATTTGGATAACACTATCCAATTATTCCCTATTGCTCAGTTGCAATTCTTCTTGAGAGGGTTGTATTTTAAGATCCAATTACACTTGAGCAACACGACACTAAATGATTTAGATATAGCTACAGTAGCAGCAAAAGGGTTTCAGAGTACAAAAATCAAGTTTTCTACACATTAAGCCCTCTCAGTCATCACTGGGTTGGTGTCAAATGCTTCTTGATCAAATTGTTGCCTCTCCTACCTCTTGTGTGGTCCTTGACACCCCTCGGTACTTGGGCAATCTCTTGGACACTTCCTGGAATTGGCCATTGTGTATTGGAGCTCCCAACCTCCATTTTTTATTAAAATATATAGCAAACCTATTGTAATATAGGTTTGAATAGAGTTTCTTAGTCATTGGAGCTTGCACATGTTTCCTAAGATGCCCGTATATGCATATGTACGGATGTCGAATACTTTGGGGATGATATGGCATTGATGTGAGATACTATCGGAGTTGATTTGAGTACATTTTTTACTTAGTTTTCTTAGAGATTTCATTGTTGTCATAACAAGATTAAATGCCATTTTCCTGGGAAAAGCTTATGCCTACCCTACTTGATGCTACCGGGGTTATCTATTGGATGTACTGATATCTATGATCAATGCTACATGCTTGGTAGTACTCATAATATGCTGACGAGATGATTTTGGAGTAGAATATATTGACATTGGCTATCATTTACTATTATGGATGCTACAGTAAGAGTCTTGCAGACTCCTTGGGTTTGATGCTTCCGGATGTTTGTCACTTGATTCTTGGATGTACGGATGCCATTCACATGATGTTTTGAGTTTTGTTTACTTGTTTGGCATTGGATGTTTACTTTATGGGAGATATTTGGCTTTATGTATTGAGTTGCTTACTTGACATTGGACGTTATATTGCACATTGGATTGTAGTTGAGCTTTGAGATCCCTATAGTGAGGCAGTGGGATCGTCACTTCATGTCTATGCTCTTTTCATGCTATACGTATGCAATGGATGCCTAGTGGGCTGATCTGACATTTGTCTATGGGCTGACACCTACCTCTATTATATCATTGTTAATGATGCATACACCTAACATGGCTATGTATTGACCTTTTGTTGCTATTGCTCAGTCAGTTGAGCCTTTGTTTGGCATGTCTCTTTTGTTACCCTTGAGACCTACTACATGCATGATTGTTATGCCATTGGATGTATTCCCATCTGACATTCCAAGGTTGAAAGGTTTGGATATTGGTTACATGTTTGTGTGCTGATTGTTTGTACATACCCTACATTGTGCAGGATATCCCTAGTAGTTACATTTTGTAGTTTATCAGTGATAGCCCATACTTGGCTTTGATTTCTTACTACTATAGTCTATTTACAACATGCTATAATTTTAGTTTGCTAATTGTTTATGAGAGCAATTACATTTTCTTGATAATATTTTGCTTACAATTTGTGGACAACTCATTACTTTGCCAGTATCTCTTGTCTCTTGCTTGATTTAATAGTGGTTTTGGAGTTGATTTGTAGGATATTACAACAACTTGTTTTTCCATTTTGTGCACTTGCTTAGTCTCATCATGGCTAGCGATTCTCGCGATAGTGCTATTTTCAATATCAAGAAGTTGAGTGTGACAAACTATAGTTATTGAAGGACCCAAATATGACATTCAGGTTAGACCACTTAAAAATGGGGTTGCCAAACTCAAAAACATTGTGGCCGAGGATTGGGTTGAATTAGATGAGTTATGCAAGTCCACGATCATTTTATCACTCTTTAAAAAGGTTCACTACAATGTTGTGATTGAAAGTCAAACCGCATATGAGCTTTGGATACAGATTAAGAATCTTTATGACAAGCAGAGTCTTGCATCTCAAATGTATTGGTTGAAATAGTTGATAGCGCACATGAAGGAAGGGAATTGTATATTTGCATGGGGTTCTCTCACTCCAAAGCTCATGGGATGCATCTAAAAAATATAAGTGTACCATGTGCAATCAATAGAAGAGTTATTTTATTTAATAAAATATTTAGGATTACATTTACAAAGAATTTTTTTTATTAAAAATTGTAATCTTTTTAAGAAATAAGATCATTTATTTATTAACTAAAGGGTCATTTATTTCTGCTTAGTAGTCTATTTGAGTTATGGGGGGGCACCTTCCATATGGTTCTATGTGATAAGGATGGGCTGAAATTGCAGGATGCTAAGAATCCTCTTGATAGAAGAGGTGAACAAATAGCATGTACATGCTTTTCGGTTATCACATGCATTGATTGTGAGAGGCTGGCAAGATGAAAATGGATGTGGTAGAGACTCTCAAAGGTCTTGGTCTAGGACACGTGGATAGTAAGTCCTGTGGCCATAAGTCCAGGCTTCCTCATCATTATTATGGGAAAGTAGGTCACATTTGGCCATATTGCCATAAAATGCGTGAAGACAAGCACAAGGAAAAGTGCAAAGGTAAAGTGTAGGACAAGAATAATGATTATAACATTGTGTCTAGCAAGTCTAGCATCAAGATTGAGGAGATTAATGTGATGCGACTTGATGTGTCTGATGATCTCATATTGGTGGCCTCTTCCTTGCATGCTTCACAGTTGACTGATGCTTTATCAAGATATACTTAGTGTTGGTTGTTGATAGTTTCAAGGGATTCCTTTCTATCGACCCACCCCTCATAGTGAGTGGTTTCACTCCTATTGTAGTATGATTGGATTCGTTTGTGGTGGGGAACGACTTCCCATTGGAGATAGTTGGTATTGGTGATGTCTAACTATAGTTTGGTTTAGGCAACATGTTCACTTTGCATGATGTACTTCATGTACCAGCTCTTGTGAAGAGCCTTATCTATACTATTGGTACCTTGGATGATACAAACTACGTTGTCTCTTTTGGTGATTCCTCATGCAAGATTACTTGTGGGAATCTTGTTATTGCATGTAGTGCTAAGTCTAGTACCCTCTATCCCTTGTGCTTGTGTCTGAGTCAGTTGACCATGTTTTGGCTATGGTTGTAGTTCCACATATATCTCTTTGGCATCATTGCCTTGGGCACAAAACTTTGAAGGGAATGAAAATCCTTACCAGTTTGTAGTATCTTTCACTCCTAGAATATAAGTGTTTTGAGTCTTGTGATATTGTTTATATGGTAGGCAGACGAGTACTATGCATAGGAAGTTAGGCATGAAGCACATGGGTGAATCTTTGGCTCTTGCTCATTCAGATGCATGTGGTCCTATGCCCTGTCAGTTGTTGCTAGGTGGTGTAAAGTACTTTGTCACCTTCATTGATGATTACTTTGATAAGGTCTAGACTTATCCTAGTGAGCAGAAATCAGATGTCTTGTTTACGTTTCAGCATTGGCTTGCTTTTGTTGAGAACTAGTCTAGGTAGAGGTTTTAATGCCTACGATTCAACAATGGAGATGAGTATGCCTTGAAATATTTTGACTAGTTTTATGATGAGAGGGATATTAAACATTAGTTGATTGCCCCTTACACCTGTTAAAATATCTGGGATCTAGAGCATGGCAGATGCGGAAGCTATGGAGGTTGGAAGAGGAAGAAGAAACTCATGAATACATTGACCTTGACAAAGAAAAATTGTCACACAAGTGAATTAGGTTCCAAGATTGAGACTTGGACTCATAAACACAATCTTGTGTATTGATAGTGACAAGATACTTTACTGGAAAGAAAAGAGTACTATCATTGCATTAGAAAAAGAGTGCAAGTACAATGCTTTATAGGAATTGACTGGTGGCACGTTCTCCTGAGCATATGGGATTTTGGTCTTGAGCCCTCACTACTCCTTACAAAGGGGCTGAAGTAGGTGTGATTGCAAATATCTCAACACCCCTCCTCAATCACAAGTAGAAGTACAAAGCGTATAGAGGCTTTAGTGAAAGCAACACCTTCAAAGTGTGGGCACACCATAAACATGGAAAAACACCAGAGGTTGTCACAGAAAAGGCTAAGTGTGGGTACCACAAACATGATGGTCATCCAGAGGCTATAGCAAGGGCCTCATAAAGTGTACAGAGGCTTTAGTACAAGGCTTATTTGAGGAGTTTATAAGTTTACGTTTGAAGCACTGGGGCTAGGAAATACAAAGCTAAAAAAGTCTATATGAATAGAAGGATCGATGAGGTTTGTCCTTCTCCTGGCGGTCTTCTTTTTCTTCTTCCTCCTTTGTTCTGTTTTCTTCTTCTTCTTTGACTACAACTAGATAGGCCTTTTGGGACCTCTTTCTGGCATGGCAAAACTTCTTGGTGTGTTTGGTTCTTTTGCAGAAGTCACAGAAGAGCTGATCCCTCTTGCCTTTGTACTTGTTGCAACATATAATGCATGTTCATCTCTAGAGGTGCTTGGTTCTTCCTTAGTTTTTAGCTTCTTTTCCTCCTCTAACAGTGATGCCTGGATATCAAAAAGTTCAGGATTTGGCATGTTGATTAAAGTTGTTGATACATTATCTTATTTAGGAGGAAAACTCTTAAGTCGAACACTGATGCGAACATCTTCTTCCATTTTAATGTTGATTCTTGTAAGTTGGGTTAGAAGTCCTTCCATGTAATTTAGGTATGTGGCAAGTGATGTGATGGACTTCATTTCAAGCGTGAAAAACTCAATCAAGAGACCATACTTTCATGATTTAGACTGTGCACCAAACAAGGTGTCAAGTCTCTTCCATGTATAATCCTGTGAAGTCTCATAGTTATCCACATGGTGGATATAGCTATCGTCTAGCTCCAATTTGATAATGGAGTGAACCTTATTATCATTCTTTTGCCAAGTGATAGTAAGGTTTGCATCATGAGGATTCTTTTCTTTTCCAATGGTAATGGCCCAGAGGCCCTTCTTCATCAGGATGAGTTTGATGTAGGTTTTCCAGTGTGAAACCCGACTCCTTTGAAGCGAGCAATTGGAGAGTCTTTGCCCATGTTAGACTTATGGAAACAACAACAAATAAAATTCAGAATTATCAGATTTGAGCGGCAAAAGAGTTGGTTGAGTTGTGCCAAAAAACACGTGCTAAGAGCACTAAATGAGTGTCAATGGACACTATGTTTCTTCCTTGAGTCTTCCAAATCTGCAAAATCCTTCACTTCTTTCAAATCCAAATCTTTCCCTTCTTGATTGATGCTAGCACCTTCAAAGATGAGTGATAGGACCTTCAGTGTGTTGAAATCAGTGAGTAGATGAAGTAAAAAAGAAGCTTCAGTGAAAGTGAGCTATGGCAGTTTAGGGTTTTCAAAAATACGCGATTGGTATTTTGCTTTGTATGATCAGCACGAAATGAATTATCATGAGCCCTTGTAGATGATAGAAGCCTACTATGTGGGCTATCATTGCCCTATGGTAATGGCTGGGATTGCACCCTATAGAGCATGCAACAGTAGCATGACCTGATCAGGGACAATCTGGAACAACAACCTATAAAAACGACAATGCTGGGCCTAATCGTCACCAATGTTGGAGCTTGATGTGCCACTGAGATGCGCCTGAAGTTTTGGAGGATTCCCCTAGAAGACATCATGATGAATGGTGGCTTGTAGTGTGAGATCCATAGGCTCCAAGATGCCTAGGTACTACATGGCTACGGAGGCCACAAGACAGATCCTGAGAAAAATGACAATGCTGATTAGTGGACATGGCAATGTCAAGTTCTGAGGTGATACAGAGGAGCTCTAGAAGTAGGGAAACACTTCTCCTGAATAAATATTGTCAGGATCTCTTCTAATTGAAGAGATCTAAGGGCTTGAAGTGGGATAGGTGCAGGGTGGCTATGGCTGCCACAAGGTCAAATGGAGAGGAAGGAGTGGGAGATGATCTCCTAGACTTAACCTGAGTTGGATTGAGCTCAAGCTGAGCTAGATGAGAGTAGAATGAAGTTGGAGGAGTAGTGCCATGCCCAACTAGGCTGTGATACCATGTTAAAATATGCAAGATCTAGAGCATGGCAGATGCGAAAGCTATGGAGGTTGAAAGAGGAAGAAGAAACTCATGAAGACATTGATCCTGACAAAGACAAATTGTCACACAAGTGAATTAGGTTCCAAGATTGAGACTTGGACTCATAAACACAATCTTGTGTATTGACAGTGACAAGACACTTTACTGGAAAGAAAAGAGTACTATCATTGCATTAGAAAAAGAGTGAAAGTACAATGCTTTATAGAAATTAAGTGGTGGCACTTTCTCCTACTGTGCATATGGGATTCTGGTCCTGAGCCCTCACTGCTCCTTACAAAGGGACTGAAGTAGGTGTGATTACAAATATCTCAACAACACCTCTTTCTAGAATGGCATTGCTGAACGTATGAATAGGACAATTCAAGAGAGAGTCTGTAGTATGCTTAGCTAGGAAGGCTTACCATAACACTTTTTGGGCTGAGGTAGTCACTATTTCTATACATTTGATTAATAGGTTCCCTTGCATTACTATTAATTGCTAGATTGCCAAGGTGGTATATGGACTAGGAAACCTTCATTATATACTCCTTTGTACATCTTTGGTTGTGAGGTATCCTACCATGTTTCCAAGGACAAGTACAATAAGCTGGATCCTAAGTCCATGAAATACATATTTTTTGATTATGAAAATGTAGGTGAGATGGGCTATTGCCTATAGGATCCACAGGCTTGCAGGGTTATCCATAGCCATGATGTTGTTTTCTATGAGAAAAAGATGCATAAGTAGCCTAAGTAGATAGTTGAGGTGCATAGGGTGATCTTTTAGGAGGTGCTACCTACTCCCATATAGCTAGCCAGATAGCTTGTAGTAGTTGATGTTCTAGTGGCCCAGGATCCACCTGTTGTATAGGATCAACCTATTTTGAGATGCTTTACTAGAGCTATTGAGCGCTTTATGTTATGGTGATAGATGTAGGTGAGCCTCTCTCTTATGATGAGGCCATGCACATAGATGATAGTCACTCATGGGATAGGGCTATGCAATTGGAGTTTGACTACTTATAGACCAATAATACGTGTGATTTAGTTTCTTTGCCTAGTGGCAAGAAGATGTTGTCATGTAAGTGGGTATAAAAATTGAAAAGTATTCCTAGACATCCCAAGCTAGCTTATAAGACTAGATTGGTAAATAAGGGTTTCAAACAAGAACATGGTATTAACTTTGATGAAGTCTTTCTCCTATGGTCAAAATGATGACCCTATGCTTGGTACTAGCATTGGTTGCTTGACCTTTATAAAATGGTATAAAGACATGTTTTCTACATGGGGACTTGCATGATGAGATTTATATGTAGTAGCCTAAGGGCTTTGAGGAAAAAGGTAGGGAACACCTAGTATACAAGTTGAGAAAGAGCCTTTATGGCCTTAAGCAGACACTTAGGGAATTGTACCACAAGTTTGATGCTTTTATGCACTCATAGATATGTAGCTGTAGTGCTATGGATCTGTACTTATATGTAAAGAGGGCTCATGATGACAATTTTATGATTTTGGTACTCTATGTGAGTGATATGCTTATTAATGGGGTACTCATGATGAGCTAGATGCCTTAAAAACTCAGCTCAAGAGGAGCTTTGAGATGAAGGAGATGGGACATCTCTCACATATTCTTGGGATACGCATCACATGCGATCGCTCTAAGGGGCTCCTTTATCTATCATAGAAGGAGTATATCCAAAAAATCATTGAGTGGTTTCATATGCAAGACAATAAGTCTATTAGCTGTCATCTTCCTCCTCATGTGAAGGTTAGTTAGGCTGATTGTTCGTATTCTAATGAGCAGAAGGTTGAGATGGCGAAGATCCCGTATGCATCCACAGTAGGAAGTTTGATGTATGCCATGATAGCCACTCACCTTACCATATCATTTACAATGGGAGTTGTGACATGCTATATGGCTACACCTGGTAGACATCATTGGGATGTTGTGAAGGGTATCATGAGGTACTTGAAGGGCATAGTAACTATGTGCATATGTTAAGATGGCTAGGATACAAGAGTCGTAGGATATACTGACTCTGATTATGTAGGACATGTAGATATTAGGAAGTCCACCTTTGGCTATGTCTTCACCTTTGCTAGAGGTGTTGTTTCTTAGATCTTCAAGGGACATAAATGCATAGCCCTCTCTACTATAGAGGCTGAGCATGTTATAGCCATTAAGGCTACCTTGGTTTCCTAAAACCACATTTTTTGTATTTTTTCTTATTTTCTTTAGATAAAACGTTGAAATTTTTAATTCAAAAAAATAGTTTACACTCTGATCCATCATCACAATTCATTTCATCCCATATGAACATGACTTGATCACCCAAAACAAAAAAAAGCATCAATTTTTCTCTTACAACACGTATTTTGGATTTTTTAAAAAGCATATATTCTACATTTTATGGTTCATAGCCCTCAAATACATCACAACCAAGCTTCAAACAAAATTTTATCACATATGAACATGATTTGCACTATCAAATAGAATCCAGTTGGCTATTTCTTTTTTTGGATCTTGACTTGCGGTGTTTATCTCAAGAAATAATGGATTTATCTCAATGCTCTTTGGCATAAAGTGGCTGACTAGCCCCCTAATTAACCAAGGTTCAGGAACCACCACTTATCAATAGCTCCTAATAATGCACCACCTGTCAGGGCTGAAAATGGGCATGACATTGGCTCTAGGGTTCTAGCCAAGCCTCCTATACTCACTCAAACAACCCCACGGCCTCATGTCATGCAAATAATAATGATTGAAACCTGTAGCTCACATCCAATTTAGAAATCGACAAAGGGAATGGTTCAAAGGGGGTATGCTAATGTGCACAATTGATAGTGCATCAGTGTGTCCCAACCCATTTGGCATAGGTGCAAGAAGGAAGGCCAAGGAGTCTTATCGTGCCATGTGCCAAAGAGAATGAGATGTAGAGTGATGGTGGAGGAGGCATGTCCCATGTGTGCATAGGGAAACGAGAACGTACTTATCTCCAAGTGTCAGAACGTCTCTCAATCCTCACCTCCTAGTTGGATGAAAGGGAAATCAATCATGCTCAGCTCCCTCTCTGTCTCATGCGCTATTGTAATCTTCTCAATATTTATAGAATCTATTGCTATCCCCTGTGTAGAGACAATATGGTCTAGAAGAACTCCTTACGAGGAGACACCAAAGATGCATTTGTTGGGGTTGAGAGAAATCCCATACTCTCGACATCTGACAAAACACTGCTCTAGGTGTCCCCAATGCTCATGCATAAGGCTATAGACACTGAAGTCATCTAGGTACACCTCAATGCAGTCATGTGGATGGTTTTGGAATGTGGCCATCATCACTCGATAGAATGTAGCCGGAGCGTTACAGAGCCCAAACGGCATCACTATGTAAGCATAGGTTCCCCATTTTGTTGTGAAGATCATTTTAGATTGATCTTCTTCTACGATTTGGACTTGGTTACATCCGCTAAATCCATCCAAGAGGGAATAGAGCTCATGGCTTGCCATTATATCCAACAGTTGGTCTAAGAAAGGAATATGTAAATGATCCTTCTTCATCTTGGAATTCCATTTTTGGAAGTCCACACATATTCATTTCCATTCTTTTTGGGTACTACCACAATGGGCAAAAACCATTCACTATTGGCCACTAGATAGTGAAAGGTGAGAAGGATCAAAGCCTGGTTGGAAGAGATATGGTGGGAGAGCACAAGAGCAAGAAAGAGACAGAGACCAAATGGAAACTCCAATAGTCACAATGTGTGGCCGTGCCTTCCTTTATTCAAACTGTCACTAAAAAAAAAAAGAATAAAGTGACAGTGATGGGCGCCCGCCACCTGCAGTGTGCAGTGGTGGGTACTGTCAGTGTAGTAATGCATGGGTGGTTAGGCAGAGGCGCCTTTGCCCCCAACAACCTTCTACTTAAAGGTGAATCTATGCCAGTGAGGAGTGAAAAAGAAAAAGAAAAGACAATACAATGTATACATGTATAACATGATGAGGAAAAACATCATCTCATCCAACGCCCATCAATCTCCTAAGGAAGGCAAAGCGCTCAGTAGTGAGGCTTTTTGTGAGTAGATTGACAGGATTTTCATTAGTGGAGATCTTGACAAGGTCAGTAGACTTGTCCTCCACGACCCTGCGTATGAAGTGATACCTCACCTCAATGTGTTTTGTCTTCACATGGAAGACATGATTCTTGGCTACCTGAATAGAAGTCATAGAATCCAAATGCAACATAGTTATAGAATCAATACCAAGGTCATGAACCAAACAAACCAACCATATGGCCTCCTTGCAAGCCTCAGTGGCTGCAACATACTTGGCCTCAGTGATAGAGAGAGCCATACACTTTTGAACCCTAGACATCTACGAGACAACACCTCTAGCATAGGTGAATACATAGCCAGAAGTGGACTTCCTACTATCTGTATGTCTTGCATAATCGGAGTCTGTGTACCCCACAACTCCTGTATCCTGGCTACCATAGAAAATACACATATCTATTGTTCCTTTCAAGTATCTCATGATACCCTTCATGGCAGCCCAATGTTTCTTGCTAGGTGTAGCCATATAGCGTGCCACAACACCAACTACAAAGGCAATATCTGGATGAGTGCCTATCATGGCATACATCAAACTGCCCATGGTTAAGGCATAAGGGATCTTGGCCATCTCGGCCTTCTGCTCATATGTCTGTGGACAATCGGCCTGTGAAACCTTCACATAAGAAGGTAATGGACAACCAATAGGCTTCACGTCCATGCACATGGAAATGGTCAAGGACTTTATGAATATTCTCCCTCTGTGATAGGTAGAGTAGTCCTTGATGCCAGACGCTCTTAATGTGCATACCAAGAATGTGAGAAGCCTATCACAAATCCTTCATCTTAAAGCTCTTCTTCAGCTGATATTCAAGAGCATCCAGCTCATCATGAGCTTTCCCTACTATCAGCATATAATCCACATAAAGTACCAAATAAGGAATGAGCAATCACGAGCTTTTTTTGTGTAAAGACACGGATCCATAGCACTCTTGTTGTAGCCATGTGAGTGCATAAAGGCATCAAACTTATGATACCACTCCCTGGATGCTTGCTTCAAGCCATAAAGGCTTTTCTTCAACTTGCACACTAGGTGCTCCTTGCCAAGTTCTGCAAAGCCCTTAGGCTGCTCCATGTATATCTCATCATGCAAATCCCCATGCAAGAATGCAGTCTTGACATCCATCTGATACATGTCCAAGTTAAGCTGTGAGACTAAGGCCAAAACCAAGTGTAGGGTGGTCATCTTGATTACAGGAGAAAATAGTTCATCAAAGTCAACTCCATGCTCCTGTTTAAAACCCTTAGCAACAAGTCTTGCCTTATAAGCCGGCTTGGGGTGCCTAAGGGTACTTTTCAGCTTGTACACCCATTTGCATGGCAAAGCCTTCTTGCCATTAGAGCAATGCAACCAAATCCCAAGTCATATTCTTATGTAGAGAGTCCATATCAGACTGCATAGCCCTCTCCTAGGAGTGACTGTCACCTCTACGCATAGCCTCATCATAGGTGAGAGGCTCTTCTACATGTGTAACCAAGACATAATGCATCGAGGGTTCAAATCTATCAGGTGGATGTCTCGCTCTAGTAGACCATATCACTACAGGCTCTACTGCTTGTCCAACACCCTGGCCATGTGTACCAAAATTGCTACTATAGGCTAGCCAACCAGCTATGCATGAGCACGTGGCTCCTTCCCGAATGTAACCCTACATATCTCTACCACCTTCTTAGGTTACCGATGCATCTTGTCTTCATGGAAGACTACATCATGACTGCAGATGACTTTTCGCGCCTACAGATCCTAGAGGCGGTAACCCATCTCACCTCCATCTCCATAGCCAAGGAAAATGCATTTGACACTCTTAAGATCCAACTTAGTCCGCTTGTCCTTAGGAACATGACAGAATGCCTCACATCCAAAGACACATAGATGCGCATAAGATGGAGGTTTTCTAGTCCATACTTCCTCTGCAACTTAGAAATCCAAACCACTGGAAGGTGATCTATTGATGACATGCATAGCTGTACTGATTGCCTCAGCCCTAAAGCTTTGTGGTAGGCTTGCATGGCTAAACATACTATTTGCACGCTCCTGCATGGTTCTACTCATTTGCTCAGCCAAATCATTGTGGGGTGGGGCCCCTATAGGGCGGCAGTCAACTGATGCTTAATACCCTCTTGTCACATAGTTGCTCAAAGGCACGTGACACATATTCTCCCCCATTGTCAGTCCTAAGTCATTTCAGTATGCCCAGTTTGGTTCTCAACCAATGCAAGCCATCTCTGAAACACAACCAAGACATAAGATTTGAGCTTAACGGGATAAGCCCAAACTTTACGTGAAAAATCATCAATAAATGTCACAAAAATACATTGCACCACCCATAGACTGATAGGGCATGGTCCCACAAACATTCGAATGTACCAATGGGAGGGGCTCACTCATGCGTGTCCTACCAGACTTCTTATGTGTATTTCTAGTTTGTCTGCCACCATAAAGACAATGCTCACATGAATCAAAACATGCATAGTCAAGGGACAGTAAGTATTGCAAATGAGAAAGAATTTTCATTTCCTTCAAGGACATATGGCCCAAATGGGCATGCCAAAGAGATACATGTGGGATGGAACTGACTGACAAAACATGGTCAATAGAGGACCCATCAACTACAAGAGAATAGAGGCTACCAGCCTTGGCACCTCTAGCAAGCACAAGTCTACCATGGGTGATCTTCCAGGTAGAATCCCCAAATGAAATATGAAATCCAGCATCATCAAGTTGCCTTGCAGACATAAGACTGCGTATAAGCGCAGATACATGACATACATCCTGTAACAGAAAAGTATTGCTAGTAGAGAACTGCAACCGTATATCTCGAATGCCAACAATAGCAAGTGATCTATCATCACTCAAGTGAACTGAACCAGAGATAGTGCGGTAGGGATGGAACCACTCATAGTATGGTGTAACATGAAATGAAGCACCAGAATCCAAAAGCCAACACTGCACATACATAGAGTGAACCTCAGTCAACAACGTAGCATCACAAGAATTGGCTGTAAGTATGTACTTCCCATCGGAGTCATCGGTCCGCATGTCATTTATCTCCTCGATTTTCACACTAGATTTTGTAGGTACCATGCTGCGATTAGAGGACTTTTCCTGTACTTTGTCTTTCCCCTTCTCTCGGTGCTTCTCATTGCACAACTCATGATACTATGGGCATATGTGACCCTTCTTGCCACAATGATGACATGTCACATTAGCATTGCTCCCACGAGACTTGTTGCGTGACTTACCATGCGACTTAGACCTATACTTATGTGAGGAATCCAAGTTCTTACGATTGATCTCTACCTCTAACAATCAAGGCATGCGACACATGAGAGGCATCCAATTTCTTACGGTTGATCTCTTCTTGTAGAAGAGTACTCTCTACATCATGCACATGACTCACTTAGAGTCCCAAGAAAAAAAAATGGAGTAACCTCATCATTGAAGGTAATACCTTGCGAAGTCAAATTCTTGAGAATCGCATGGAACTCGCTCAAATGAGGAGACATCATCATATTCTCCTTCATGTGCAGGTCCATAAGTTGCTTCAACCCAATATATTCGACTTGCTGTACTTTTCTTGTCATAGAGGTCCTTAATTTTATCCCAAAGCTGCCAAGAACTCTATGCTTCCTCAACCATATTGTAATGCACCTGTTCAAGAAGAGACAAGATGAGGGTGGACTTGTATAACTCATCAAGCTCATCCCATTCGTCATTAGTCATAGTTTCAGGTTGCTCACCATGCATTCTTAGTGGTTTGATATGAGATTTATCCACTGATACTTGCCAAACTTGGCTCTTTCAATAGTCATAATTCATACCATCAAGCTTAGTGATGTTGAAGATAACATTGTCACTAGAAGAAGATGCCATACTACAGTCCAAAATGGTGCAGATAGTTCACAATTGCTTTCTGTTTTCTGCTGTAAACAACTAAAATACCACCAAAACCAAGGTAAAATGACCATGAACTGATAGCTAATGATGCTTCCCACCAAGTACCATCAAAAGCACATAAAATCAGGATGATTCAACATGAAAATTCTACGTCAGTCCATGCATAACTACTTGCTGTAATAAATTATAGTCAGGTACAATGAGAGCAAACTGTAGGAAAAATGAATGCACCAAGTCAGCTCTGCTGACTATCAAAGCATAACTAGCATCAAGTGGGCATAAATCAGCCTGTGATAGTCATATAGACATCAAGAAAACATCCAAGCATGTCAAATGAATGTGTTAGTAATTCCGCACACCCCCTGTGTAATAGGGCAAAGGGTACACAACACTGGCAATACCTTACACAAAGAGGTGTATGCTCATGGAGTGCAAAGGCCAAATCAGCCCAAGTACATCTGTGAGGACCATGGAATATCAACCATGCAACATCCAAGTGAAGATCCCAGTCTCAAGTATCTGAATGCTCAAGTAGCATAAACCATCTACACTCAATGTCTATCAAGCATATCAAGATGCTCCCACTGGCACAAAAGTCGTAAATATCAAGCAAAGAAGTTCAAGAAGGGCATATGATAGCACCACTGCTAGAAGATCCAAGATTAAGCATCAATAAGACCTCATGAGCATATAGACTGTGTAGCATTCATACATAGCATCCATAGACATCAAGTACATCCAAAATGTAACTCTAGAAAGTTGAGAAATAGCCAAAGTAAGCTCCGAGAAATCAAATGTCAAGCCAAAGCAAGGCTCAGTAGCATTCAACTCCAAACAATGTAACAGGCATGTAGTTGTGGCATAGGCCAAGCATGTCAAGACCAGTCAAACATAGGCAAAATACAGGCCATAAGTACATCAAAGATGAATATCCCAATGCTATGTGAAGGGAGCTCAAGCTCAACCAATTATTCGAGAGCATATCCAAGCTCTATGTTGATCCCCGAGAGTCACTACATCAATGTATACATCTAAGACATAGCTCGAATCCAACATGCATATCCAAACATAAGCAAATAAGCTTCATCCTTGAATATTCGAGTAGCAAAACTAAGCAAATAGTGGTTCAATCCAAGCTCAAAACCATAGATGAACCATAGGCATACTTTCCCATATGTATAGGCACCAACCGGGAATAATTAAGTAGCAAATGACTATGTAGCATGAGCATAAAGTGTAATGACAGAGGGTTGCCTTGTTTTGGGATGCCTATGGACAGTGTAAAATAGTCAATGATTGAGTAAATTCAGCCCGAAAAGCATCTCACATCACATGTATGATTTTCCCTAGCATTTGGGGTGCATTCAGGACCCAATCGAGCAACCAATGTCAATGCCAACCAAGCATAAACATAAAGTGATGATGTAACACTATTTGTGGATGCCTGTGGACTGTGGAAAATAGTCCTGGATTGAGATAAATCAGTCCACAAATCAATGCCAATGATAACCACCAATGTCAAGCATGAAGGAGGTGTTCCCAAGTGCCAAATGAAGTGTTTTCAAGCTACCAATGAGTGTCAAGGGAGGGATGAAGTAAAAAATGAATTTTTTATAAGTCTTCAAGCTAGCACAAACTCATTTGGGGCCTATGGAAGGGATGGGTAAGGTCAAGGCAAGGTTGGGGAAGTAGTCAAGGACCCTTAGAGCTCCCTCTTGAAGGGCAAAGTCACCGGTAGAGAGTAGGCATCACAAGAAGCAAGAGGACATGGCTGCCCTACTTCACAAAACCTGTGGACTAAAGTAAAATAACAAAAGAGAGCTCCAATACCTTTGAAGGAATGCCGTGAGGGTGCCCAAATGGGTTGGGTAGGTGCATGGGAAGCCGGGGTGTGATGGGAGCTCAGGAGAGTCGACTATGGCTGTCGGGAAGGAGACCCAATGAGTGTAAGTAATCAATAGGAAGCTGAAGGAGTCATGAATCAAGTTGGAATGCTTGAGAAACCATGCTCTGATACCAGTTGAAAGGTGACAAGGATTGTAGGTTGCTTGGAAGAGCTATGGTAGGAGAGCAAGAGCAAGAAAGAGAGAGAGACCAAATGGGAACTCCAACAGTCACAATGTGTATTGGGGTCTTCCTTTATTCAAACTGTCACTAAAAGAATAAATAATAAAGTGACAGTGACAAGCACTCGCCACCTGCAGTGTGCAGTGTGGCGGGTGGTATCAGTTTAGTAATACATGGACAACTAGGCAGAGGCGTCTTTACCCCTAACAGATAGATGAACTCAAATTCAAGGAGCTTTAGTAATTCGGCTTTCACTAGGGTAGAGTAATTTGGATTCATGCACCTCTATCTTTCACTCATAGGTTTGGTGTCAAGCTCTAGGTCGATATGGTGTTGGCACACTATGGAATCAATCCCCTTGAGATCTTTGTACGACCATGCAAACACGTCCAAGTTCTCCTTCAGTAAGTCTTGTAGGACCGATAGTTCTTCGGTTGGTAGATTTATACCCACATTTAAGTTATGTTTCGTACCTTTAGCATCCACAAACGTTAATTGCTTTTCCCCTTCCACTTTCTGGATGAATGTCCCACATATTGCTTTTGGGTAGAGATCTGACTCCTTCAAGGGAGTAGTCTGCTCTTCTGATGATTCACTAGAACTGATGTCCTCTTTTGGCAGAGACTTAGTGTGCTCCTTAGGGAGCAAAAAGGGTATTAGAGTAGTTTTAGGTTTGGTTTGGAGATGAGTTACTTCTTAGCTTGAGGATTCATCTTTCGAGGATGCATCCATAAACATCACATAATAGGAACCTTTATCATTTTGTTTGAGCTGCCAAACTGGGAGTTGTTGGCAAGATGCATAGTCATCATCTTCTCATGAGAGGGGTGGATTAGGGCAGCAAGAGCCACTACTGAAAGAAGGCTTATTCTTCCTAATCCATTTCTTATAGAGGTTTCATATATAACGTGACTCATTAATCAGTCCAAAGGGTACCATAGTCATTTTGTCAAATAGCATGGGATTTTTTGCTTTTGAGGCTTCAAGAACTTCTAGAACTTCCTCATCTTTGTCTTTTGCAAGGAGGATAGTCTCTTCTAGCTCTCTTTTATCGGAGGATAGTCTCTTCTAGCTCTCTTTCACATTCTTCTTCTGCATTGTTATATTCATCCTCTTCAAATTCTATTTTTGCCTCTATGTGGGCTTTGTAAGAGAAGAACAGACTCTCTGTTATGTCCTCTGCTTCTGCTTCTATCTCTGTCTCTATTTCTGGCTTTGTCTTTGCTACTGCCATGTAACAGGGGGAATAGTACATCCATGCTTCTATGTCATTGTTAGAGGTAATTTCAGAAGTCAATTTAGGTTCAATCAGAAGGTATTCACCCATTGACAAAGACTTTACTTCCTTTGGCAGTTGGTTTACAGTGCCCACTGTTAGGAACTATGCCTCTATTTTCTTAGGAAAGATCTATTTGATAGTTTTTTCATCTTTTGATATACCATCTCTTACTTCATTGGAGGAGTTTGTTACGACTTTGGATGGACATGGATCCATTGCCTTTTTGTGATCCATACAACTTCAGCACTACTTTGTTGGATCCTCTATGCCTAGGATTAGGCTTCCTTTGAACCAATCTATCCTTGCTCTTGCTTCAAAGAGCCAAGATCTTCCTAGCAATAGAGGGTATGACTTCATGTAGGAATTCGGTTTGACCACCATATGTGTTAGCCAATAATCCCTTCCTGTGAGGGTTGTCTTCACATACGGGAGAATACCCAAAGGCTATATTCTGCTTTGGTCTGCTAATTGGATAAGCCACTGCGTAGGTTGCATTCCTTGCAAGCCTAGATCCTTCATGTGTCACATCCATCATTATGTTCACTGATGAGCCTCCATCAATCAATGTGTTTGCTATAAAACATCCTTCAATCCACATGCCAATCTCTGGGGTTCAGGATCCAAAAATGTGTTAGCTACATCCACTTCTTTTATAGTCTCTGGGGCTTTATTAGATCTAGTTGCTGTAGAAGGAGGAATCCATAAGCCTTGTCTTCTCATCACTATGCTTTTGAACTTCTTTTGACAGCTAGGAGACAACATTAGCAATTGTCGAAATGTTAGGTTAGGTTTAAAAGTGTCTAGGTCTTTGACTAAGTCATATTCTTTGATAGGATCCACAGGCTTCTCCAATCAGCTAGGGAATGAGACCACATCCACTTTTATTTTTCCTTTTTCTTCTAGAAGCAGCAAAACAGATGTGCTTCTTTTCCCTAAGGAGGTACTTCAACATCCCCTATCTCATGGATGTTTGGTCATGTTGTTTGTGCAATTGTCTTTGTAGCTATGTGTGGCTCTATAGTGCTTTGTACTACATTACTCTGTGCTGCACTGTTTTGTTTCTCCCTAGGAAGGTTGAAATTCACGGTGTTGGTAGAGGAAACATTCTCTTTTAGACTTGTGGATCTCTCTTCTTTGCATGCATTATTGCAGCAACTTCCAATTCCACCACATTGGAAGTAGGTTATTGAGTCTTCTGTTGGGGTATCAGGAGTGGCTTTCATAGGAGCAAGACTTGGATAGTCTTTTGCAGTGCGGCCTTCTTCATTGCATCGGGGTTGCATAAGGGCTTGTAGTCCATAGACCTTCTGGTTTGGACAGTTTGGTGAGATATGGCCCTTTTCTCCACATCTGTAACATTCCATCTCTGATATTTGGCCACCATTAGACTGTTGTCCTTTGTAACTCTAAGAGGGAAACATTATTGGGAAAAAATTAAGACCAAACTCCCTAGGCTTTGGTCCAATGTCTTGGGTGGTCATTTTGGATTCCAGCAAGTTGAATCTTGCTTTTTCATCTTTCTTTCTTCTATTGTGCATCTCCTTGAGAGAGCAGATATCCTCTATATGGTTCTTTCTCAAATAGTATAAACAGAAGGCTCCAGGAATGGTAGGTTTTTGGGTACATTCAATGGCTAAATGTTCCACTCGATGGCACTTTCCAAACCGTGTATTAGAATGCATCGCATCTCTCCCACCTCCCACAGGAGTGGATATATTGGTGGTATTAGTGTTTGTAGTTGTTCTGTAATCATATCCATAAGCTCCTTCTTGATGCTTGCGGCTAAATTGGACAGGTACTCCTTTAGATTTTCACCTCCTAGAGTACTTGCAGTAGGGTTTTGGGATGCTTCTGTGATGATTGCATAAACTGGTTGAGTTGATCCAGAGGGTTCTGCATTTTGATTTTGATTTAGAGCCCTTGTTGAGACTGGGGATGGTTAGTTCTAGTTGGTAGGATTCTGTGATCACCGCATAAACTAGTTGAGTTGATCCAGAGGGTCCTTCTTTTTGATTTTGATTTAGAGCCCTTGTTGAGACTAGGGATGGTTGGTTCAAATTGGTAGGATTCCACTGTTGTTGAGTTGCATTGGGGGAACTGTCTGAGGCCACTGCTGTTGTGGTTGAACCATCATTTGAGGCATTATCATCTCTGCGGTCACTGTGGATTCGGTGCACTGTACTGCGGCATTGTTTGCATCTGGGGGTAGGAGTATGGAATTGTCCCTGGAACTGCATTTGGTGGATATACCATTCTTGGCATGAAAGGAGGTAGGAATCCTCTTCCTGAGGTCATTGACGACCTTGGTTCAACTTCATCATACAGTCTTGCATCTTCCACTGCAACTTGCAGGTTAACTGGTCTTCTCAATTCCACAAACTTGCAAACTTTTGGTTGTAGGCCTCTAAGGAAAACTCCCTTCTGCCTTCATCCAAATGATGGTTGGTCCATCTCTTCAGTATGGATTCCATTCATGAGACATAGGCTTCTACTCATTTACCAGAGAACTGACTTAGGTTCATGAACTCCTCTCACATCCGCTCTTCAAAACTTTTATGCTTGAATTTAGTGAGAAAGGCCAACTTCAGGTCGTCCCATGTGCCAAAAGTTCCTACTACTTGTCTCTCATACCATTGAAATGCCATGCCTTTGAAAGTGGCAGGGAATATTTCCAACCAATGCTCAAGGGTTTTGGCATTGTTAGCCATACATGCTACCATGAACTCTGCTACATGAAGATCAGGGTTTTCATTGTACTCTCCCTTAAAAATGGGCAATGAAACTACATTTGTTGGTCTGTCATTAATATTTCCAAGACAAATCTAACTAGGAAGGGGACCTTGAGTCACCATGGGAACTTCTGTAAAGAGTGCTGCTAGGGCGTCAAAGGAGGCGTCTGCTGCTAGCTTGTTTTCGGCTTTGATTTTTTCCTTCTCTCTTCTCATGTACCTCTAGACTCGTTCTAGTGCTTGCCTCTTGATTGAGTCATTAATCAAGGAGTTGGCTCTACCTAGTTGGTCTCTACTCAACATAACAGAATCAGAGGGGGACTTCAATCTTTGGAGGACTCTCTTGCCAACATTTCTTCTACTTCCTTCTTTTTGTTGTCTTTGAATTCGGTTTTTCAGTTCCCTATAGAGGGAAATATATTTGGTTATGAAGGTATCAAAACTCATTCTTTTGTTGTGGTGCCATCATCATAGTAATGCCAGCTTTTGATGTTTTCAATAGTGTATGCTGTGAATAACACTCTGTCTACTAGCTTCCAGTGGGTTACCAATTGGACAAAAAGAATATTGTCAGTACACCATGTGTCTCACGTGTCCTACTATTGAGCATCCATGAACAAATTCCAACTATTTTCTCTCTTGTTTTCATGAACTTCCACTGACCACGACTCTTGAAGCTTTTTCACAATTTTCCACTTGATAATGTCTAGAAACTTTTCAATGAATGCCAAATCTCCCATGGATGATCATTCTCTTTGTTTCTGCACTTCAGTTTATTCCCAAATAGTTTGTATCAAGATGCACATCTTTGTTGCTTCAATAGGGAGAGGAAATAGTCCACCACATAGAGCCTATATCATGATGGTAACATGTTTCTGCCATTGTGGGATGAACTTCTTGTAGAAAGTGGCTTTGGTAATGAGAATCTCCAATTCTTTAGGTGATAGAAGGAACTTTGCAAGCATCCATCGAATTCTTCTCTTCTTGGCAATGCCATTTCCTTCATTTTCAGCCTCTTCTGATGCTTGTTGATGGCTGTTTTCCCTGGTGGCTGCGTACCAAAAACATGGAGCCCCAAGAGGAACACCAAGGAAAATATGGATTATACTGCAAGAAAATCTATCTTGTATCATCAAAAAACATATTTTTCATATTTGATACGATCCCAAAGAAAACAACACTAGAAATAAAAAATCTTCACGCAACTTCATAGAAACAATTCTCTCGTGGCTTTAACTTTAACAAAATCCATCATACTCTTCATATTCTTCATAGAATTCTTTGATAGCCATTGAAAAAACAAAATAATACTCCACTTTGAATGGAAAGATATCACTTATTATTCATCTTCAAAGTTTCCATAGCTTTCTCTCACAATCTCTCATAGGTAGATACAATGTTTTGCATATAATTGGCTATCTCTGACTCGCTCTATCTCTCTCAATAGTACATAATATCCTCACTAAAATCTCAATAATCACTCACAATAAACCTTATTTGGTCGTGGATGCACCTCCTAAGAGGTGTGTCTGATATGGAAGGTCACTAGAGCCACTATAATGACTCTTCACAGCTCACTACTGTCCCTTCACTCTAGTCTTCTCTTGAGTCTTCAGTAGCTGCTTCTTTCACTTCCTTGAGCTCTTTTGAACTTGCATTCACCTCTTTTCAAGGCTAGAAAAATTTCCGAAAGTCACATATACATTACATAGAACACTTACAGAGGCATATAGAACAAAACAGAACAAGAATAGAGGCTTTATAGAAGCTTACAGAAAATTTCACAGAAAGTCAACAAAAGGCATCCAACTCAACTAAAACCAATCAAAACCATTCAATGAACTTTCAAAAATCTCAAAATTCATCAATTATTACTCCATCCTTCCATACATAAGAAAAACAAAACAAAACAGAAGCTATCATAACCAAACATAACTTCAACTGAACCTAACAGAACATCACAAGGCCTCATATCTCTATTGAAAAACATCACGAGATTATCAAAACCATTTCACCATATCCAAAACACTCTCAAACACTTTCAAACCATTCAATAATCATATAAAATCATCCATTCAGTCCACAAAAATGACAAAAATCAACAAAAAAAAAGGTAATTTAAACATTCAACACTTCTTCTTTTTACCACAATATAATGTACACAAAGTATAGATAAGATACAATATTAAAAAAAGTGGCCTACTAAGTCAAATAGTGCATAATTGACTATATTAATCGATTGACACTATAACTAAGCCAATTGTAGATAGATGCAAAAAACTAAATACAATAAGTGATAAGTTAGTGGAGTGGCCGTATGAGGATCATAATGACCACCACTGATGTGCTAAGTGTAGACATGTGGACTCATCTAGCTAGGTAGTCTATCATCAATATCCACACGTGTTGAGCTTACCATCTCAACACTCCCTCTCAAGCTCAACTGTATCTTTGTAACTCTAAGTAAGCTTAAAAATTTTCGAAGCTTCTTTGCACCCAATGTCTTTGTGAAAATATCAACTATTCGATCCTATGTGCTGATATATACCAAGTCAATCTCTCATGCAAGTATCTTCTCTCTCACATACTGGTAGTGTATCTCAATGTGTTTTTGTTCTAGCATGGAACACTGGGCTTCTAGCTAGCTATATGCTACTCATGTTGTCAGAGTGATGAACAACTACACCATCTCCCTTCACATCAAAATCACCAAATAACTTTTGTAGCCATACCACCTCACATGTTGCCATAGTAGCATCTCTATACTCAGCCTCTATACTCAATAAAGCAACTGTAGGTTACTTTTTGTTGCTCCATATAACTACTACACTACTAAGGGAAGAGATGAAGCCATTGGTAGATCTTTTGTCAGACATGCTACAAGCCCAATCTGCATCTGTGTATTCAAACACATGTACATCCTTACCTACCTCATAAAAAAGTCCATAAGTTAAAGTGGACTTCATACACCTCAATATGTGTCTAATTTTATCCAAATGAGGTTTTTTAGGCATTTGCATAAATTGACTGACAAGGCGAAAAACATACCTCAAGTCTGGCCTTGTGATAGTCATGTAAATCAAACTTCCTACTATTCTCCTGAACATAGTAGGATCTTCTATCTCATCCCTAACATCAACACTCAACTTTACATTTTGCTCCAATGGTATTGAAAGAGGCTAGCATGCTGATATACCATATTTGGATAACATATCCAAGCCATAGTGTCTTTGAGGTAGCCATATACCATCATGACATCTGATCATCTCAATACCAAGAAAGTACCTCAGCACACCCAAATCCTTCATCTCAAACTTCTTCTTCAAAAAGTCCTTAACTTCAATAATCCCACTGTCACTATCACTTGTAATAATCAAGTCATCCACATAGATGACTATGATGTCCAAACCTACATCTCCCTTTCTCACATAAAGTGAGTGATTAGCATCAAAAATATAAAAGTTAATATTGACAAGATACTCTCCAATCTTGTCAAACCATGCTCTAGGTGCTTGCTTTAGCCCATAGAGCATCTTCTTTAACCTATACACATATGTGGGATGCTCTAAATCCTCATAAATTGTTGGTTGCTCCCTATATATCATTTCTTGCAATTCACCATATAAGAAGGCATTCTTGACATCCCTTTGCTGTAAACTTCAACCTTTGGTGTTTGCCAAAGCAATCATGCATCTAACAGTTGCCATCCTAGCAATTGGTTTGAATGTCTCTTCATAATCTATGCCATATGTTGTTAACTTTCATGGATGCAGATAGAGAGCAACACACAGAGTGAAGCAACATGCTTCCTCTCTAATTCTCCTCATTTTCTGAAAGAACATAAGTCAAGTATTTACAAGTCCAGAAGGACCATTCACACCAACCATAAAGACTAGAGTACCGACTTATTTAATATACCTAACTAATATAGCTAGACTAGCTGTGTCCCCAGCTCATGTCGGTCAAACACATATGAAAGAGCTTGATATTCTAACACTCCCCCTCAAGCTCAAGACAACATCTATACTCCAAGCAGCTGTCTAAAACCACAGAACTTATCTTTACCCAAAGACTTGGTAAAGATATCTGCAACCTGTTCATCTGTCTTTACATGCATAAGATCCACTCGTCCTGCAAGAACCATCTCTTTGATGAAATGGTAGTGTACCTCTATGTGTTTCATCCTAGCATGATAGATTAGATTCATAGCCAGGAGTACACTACTCAGATTATCACATTGTAACTTCAATGGAGCATCTACTTATATGTCCAAATCAGCCATAAGCTTGAGCAGCCATGAAATCTCGCATGCTGCCAATGCAGCCCCCCTGTACTCTACCTCAGTACTCGACAAAGCAACTGTAGGCTGCTTCTTGCTGCTCCAGCTAATCATGTTGCTACCAAATCCAAATGCATATCCACTCGTAGATCTACAGTCATATGAGCAACCTACCCAATCTGCATCCGTGTATCCAGTCAATATCAAGGGCTTATCTCTAACATAGAACAGCCCATACTCTACAGTGGACTTAACATATCTCATAATGCGTCTAAGTGCATCCAAGTGCGGCTTTCTAGGCTTCTGCATAAACTGGCTTATGAGCCCTACATCATAGCTCAAGTCAAGCCTAGTGATGGTCAAGTAAATCAAGCTGCCAACCATCTGCTTGAACATAGTTACATCCTCTACTTCAGCCCCAGTGTTCATGTCTAGCTTGACATTCTGATCAAGAGGTGTATCCAACGGTTTGCATTCAGCCATGCCATACTTCTTCAGCATCTCCATGGCATAGTGCTTCTGCATAAGCCATAAACCATTTTCAGCTGGAACTACCTCAATGCCCAAGAAATACTTCAGTTCTCCTAGGTCTTTCATGTCAAATTCAGATTTCAGCATCTTCATTACATACTGTATGCCCAAGTCATCATCACCAGTGATTATCAAATCATCAACATATATGACCAGCACTACCAAGCCACTGTCAATCTTCTTTGTAAAGAGGCTGTGATCAGCCTTGCCAATAGCAAAACCCAATCTCTGCAAGTAGTTACTGATCCTAGCATGCCAAGCTCTCGGAGCCTGCTTCAGCCCGTACAGTGCCTTTTTCAGCCTGCATACATAATGCTGAAAATCAGGGTGAACATACCCTTCCGGCTGAACCATATAAACATCCTTTGCTAGGTCATCGTTAAGAAATGCATTCTTAACGTCCATCTGCTGCAATTTCCAACCTTTAGCAGTAGCCAAGGCAATCACAATGCGAATGGTTGCCATCTTGGCAATAGGGCTGAATGTTTCCTCATAATCAAGTCCATACTGTTGGGCATACCCCTTTGCGACCAGCCTGGCTTTGTATCTCTCCACACTGCCATCTGACTTGCATTTGATTTTGTAGACCCATTTGTAGCCAATGGTCTTTTTCCCTTCAGGCAGTGGCACTAGATCCCATGTCTTATTTTCAGCCAAGGCATTCATTTCTTCGTCCATGGCTACACACTAGTTCTCATCTTTCACTGCTTCAGCATATGTACCTGGTTCTTTGATCTCCATCACTTTTGTCATGTAAGCATAATGCTTTGCAGAGTAGCCACTGTATGCCAACCTGTCAACAGGGTATCTGACCCTCTACGCGCATCTAGGTTGTGGTGCACTACTCGATTTCCCTCTCTCATGAGGTGGAATGTACCTGCTCTGCCTCATGCCAGGCGAATAGACAGTTGGAATACCAAGTTCGTTGTCTAAAGTATCAGCAGACTAATTGCCAGAATTCATTCTGCCAAGTGTCATCATACTAGATGCATCCTCAATAGCTTTCTCTTTTCCTCTGCTGTCCAAGACATCATGACTCCCCCTCACTGACATACTGCATGTGGTCCTATGCCCTGTCAGTTGTTGCTAGGTGGTGTAAAGTACTTTGTCACCTTCATTGATGATTACTTTGATAAGGTCTAGACTTATCCTAGTGAGCAGAAATCAGATGTCTTGTTTACGTTTCAGCATTGGCTTGCTTTTGTTGAGAACTAGTCTAGGTAGAGGTTTTAATGCCTACGATTCAACAATGGAGATGAGTATGCCTTGAAATATTTTGACTAGTTTTATGATGAGAGGGATATTAAACATTAGTTGATTGCCCCTTACACCTGTTAAAATATCTGGGATCTAGAGCATGGCAGATGCGGAAGCTATGGAGGTTGGAAGAGGAAGAAGAAACTCATGAAGACATTGACCTTGACAAAGAAAAATTGTCACACAAGTGAATTAGGTTCCAAGATTGAGACTTGGACTCATAAACACAATCTTGTGTATTGATAGTGACAAGATACTTTACTGGAAAGAAAAGAGTACTATCATTGCATTAGAAAAAGAGTGCAAGTACAATGCTTTATAGGAATTGAGTGGTGGCACGTTCTCCTGAGCATATGGGATTTTGGTCTTGAGCCCTCACTACTCCTTACAAAGGGGCTGAAGTAGGTGTGATTGCAAATATCTCAACACCCCTCCTCAATCACAAGTAGAAGTACAAAGCGTATAGAGGCTTTAGTGAAAGCAACACCTTCAAAGTGTGGGCACACCATAAACATGAAAAAACACCAGAGGTTGTCACAGAAAAGGCTAAGTGTGGGTACCACAAACATGATGGTCATCCAGAGGCTATAGCAAGGGCCTCATAAAGTGTACAGAGGCTTTAGTACAAGGCTTATTTGAGGAGTTTATAAGTTTACGTTTGAAGCACTGGGGCTAGGAAATACAAAGCTAAAAAAGTCTATATGAATAGAAGGATCGATGAGGTTTGTCCTTCTCCTGGCGGTCTTCTTTTTCTTCTTCCTCCTTTGTTCCGTTTTCTTCTTCTTCTTTGACTACAACTAGATAGGCCTTTTGGGACCTCTTTCTGGCATGGCAAAACTTCTTGGTGTGTTTGGTTCTTTTGCAGAAGTCACAGAAGAGCTGATCCCTCTTGCCTTTGTACTTGTTGCAACATATAATGCATGTTCATCTCTAGAGGTGCTTGGTTCTTCCTTAGTTTTTAGCTTCTTTTCCTCCTCTAACAGTGATGCCTGGATATCAAAAAGTTCAGGATTTGGCATGTTGATTAAAGTTGTTGATACATTATCTTATTTAGGAGGAAAACTCTTAAGTCGAACACTGATACGAACATCTTCTTCCATTTTAATGTTGATTCTTGTAAGTTGGGTTAGAAGTCATTCCATGTAATTTAGGTATGTGGCAAGTGATGTGATGGACTTCATTTCAAGCGTGAAAAACTCAATCAAGAGACCATACTTTCATGATTTAGACTGTGCACCAAACAAGGTGTCAAGTCTCTTCCATGTATAATCCTGTGAAGTCTCATAGTTATCCACATGGTGGATATAGCTATCGTCTAGCTCCAATTTGATAATGGAGTGAACCTTATTATCATTCTTTTGCCAAGTGATAGTAAGGTTTGCATCATGAGGATTCTTTTCTTTTCCAATGGTAATGGCCCAGAGGCCCTTCTTCATCAGGATGAGTTTGATGTAGGTTTTCCAGTGTGAAACCCGACTCCTTTGAAGCGAGCAATTGGAGAGTCTTTGCCCATGTTAGACTTATGGAAACAACAACAAATAAAATTCAGAATTATCAGATTTGAGCGGCAAAAGAGTTGGTTGAGTTGTGCCAAAAAACACGTGCTAAGAGCACTAAATGAGTGTCAATGGACACTATGTTTCTTCCTTGAGTCTTCCAAATCTGCAAAATCCTTCACTTCTTTCAAATCCAAATCTTTCCCTTCTTGATTGATGCTAGCACCTTCAAAGATGAGTGATAGGACCTTCAGTGTGTTGAAATCAGTGAGTAGATGAAGTAAAAAAGAAGCTTCAGTGAAAGTGAGCTATGGCAGTTTAGGGTTTTCAAAAATACGCGATTGGTATTTTGCTTTGTATGATCAGCACGAAATGAATTATCATGAGCCCTTGTAGATGATAGAAGCCTACTATGTGGGCTATCATTGCCCTATGGTAATGGCTGGGATTGCACCCTATAGAGCATGCAACAGTAGCATGACCTGATCAGGGACAATCTGGAACAACAACCTATAAAAACGACAATGCTGGGCCTAATCGTCACCAATGTTGGAGCTTGATGTGCCACTGAGATGCGCCTGAAGTTTTGGAGGATTCCCCTAGAAGACATCATGATGAATGGTGGCTTGTAGTGTGAGATCCATAGGCTCCAAGATGCCTAGGTACTACATGGCTACGGAGGCCACAAGACAGATCCTGAGAAAAATGACAATGCTGATTAGTGGACATGGCAATGTCAAGTTCTGAGGTGATACAGAGGAGCTCTAGAAGTAGGGAAACACTTCTTCTGAATAAATATTGTCAGGATCTCTTCTAATTGAAGAGATCTAAGGGCTTGAAGTGGGATAGGTGCAGGGTGGCTATGGCTGCCACAAGGTCAAATGGAGAGGAAGGAGTGGGAGATGATCTCCTAGACTTAACCTGAGTTGGATTGAGCTCAAGCTGAGCTAGATGAGAGTAGAATGAAGTTGGAGGAGTAGTGCCATGCCCAACTAGGCTGTGATACCATGTTAAAATATGCAAGATCTAGAGCATGGCAGATGCGAAAGCTATGGAGGTTGAAAGAGGAAGAAGAAACTCATGAAGACATTGATCCTGACAAAGACAAATTGTCACACAAGTGAATTAGGTTCCAAGATTGAGACTTGGACTCATAAACACAATCTTGTGTATTGACAGTGACAAGACACTTTACTGGAAAGAAAAGAGTACTATCATTGCATTAGAAAAAGAGTGAAAGTACAATGCTTTATAGAAATTAAGTGGTGGCACTTTCTCCTACTGTGCATATGGGATTCTGGTCCTGAGCCCTCACTGCTCCTTACAAAGGGACTGAAGTAGGTGTGATTACAAATATCTCAACAACACCTCTTTCTAGAATGGCATTGCTGAACGTATGAATAGGACAATTCAAGAGAGAGTCTGTAGTATGCTTAGCTAGGAAGGCTTACCATAACACTTTTTGGGCTGAGGTAGTCACTATTTCTATACATTTGATTAATAGGTTCCCTTGCATTACTATTAATTGCTAGATTGCCAAGGTGGTATATGGACTAGGAAACCTTCATTATATACTCCTTTGTACATCTTTGGTTGTGAGGTATCCTACCATGTTTCCAAGGACAAGTACAATAAGCTGGATCCTAAGTCCATGAAATACATATTTTTTGATTATGAAAATGTAGGTGAGATGGGCTATTGCCTATAGGATCCACAGGCTTGCAGGGTTATCCATAGCCATGATGTTGTTTTCTATGAGAAAAAGATGCATAAGTAGCCTAAGTAGATAGTTGAGGTGCATAGGGTGATCTTTTAGGAGGTGCTACCTACTCCCATATAGCTAGCCAGATAGCTTGTAGTAGTTGATGTTCTAGTGGCCCAGGATCCACCTGTTGTATAGGATCAACCTATTTTGAGATGCTTTACTAGAGCTATTGAGCGCTTTATGTTATGGTGATAGATGTAGGTGAGCCTCTCTCTTATGATGAGGCCATGCACATAGATGATAGTCACTCATGGGATAGGGCTATGCAATTGGAGTTTGACTACTTATAGACCAATAATACGTGTGATTTAGTTTCTTTGCCTAGTGGCAAGAAGATGTTGTCATGTAAGTGGGTATAAAAATTGAAAAGTATTCCTAGACATCCCAAGCTAGCTTATAAGACTAGATTGGTAAATAAGGGTTTCAAACAAGAACATGGTATTAACTTTGATGAAGTCTTTCTCCTATGGTCAAAATGATGACCCTATGCTTGGTACTAGCATTGGTTGCTTGACCTTTATAAAATGGTATAAAGACATGTTTTCTACATGGGGACTTGCATGATGAGATTTATATGTAGTAGCCTAAGGGCTTTGAGGAAAAAGGTAGGGAACACCTAGTATACAAGTTGAGAAAGAGCCTTTATGGCCTTAAGCAGACACTTAGGGAATTGTACCACAAGTTTGATGCTTTTATGCACTCATAGATATGTAGCTGTAGTGCTATGGATCTGTGCTTATATGTAAAGAGGGCTCATGATGACAATTTTATGATTTTGGTACTCTATGTGAGTGATATGCTTATTAATGGGGTACTCATGATGAGCTAGATGCCTTAAAAACTCAGCTCAAGAGGAGCTTTGAGATGAAGGAGATGGGACATCTCTCACATATTCTTGGGATACGCATCACATGCGATCGCTCTAAGGGGCTCCTTTATCTATCATAGAAGGAGTATATCCAAAAAATCATTGAGTGGTTTCATATGCAAGACAATAAGTCTATTAGCTGTCATCTTCCTCCTCATGTGAAGGTTAGTTAGGCTGATTGTTCGTATTCTAATGAGCAGAAGGTTGAGATGGCGAAGATCCCGTATGCATCCACAGTAGGAAGTTTGATGTATGCCATGATAGCCACTCACCTTACCATATCATTTACAATGGGAGTTGTGACATGCTATATGGCTACACCTGGTAGACATCATTGGGATGTTGTGAAGGGTATCATGAGGTACTTGAAGGGCATAGTAACTATGTGCATATGTTAAGATGGCTAGGATACAAGAGTCGTAGGATATACTGACTCTGATTATGTAGGACATGTAGATATTAGGAAGTCCACCTTTGGCTATGTCTTCACCTTTGCTAGAGGTGTTGTTTCTTAGATCTTCAAGGGACATAAATGCATAGCCCTCTCTACTATAGAGGCTGAGCATGTTATAGCCATTAAGGCTACCTTGGTTTCCTAAAACCACATTTTTTGTATTTTTTCTTATTTTCTTTAGATAAAACGTTGAAATTTTTAATTCAAAAAAATAGTTTACACTCTGATCCATCATCACAATTCATTTCATCCCATATGAACATGACTTGATCACCCAAAACAAAAAAAAGCATCAATTTTTCTCTTACAACACGTATTTTGGATTTTTTAAAAAGCATATATTCTACATTTTATGGTTCATAGCCCTCAAATACATCACAACCAAGCTTTAAACAAAATTTTATCACATATGAACATGATTTGCACTATCAAATAGAATCCAGTTGGCTATTTCTTTTTTTGGATCTTGACTTGCGGTGTTTATCTCAAGAAATAATGGATTTATCTCAATGCTCTTTGGCATAAAGTGGCTGACTAGCCCCCTAATTAACCAAGGTTCAGGAACCACCACTTATCAATAGCTCCTAATAATGCACCACCTGTCAGGGCTGAAAATGGGCATGACATTGGCTCTAGGGTTCTAGCCAAGCCTCCTATACTCACTCAAACAACCCCACGGCCTCATGTCATGCAAATAATAATGATTGAAACCTGTAGCTCACATCCAATTTAGAAATCGACAAAGGGAATGGTTCAAAGGGGGTATGCTAATGTGCACAATTGATAGTGCATCAGTGTGTCCCAACCCATTTGGCATAGGTGCAAGAAGGAAGGCCAAGGAGTCTTATCGTGCCATGTGCCAAAGAGAATGAGATGTAGAGTGATGGTGGAGGAGGCATGTCCCATGTGTGCATAGGGAAACGAGAACGTACTTATCTCCAAGTGTCAGAACGTCTCTCAATCCTCACCTCCTAGTTGGATGAAAGGGAAATCAATCATGCTCAGCTCCCTCTCTGTCTCATGCGCTATTGTAATCTTCTCAATATTTATAGAATCTATTGCTATCCCCTGTGTAGAGACAATATGGTCTAGAAGAACTCCTTACGAGGAGACACCAAAGATGCATTTGTCGGGGTTGAGAGAAATCCCATACTCTCGACATCTGACAAAACACTGCTCTAGGTGTCCCCAATGCTCATGCATAAGGCTATAGACACTGAAGTCATCTAGGTACACCTCAATGCAGTCATGTGGATGGTTTTGGAATGTGGCCATCATCACTCGATAGAATGTAGCCGGAGCGTTACAGAGCCCAAACGGCATCACTATGTAAGCATAGGTTCCCCATTTTGTTGTGAAGATCATTTTAGATTGATCTTCTTCTACGATTTGGACTTGGTTACATCCGCTAAATCCATCCAAGAGGGAATAGAGCTCATGGCTTGCCATTATATCCAACAGTTGGTCTAAGAAAGGAATATGTAAATGATCCTTCTTCATCTTGGAATTCCATTTTTGGAAGTCCACACATATTCATTTCCATTCTTTTTGGGTACTACCACAATGGGCAAAAACCATTCACTATTGGCCACTAGATAGTGAAAGGTGAGAAGGATCAAAGCCTGGTTGGAAGAGATATGGTGGGAGAGCACAAGAGCAAGAAAGAGACAGAGACCAAATGGAAACTCCAATAGTCACAATGTGTGGCCGTGCCTTCCTTTATTCAAACTGTCACTAAAAAAAAAAGAATAAAGTGACAGTGATGGGCGCCCGCCACCTGCAGTGTGCAGTGGTGGGTACTGTCAGTGTAGTAATGCATGGGTGGTTAGGCAGAGGCGCCTTTGCCCCCAACAACCTTCTACTTAAAGGTGAATCTATGCCAGTGAGGAGTGAAAAAGAAAAAGAAAAGACAATACAATGTATACATGTATAACATGATGAGGAAAAACATCATCTCATCCAACGCCCATCAATCTCCTAAGGAAGGCAAAGCGCTCAGTAGTGAGGCTTTTTGTGAGTAGATTGACAGGATTTTCATTAGTGGAGATCTTGACAAGGTCAGTAGACTTGTCCTCCACGACCCTGCGTATGAAGTGATACCTCACCTCAATGTGTTTTGTCTTCACATGGAAGACATGATTCTTGGCTACCTGAATAGAAGTCATAGAATCCAAATGCAACATAGTTATAGAATCAATACCAAGGTCATGAACCAAACAAACCAACCATATGGCCTCCTTGCAAGCCTCAGTGGCTGCAACATACTTGGCCTCAGTGATAGAGAGAGCCATACACTTTTGAACCCTAGACATCTACGAGACAACACCTCTAGCATAGGTGAATACATAGCCAGAAGTGGACTTCCTACTATCTGTATGTCTTGCATAATCGGAGTCTGTGTACCCCACAACTCCTGTATCCTGGCTACCATAGAAAATACACATATCTATTGTTCCTTTCAAGTATCTCATGATACCCTTCATGGCAGCCCAATGTTTCTTGCTAGGTGTAGCCATATAGCGTGCCACAACACCAACTACAAAGGCAATATCTGGATGAGTGCCTATCATGGCATACATCAAACTGCCCATGGTTAAGGCATAAGGGATCTTGGCCATCTCGGCCTTCTGCTCATATGTCTGTGGACAATCGGCCTGTGAAACCTTCACATAAGAAGGTAATGGACAACCAATAGGCTTCACGTCCATGCACATGGAAATGGTCAAGGACTTTATGAATATTCTCCCTCTGTGATAGGTAGAGTAGTCCCTGATGCCAGACGCTCTTAATGCGCATACCAAGAATGTGAGAAGCCTATCACAAATCCTTCATCTTAAAGCTCTTCTTCAGCTGATATTCAAGAGCATCCAGCTCATCATGAGCTTTCCCTACTATCAGCATATAATCCACATAAAGTACCAAATAAGGAAAGAGCAATCACGAGCTTTTTTTGTGTAAAGACACGGATCCATAGCACTCTTGTTGTAGCCATGTGAGTGCATAAAGGCATCAAACTTATGATACCACTCCCTGGATGCTTGCTTCAAGCCATAAAGGCTTTTCTTCAACTTGCACACTAGGTGCTCCTTGCCAAGTTCTGCAAAGCCCTTAGGCTGCTCCATGTATATCTCATCATGCAAATCCCCATGCAAGAATGCAGTCTTGACATCCATCTGATACATGTCCAAGTTAAGCTGTGAGACTAAGGCCAAAACCAAGTGTAGGGTGGTCATCTTGATTACATGAGAAAATAGTTCATCAAAGTCAACTCCATGCTCCTGTTTAAAACCCTTAGCAACAAGTCTTGCCTTATAAGCCGGCTTGGGGTGCCTAAGGGTACTTTTCAGCTTGTACACCCATTTGCATGGCAAAGCCTTCTTGCCATTAGAGCAATGCAACCAAATCCCAAGTCATATTCTTATGTAGAGAGTCCATATCAGACTGCATAGCCCTCTCCTAGGAGTGACTGTCACCTCTACGCATAGCCTCATCATAGGTGAGAGGCTCTTCTACATGTGTAACCAAGACATAATGCATCGAGGGTTCAAATCTATCAGGTGGATGTCTCGCTCTAGTAGACCATCTCACTATAGGCTCTACTGCTTGTCCAACACCCTGGCCATGTGTACCAAAATTGCTACTATAGGCTAGCCAACCAGCTATGCATGAGCACGTGGCTCCTTCCCGAATGTAACCCTACATATCTCTACCACCTTCTTAGGTTACCTATGCATCTTGTCTTCATGGAAGACTACATCATGACTGCAGATGACTTTTCGCGCCTACAGATCCTAGAGGCGGTAACCCATCTCACCTCCATCTCCATAGCCAAGGAAAATGCATTTGACACTCTTAAGATCCAACTTAGTCCGCTTGTCCTTAGGAACATGACAGAATGCCTCACATCCAAAGACACATAGATGCGCATAAGATGGAGGTTTTCTAGTCCATACTTCCTCTGCAACTTAGAAATCCAAACCACTGGAAGGTGATCTATTGATGACATGCATAGCTGTACTGATTGCCTCAGCCCTAAAGCTTTGTGGTAGGCTTGCATAGCTAAACATACTATTTGCACGCTCCTGCATGGTTCTACTCATTTGCTCAGCCAAATCATTGTGGGGTGGGGCCCCTATAGGGCGGCAGTCAACTGATGCTTAATACCCTCTTGTCACATAGTTGCTCAAAGGCACGTGACACATATTCTCCCCCATTGTCAGTCCTAAGTCATTTCAGTATGCCCAGTTTGGTTCTCAACCAATGCAAGCCATCTCTGAAACACAACCAAGACATAAGATTTGAGCTTAATGGGATAAGCCCAAACTTTACGTGAAAAATCATCAATAAATGTCACAAAAATACATTGCACCACCCATAGACTGATAGGGCATGGTCCCACAAACATTCGAATGTACCAATGGGAGGGGCTCACTCATGCGTGTCCTACCAGACTTCTTATGTGTATTTCTAGTTTGTCTGCCACCATAAAGACAATGCTCACATGAATCAAAACATGCATAGTCAAGGGACAGTAAGTATTGCAAATGAGAAAGAATTTTCATTTCCTTCAAGGACATATGGCCCAAATGGGCATGCCAAAGAGATACATGTGGGATGGAACTGACTGACAAAACATGGTCAATAGAGGACCCATCAACTACAAGAGAATAGAGGCTACCAGCCTTGGCACCTCTAGCAAGCACAAGTCTACCATGGGTGATCTTCCAGGTAGAATCCCCAAATGAAATATGAAATCCAGCATCATCAAGTTGCCTTGCAGACATAAGACTGCGTATAAGCGCAGATACATGACATACATCCTGTAACAGAAAAGTATTGCTAGTAGAGAACTGCAACCGTATATCTCGAATGCCAACAATAGCAAGTGATCTATCATCACTCAAGTGAACTGAACCAGAGATAGTGCGGTAGGGATGGAACCACTCATAGTATGGTGTAACATGAAATGAAGCACCAGAATCCAAAAGCCAACACTGCACATACATAGAGTGAACCTCAGTCAACGACGTAGCATCACAAGAATTGGCTGTAAGTATGTACTTTCCATCGGAGTCATCGGTCCGCATGCCATTTATCTCCTCGATTTTCACACTAGATTTTGTAGGTACCATGCTGCGATTAGAGGACTTTTCCTGTACTTTGTCTTTCCCCTTCTCTCGGTGCTTCTCATTGCACAACTCATGATACTATGGGCATATGTGACCCTTCTTGCCACAATGATGACATGTCACATTAGCATTGCTCCCACGAGACTTGTTGCGTGACTTACCATGCGACTTAGACCTATACTTATGTGAGGAATCCAAGTTCTTACGATTGATCTCTACCTCTAACAATCAAGGCATGCGACACATGAGAGGCATCCAATTTCTTACGGTTGATCTCTTCTTGTAGAAGAGTACTCTCTACATCATGCACATGACTCACTTAGAGTCCCAAGAAAAAAAAATGGAGTAACCTCATCATTGAAGGTAATACCTTGCGAAGTCAAATTCTTGAGAATCGCATGGAACTCGCTCAAATGAGGAGACATCATCATATTCTCCTTCATGTGCAGGTCCATAAGTTGCTTCAACCCAATATATCTGACTTGCTGGACTTTTCTTGTCATAGAGGTCCTTAATTTTATCCCAAAGCTGCCAAGAACTCTATGCTTCCTCAACCATATTGTAATGCACCTGTTCAAGAAGAGACAAGATGAGGGTGGACTTGTATAACTCATCAAGCTCATCCCATTCGTCATTAGTCATAGTTTCAGGTTGCTCACCATGCATTCTTAGTGGTTTGATATGAGATTTATCCACTGATACTTGCCAAACTTGGCTCTTTCAATAGTCATAATTCATACCATCAAGCTTAGTGATGTTGAAGATAACATTGTCACTAGAAGAAGATGCCATACTACAGTCCAAAATGGTGCAGATAGTTCACAATTGCTTTCTGTTTTCTGCTGTAAACAACTAAAATACCACCAAAACCAAGGTAAAATGACCATGAACTGATAGCTAATGATGCTTCCCACCAAGTACCATCAAAAGCACATAAAATCAGGATGATTCAACATGAAAATTCTACGTCAGTCCATGCATAACTACTTGCTGTAATAAATTATAGTCAGGTACAATGAGAGCAAACTGTAGGAAAAATGAATGCACCAAGTCAGCTCTGCTGACTATCAAAGCATAACTAGCATCAAGTGGGCATAAATCAGCCTGTGATAGTCATATAGACATCAAGAAAACATCCAAGCATGTCAAATGAATGTGTTAGTAATTCCGCACACCCCCTGTGTAATAGGGCAAAGGGTACACAACACTGGCAATACCTTACACAAAGAGGTGTATGCTCATGGAGTGCAAAGGCCAAATCAGCCCAAGTACATCTGTGAGGACCATGGAATATCAACCATGCAACATCCAAGTGAAGATCCCAGTCTCAAGTATCTGAATGCTCAAGTAGCATAAACCATCTACACTCAATGTCTATCAAGCATATCAAGATGCTCCCACTGGCACAAAAGTCGTAAATATCAAGCAAAGAAGTTCAAGAAGGGCATATGATAGCACCACTGCTAGAAGATCCAAGATTAAGCATCAATAAGACCTCATGAGCATATAGACTGTGTAGCATTCATACATAGCATCCATAGACATCAAGTACATCCAAAATGTAACTCTAGAAAGTTGAGAAATAGCCAAAGTAAGCTCCGAGAAATCAAATGTCAAGCCAAAGCAAGGCTCAGTAGCATTCAACTCCAAACAATGTAACAGGCATGTAGTTGTGGCATAGGCCAAGCATGTCAAGACCAGTCAAACATAGGCAAAATACAGGCCATAAGTACATCAAAGATGAATATCCCAATGCTATGTGAAGGGAGCTCAAGCTCAACCAATTATTCGAGAGCATATCCAAGCTCTATGTTGATCCCCGAGAGTCACTACATCAATGTATACATCTAAGACATAGCTCGAATCCAACATGCATATCCAAACATAAGCAAATAAGCTTCATCCTTGAATATTCGAGTAGCAAAACTAAGCAAATAGTGGTTCAATCCAAGCTCAAAACCATAGATGAACCATAGGCATACTTTCCCATATGTATAGGCACCAACCGGGAATAATTAAGTAGCAAATGACTATGTAGCATGAGCATAAAGTGTAATGACAGAGGGTTGCCTTGTTTTGGGATGCCTATGGACAGTGTAAAATAGTCAATGATTGAGTAAATTCAGCCCGAAAAGCATCTCACATCATAGGTATGATTTTCCCTAGCATTTGGGGTGCATTCAGGACCCAATCGAGCAACCAATGTCAATGCCAACCAAGCATAAACATAAAGTGATGATGTAACACTATTTGTGGATGCCTGTGGACTGTGGAAAATAGTCCTGGATTGAGATAAATCAGTCCACAAATCAATGCCAATGATAACCACCAATGTCAAGCATGAAGGAGGTGTTCCCAAGTGCCAAATGAAGTGTTTTCAAGCTACCAATGAGTGTCAAGGGAGGGATGAAGTAAAAAATGAATTTTTTATAAGTCTTCAAGCTAGCACAAACTCATTTGGGGCCTATGGAAGGGATGGGTAAGGTCAAGGCAAGGTTGGGGAAGTAGTCAAGGACCCTTAGAGCTCCCTCTTGAAGGGCAAAGTCACCGGTAGAGAGTAGGCATCACAAGAAGCAAGAGGACATGGCTGCCCTACTTCACAAAACCTGTGGACTAAAGTAAAATAACAAAAGAGAGCTCCAATACCTTTGAAGGAATGCCGTGAGGGTGCCCAAATGGGTTGGGTAGGTGCATGGGAAGCCGGGGTGTGATGGGAGCTCAGGAGAGTCGACTATGGCTGTCGGGAAGGAGACCCAATGAGTGTAAGTAATCAATAGGAAGCTGAAGGAGTCATGAATCAAGTTGGAATGCTTGAGAAACCATGCTCTGATACCAGTTGAAAGGTGAGAAGGATTGTAGGTTGCTTGGAAGAGCTATGGTAGGAGAGCAAGAGCAAGAAAGAGAGAGAGACCAAATGGGAACTCCAACAGTCACAATGTGTATTGGGGTCTTCCTTTATTCAAACTGTCACTAAAAGAATAAATAATAAAGTGACAGTGACAAGCACTCGCCACCTGCAGTGTGCAGTGTGGCGGGTGGTATCAGTTTAGTAATACATGGGCAACTAGGCAGAGGCGTCTTTACCCCTAACAGATAGATGAACTCAAATTCAAGGAGCTTTAGTAATTCGGCTTTCACTAGGGTAGAGTAATTTGGATTCATGCACCTCTATCTTTCACTCATAGGTTTGGTGTCAAGCTCTAGGTCGATATGGTGTTGGCACACTATGGAATCAATCCCCTTGAGATCTTTGTACGACCATGCAAACACGTCCAAGTTCTCCTTCAGTAAGTCTTGTAGGACCGATAGTTCTTCGGTTGGTAGATTTATACCCACATTTAAGTTATGTTTCGTACCTTTAGCATCCACAAACGTTAATTGCTTTTCCCCTTCCACTTTCTGGATGAATGTCCCACATATTGCTTTTGGGTAGAGATCTGACTCCTTCAAGGGAGTAGTCTGCTCTTCTGATGATTCACTAGAACTGATGTCCTCTTTTGGCAGAGACTTAGTGTGCTCCTTAGGGAGCAAAAAGGGTATTAGAGTAGTTTTAGGTTTGGTTTGGAGATGAGTTACTTCTTAGCTTGAGGATTCATCTTTCGAGGATGCATCCATAAACATCACATAATAGGAACCTTTATCATTTTGTTTGAGCTGCCAAACTGGGAGTTGTTGGCAAGATGCATCGTCATCATCTTCTCATGAGAGGGGTGGATTAGGGCAGCAAGAGCCACTACTGAAAGAAGGCTTATTCTTCCTAATCCATTTCTTATAGAGGTTTCATATATAACGTGACTCATTAATCAGTCCAAAGGGTACCATAGTCATTTTGTCAAATAGCATGGGATTTTTTGCTTTTGAGGCTTCAAGAACTTCTAGAACTTCCTCATCTTTGTCTTTTGCAAGGAGGATAGTCTCTTCTAGCTCTCTTTTATCGGAGGATAGTCTCTTCTAGCTCTCTTTCACATTCTTCTTCTGCATTGTTATATTCATCCTCTTCAAATTCTATTTTTGCCTCTATGTGGGCTTTGTAAGAGAAGAACAGACTCTCTGTTATGTCCTCTGCTTCTGCTTCTATCTCTGTCTCTATTTCTGGCTTTGTCTTTGCTACTGCCATGTAACAGGGGGAATAGTACATCCATGCTTCTATGTCATTGTTAGAGGTAATTTCAGAAGTCAATTTAGGTTCAAGCAGAAGGTATTCACCCATTGACAAAGACTTTACTTCCTTTGGCAGTTGGTTTACAGTGCCCACTGTTAGGAACTATGCCTCTATTTTCTTAGGAAAGATCTATTTGATAGTTTTTTCATCTTTTGATATACCATCTCTTACTTCATTGGAGGAGTTTGTTACGACTTTGGATGGACATGGATCCATTGCCTTTTTGTGATCCATACAACTTCAGCACTACTTTGTTGGATCCTCTATGCCTAGGATTAGGCTTCCTTTGAACCAATCTATCCTTGCTCTTGCTTCAAAGAGCCAAGATCTTCCTAGCAATAGAGGGTATGACTTCATGTAGGAATTTGGTTTGACCACCATATGTGTTAGCCAATAATCCCTTCCTGTGAGGGTTGTCTTCACATACGGGAGAATACCCAAAGGCTATATTCTGCTTTGGTCTGCTAATTGGATAAGCCACTGCGTAGGTTGCATTCCTTGCAAGCCTAGATCCTTCATGTGTCACATCCATCATTATGTTCACTGATGAGCCTCCATCAATCAATGTGTTTGCTATAAAACATCCTTCAATCCACATGCCAATCTCTGGGGTTCAGGATCCAAAAATGTGTTAGCTACATCCACTTCTTTTATAGTCTCTGGGGCTTTATTAGATCTAGTTGCTGTAGAAGGAGGAATCCATAAGCCTTGTCTTCTCATCACTATGCTTTTGAACTTCTTTTGACAGCTAGGAGACAACATTAGCAATTGTCGAAATGTTAGGTTAGGTTTAAAAGTGTCTAGGTCTTTGACTAAGTCATATTCTTTGATAGGATCCACAGGCTTCTCCAATCAGCTAGGGAATGAGACCACATCCACTTTTATTTTTCCTTTTTCTTCTAGAAGCAGCAAAACAGATGTGCTTCTTTTCCCTAAGGAGGTACTTCAACATCCCCTATCTCATGGATGTTTGGTCATGTTGTTTGTGCAATTGTCTTTGTAGCTATGTGTGGCTCTATAGTGCTTTGTACTACATTACTCTGTGCTGCACTGTTTTGTTTCTCCCTAGGAAGGTTGAAATTCACGGTGTTGGTAGAGGAAACATTCTCTTTTAGACTTGTGGATCTCTCTTCTTTGCATGCATTATTGCAGCAACTTCCAATTCCACCACATTGGAAGTAGGTTATTGAGTCTTCTGTTGGGGTATCAGGAGTGGCTTTCATAGGAGCAAGACTTGGATAGTCTTTTGCAGTGCGGCCTTCTTCATTGCATCGGGGTTGCATAAGGGCTTGTAGTCCATAGACCTTCTGGTTTGGACAGTTTGGTGAGATATGGCCCTTTTCTCCACATCTGTAACATTCCATCTCTGATATTTGGCCACCATTAGACTGTTGTCCTTTGTAACTCTAAGAGGGAAACATTATTGGGAAAAAATTAAGACCAAACTCCCTAGGCTTTGGTCCAATGTCTTGGGTGGTCATTTTGGATTCCAGCAAGTTGAATCTTGCTTTTTCATCTTTCTTTCTTCTATTGTGCATCTCCTTGAGAGAGCAGATATCCTCTATATGGTTCTTTCTCAAATAGTATAAATAGAAGGCTCCAGGAATGGTAGGTTTTTGGGTACATTCAATGGCTAAATGTTCCACTCGATGGCACTTTCCAAACCGTGTATTAGAATGCATCGCATCTCTCCCACCTCCCACAGGAGTGGATATATTGGTGGTATTAGTGTTTGTAGTTGTTCTGTAATCATATCCATAAGCTCCTTCTTGATGCTTGCGGCTAAATTGGACAGGTACTCCTTTAGATTTTCACCTCCTAGAGTACTTGCAGTAGGGTTTTGGGATGCTTCTGTGATGATTGCATAAACTGGTTGAGTTGATCCAGAGGGTTCTGCATTTTGATTTTGATTTAGAGCCCTTGTTGAGACTGGGGATGGTTAGTTCTAGTTGGTAGGATTCTGTGATCACCGCATAAACTAGTTGAGTTGATCCAGAGGGTCCTTCTTTTTGATTTTGATTTAGAGCCCTTGTTGAGACTAGGGATGGTTGGTTCAAATTGGTAGGATTCCACTGTTGTTGAGTTGCATTGGGGGAACTGTCTGAGGCCACTGCTGTTGTGGTTGAACCATCATTTGAGGCATTATCATCTCTGCGGTCACTGTGGATTCGGTGCACTGTACTGCGGCATTGTTTGCATCTGGGGGTAGGAGTATGGAATTGTCCCTGGAACTGCATTTGGTGGATATACCATTCTTGGCATGAAAGGAGGTAGGAATCCTCTTCCTGAGGTCATTGACGACCTTGGTTCAACTTCATCATACAGTCTTGCATCTTCCACTGCAACTTGCAGGTTAACTGGTCTTCTCAATTCCACAAACTTGCAAACTTTTGGTTGTAGGCCTCTAAGGAAAACTCCCTTCTGCCTTCATCCAAATGATGGTTGGTCCATCTCTTCAGTATGGATTCCATTCATGAGACATAGGCTTCTACTCATTTACCAGAGAACTGACTTAGGTTCATGAACTCCTCTCACATCCGCTCTTCAAAACTTTTATGCTTGAATTTAGTGAGAAAGGCCAACTTCAGGTCGTCCCATGTGCCAAAAGTTCCTACTACTTGTCTCTCATACCATTGAAATGCCATGCCTTTGAAAGTGGCAGGGAATATTTCCAACCAATGCTCAAGGGTTTTGGCATTGTTAGCCATACATGCTACCATGAACTCTGCTACATGAAGATCAGGGTTTTCATTGTACTCTCCCTTAAAAATGGGCAATGAAACTACATTTGTTGGTCTGTCATTAATATTTCCAAGACAAATCTAACTAGGAAGGGGACCTTGAGTCACCATGGGAACTTCTGTAAAGAGTGCTGCTAGGGCGTCAAAGGAGGCGTCTGCTGCTAGCTTGTTTTCGGCTTTGATTTTTTCCTTCTCTCTTCTCATGTACCTCTAGACTCGTTCTAGTGCTTGCCTCTTGATTGAGTCATTAATCAAGGAGTTGGCTCTACCTAGTTGGTCTCTACTCAACATAACAGAATCAGAGGGGGACTTCAATCTTTGGAGGACTCTCTTGCCAACATTTCTTCTACTTCCTTCTTTTTGTTGTCTTTGAATTCGGTTTTTCAGTTCCCTATAGAGGGAAATATATTTGGTTATGAAGGTATCAAAACTCATTCTTTTGTTGTGGTGCCATCATCATAGTAATGCCAGCTTTTGATGTTTTCAATAGTGTATGCTGTGAATAACACTCTGTCTACTAGCTTCCAGTGGGTTACCAATTGGACAAAAAGAATATTGTCAGTACACCATGTGTCCCACGTGTCCTACTATTGAGCATCCATGAACAAATTCCAACTATTTTCTCTCTTGTTTTCATGAACTTCCACTGACCACGACTCTTGAAGCTTTTTCACAATTTTCCACTTGATAATGTCTAGAAACTTTTCAATGAATGCCAAATCTCCCATGGATGATCATTCTCTTTGTTTCTGCACTTCAGTTTATTCCCAAATAGTTTGTATCAAGATGCACATCTTTGTTGCTTCAATAGGGAGAGGAAATAGTCCACCACATAGAGCCTATATCATGATGGTAACATGTTTCTGCCATTGTGGGATGAACTTCTTGTAGAAAGTGGCTTTGGTAATGAGAATCTCCAATTCTTTAGGTGATAGAAGGAACTTTGCAAGCATCCATCGAATTCTTCTCTTCTTGGCAATGCCATTTCCTTCATTTTCAGCCTCTTCTGATGCTTGTTGATGGCTGTTTTCCCTGGTGGCTGCGTACCAAAAACATGGAGCCCCAAGAGGAACACCAAGGAAAATATGGATTATACTGCAAGAAAATCTATCTTGTATCATCAAAAAACATATTTTTCATATTTGATACGATCCCAAAGAAAACAACACTAGAAATAAAAAATCTTCACGCAACTTCATAGAAACAATTCTCTCGTGGCTTTAACTTTAACAAAATCCATCATACTCTTCATATTCTTCATAGAATTCTTTGATAGCCATTGAAAAAACAAAATAATACTCCACTTTGAATGGAAAGATATCACATATTATTCATCTTCAAAGTTTCCATAGCTTTCTCTCACAATCTCTCATAGGTAGATACAATGTTTTGCATATAATTGGCTATCTCTGACTCGCTCTATCTCTCTCAATAGTACATAATATCCTCACTAAAATCTCAATAATCACTCACAATAAACCTTATTTGGTCGTGGATGCACCTCCTAAGAGGTGTGTCTGATATGGAAGGTCACTAGAGCCACTATAATGACTCTTCACAGCTCACTACTGTCCCTTCACTCTAGTCTTCTCTTGAGTCTTCAGTAGCTGCTTCTTTCACTTCCTTGAGCTCTTTTGAACTTGCATTCACCTCTTTTCAAGGCTAGAAAAATTTCCGAAAGTCACATATACATTACATAGAACACTTACAGAGGCATATAGAACAAAACAGAACAGGAATAGAGGCTTTATAGAAGCTTACAGAAAATTTCACAGAAAGTCAACAAAAGGCATCCAACTCAACTAAAACCAATCAAAACCATTCAATGAACTTTCAAAAATCTCAAAATTCATCAATTATTACTCCATCCTTCCATACATAAGAAAAACAAAACAAAACAGAAGCTATCATAACCAAACATAACTTCAACTGAACCTAACAGAACATCACAAGGCCTCATATCTCTATTGAAAAACATCACGAGATTATCAAAACCATTTCACCATATCCAAAACACTCTCAAACACTTTCAAACCATTCAATAATCATATAAAATCATCCATTCAGTCCACAAAAATGACAAAAATCAACAAAAAAAAAGGTAATTTCAACATTCAACACTTCTTCTTTTTACCACAATATAATGTACACAAAGTATAGATAAGATACAATATTAAAAAAAGTGGCCTACTAAGTCAAATAGTGCATAACTGACTATATTAATCGATTGACACTATAACTAAGCCAATTGTAGATAGATGCAAAAAACTAAATACAATAAGTGATAAGTTAGTGGAGTGGCCGTATGAGGATCATAATGACCACCACTGATGTGCTAAGTGTAGACATGTGGACTCATCTAGCTAGGTAGTCTATCATCAATATCCACACGTGTTGAGCTTACCATCTCAACACTCCCTCTCAAGCTCAACTGTATCTTTGTAACTCTAAGTAAGCTTAAAAATTTTCGAAGCTTCTTTGCACCCAATGTCTTTGTGAAAATATCAACTATTCGATCCTATGTGCTGATATATACCAAGTCAATCTCTCATGCAAGTATCTTCTCTCTCACATACTGGTAGTGTATCTCAATGTGTTTTTGTTCTAGCATGGAACACTGGGCTTCTAGCTAGCTATATGCTACTCATGTTGTCAGAGTGATGAACAACTACACCATCTCCCTTCACATCAAAATCACCAAATAACTTTTGTAGCCATACCACCTCACATGTTGCCATAGTAGCATCTCTATACTCAGCCTCTATACTCAATAAAGCAACTGTAGGTTACTTTTTGTTGCTCCATATAACTACTACACTACTAAGGGAAGAGATGAAGCCATTGGTAGATCTTTTGTCAGACATGCTACAAGCCCAATCTGCATCTGTGTATTCAAACACATGTACATCCTTACCTACCTCATAAAAAAGTCCATAAGTTAAAGTGGACTTCATACACCTCAATATGTGTCTAATTTTATCCAAATGAGGTTTTTTAGGCATTTTCATAAATTGACTGACAAGGCGAAAAACATACCTCAAGTCTGGCCTTGTGATAGTCATGTAAATCAAACTTCCTACTATTCTCCTGAACATAGTAGGATCTTCTATCTCATCCCTAACATCAACACTCAACTTTACATTTTGCTCCAATGGTATTGAAAGAGGCTAGCATGCTGATATACCATATTTGGATAACATATCCAAGCCATAGTGTCTTTGAGGTAGCCATATACCATCATGACATCTGATCATCTCAATACCAAGAAAGTACCTCAGCACACCCAAATCCTTCATCTCAAACTTCTTCTTCAAAAAGTCCTTAACTTCAATAATCCCACTGTCACTATCACTTGTAATAATCAAGTCATCCACATAGATGACTATGATGTCCAAACCTACATCTCCCTTTCTCACATAAAGTGAGTGATTAGCATCAAAAATATAAAAGTTAATATTGACAAGATACTCTCCAATCTTGTCAAACCATGCTCTAGGTGCTTGCTTTAGCCCATAGAGCATCTTCTTTAACCTATACACATATGTGGGATGCTCTAAATCCTCATAAATTGTTGGTTGCTCCCTATATATCATTTCTTGCAATTCACCATATAAGAAGGCATTCTTGACATCCCTTTGCTGTAAACTTCAACCTTTGGTGTTTGCCAAAGCAATCATGCATCTAACAGTTGCCATCCTAGCAATTGGTTTGAATGTCTCTTCATAATCTATGCCATATGTTGTTAACTTTCATGGATGCAGATAGAGAGCAACACACAGAGTGAAGCAACATGCTTCCTCTCTAATTCTCCTCATTTTCTGAAAGAACATAAGTCAAGTATTTACAAGTCCAGAAGGACCATTCACACCAACCATAAAGACTAGAGTACCGACTTATTTAATATACCTAACTAATATAGCTAGACTAGCTGTGTCCCCAGCTCATGTCGGTCAAACACATATGAAAGAGCTTGATATTCTAACACTCCCCCTCAAGCTCAAGACAACATCTATACTCCAAGCAGCTGTCTAAAACCACAGAACTTATCTTTACCCAAAGACTTGGTAAAGATATCTGCAACCTGTTCATCTGTCTTTACATGCATAAGATCCACTCGTCCTGCAAGAACCATCTCTTTGATGAAATGGTAGTGTACCTCTATGTGTTTCATCCTAGCATGATAGATTAGATTCATAGCCAGGAGTACACTACTCAGATTATCACATTGTAACTTCAATGGAGCATCTACTTATATGTCCAAATCAGCCATAAGCTTGAGCAGCCATGAAATCTCGCATGCTGCCAATGCAGCCCCCCTGTACTCTACCTCAGTACTCGACAAAGCAACTGTAGGCTGCTTCTTGCTGCTCCAGCTAATCATGTTGCTACCAAATCCAAATGCATATCCACTCGTAGATCTACAGTCATATGAGCAACCTACCCAATCTGCATCCGTGTATCCAGTCAATATCAAGGGCTTATCTCTAACATAGAACAGCCCATACTCTACAGTGGACTTAACATATCTCATAATGCGTCTAAGTGCATCCAAGTGCGGCTTTCTAGGCTTCTGCATAAACTGGCTTATGAGCCCTACATCATAGCTCAAGTCAAGCCTAGTGATGGTCAAGTAAATCAAGCTGCCAACCATCTGCTTGAACATAGTTACATCCTCTACTTCAGCCCCAGTGTTCATGTCTAGCTTGACATTCTGATCAAGAGGTGTATCCAACGGTTTGCATTCAGCCATGCCATACTTCTTCAGCATCTCCATGGCATAGTGCTTCTGCATAAGCCATAAACCATTTTCAGCTGGAACTACCTCAATGCCCAAGAAATACTTCAGTTCTCCTAGGTCTTTCATGTCAAATTCAGATTTCAGCATCTTCATTACATACTGTATGCCCAAGTCATCATCACCAGTGATTATCAAATCATCAACATATATGAGCAGCACTACCAAGCCACTGTCAATCTTCTTTGTAAAGAGGCTGTGATCAACCTTGCCAATAGCAAAACCCAATCTCTGCAAGTAGTTACTGATCCTAGCATGCCAAGCTCTCGGAGCCTGCTTCAGCCCGTACAGTGCCTTTTTCAGCCTGCATACATAATGCTGAAAATCAGGGTGAACATACCCTTCCGGCTGAACCATATAAACATCCTTTGCTAGGTCATCGTTAAGAAATGCATTCTTAACGTCCATCTGCTGCAATTTCCAACCTTTAGCAGTAGCCAAGGCAATCACAATGCGAATGGTTGCCATCTTGGCAATAGGGCTGAATGTTTCCTCATAATCAAGTCCATACTGTTGGGCATACCCCTTTGCGACCAGCCTGGCTTTGTATCTCTCCACACTGCCATCTGACTTGCATTTGATTTTGTAGACCCATTTGTAGCCAATGGTCTTTTTCCCTTCAGGCAGTGGCACTAGATCCCATGTCTTATTTTCAGCCAAGGCATTCATTTCTTCGTCCATGGCTACACACTAGTTCTCATCTTTCACTGCTTCAGCATATGTACCTGGTTCTTTGATCTCCATCACTTTTGTCATGTAAGCATAATGCTTTGCAGAGTAGCCACTGTATGCCAACCTGTCAACAGGGTATCTGACCCTCTACGCGCATCTAGGTTGTGGTGCACTACTCGATTTCCCTCTCTCATGAGGTGGAATGTACCTGCTCTGCCTCATGCCAGGCGAATAGACAGTTGGAATACCAAGTTCGTTGTCTAAAGTATCAGCAGACTCATAGCCAGAATTCATTCTGCCAAGTGTCATCATACTAGATGCATCCTCAATAGCTTTCTCTTTTCCTCTGCTGTCCAAGACATCATGACTCCCCCTCACTGACATACTGCATGTGGTCCTATGCCCTGTCAGTTGTTGCTAGGTGGTGTAAAGTACTTTGTCACCTTCATTGACGATTACTTTGATAAGGTCTAGACTTATCCTAGTGAGCAGAAATCAGATGTCTTGTTTACGTTTCAGCATTGGCTTGCTTTTGTTGAGAACTAGTCTAGGTAGAGGTTTTAATGCCTACGATTCAACAATGGAGATGAGTATGCCTTGAAATATTTTGACTAGTTTTATGATGAGAGGGATATTAAACATTAGTTGATTGCCCCTTACACCTGTTAAAATATCTGGGATCTAGAGCATGGCAGATGCGGAAGCTATGGAGGTTGGAAGAGGAAGAAGAAACTCATGAAGACATTGACCTTGACAAAGAAAAATTGTCACACAAGTGAATTAGGTTCCAAGATTGAGACTTGGACTCATAAACACAATCTTGTGTATTGATAGTGACAAGATACTTTACTGGAAAGAAAAGAGTACTATCATTGCATTAGAAAAAGAGTGCAAGTACAATGCTTTATAGGAATTGAGTGGTGGCACGTTCTCCTGAGCATATGGGATTTTGGTCTTGAGCCCTCACTACTCCTTACAAAGGGGCTGAAGTAGGTGTGATTGCAAATATCTCAACACCCCTCCTCAATCACAAGTAGAAGTACAAAGCGTATAGAGGCTTTAGTGAAAGCAACACCTTCAAAGTGTGGGCACACCATAAACATGGAAAAACACCAGAGGTTGTCACAGAAAAGGCTAAGTGTGGGTACCACAAACATGATGGTCATCCAGAGGCTATAGCAAGGGCCTCATAAAGTGTACAGAGGCTTTAGTACAAGGCTTATTTGAGGAGTTTATAAGTTTACGTTTGAAGCACTGGGGCTAGGAAATACAAAGCTAAAAAAGTCTATATGAATAGAAGGATCGATGAGGTTTGTCCTTCTCCTGGCGGTCTTCTTTTTCTTCTTCCTCCTTTGTTCCGTTTTCTTCTTCTTCTTTGACTACAACTAGATAGGCCTTTTGGGACCTCTTTCTGGCATGGCAAAACTTCTTGGTGTGTTTGGTTCTTTTGCAGAAGTCACAGAAGAGCTGATCCCTCTTGCCTTTGTACTTGTTGCAACATATAATGCATGTTCATCTCTAGAGGTGCTTGGTTCTTCCTTAGTTTTTAGCTTCTTTTCCTCCTCTAACAGTGATGCCTGGATATCAAAAAGTTCAGGATTTGGCATGTTGATTAAAGTTGTTGATACATTATCTTATTTAGGAGGAAAACTCTTAAGTCGAACACTGATGCGAACATCTTCTTCCATTTTAATGTTGATTCTTGTAAGTTGGGTTAGAAGTCCTTCCATGTAATTTAGGTATGTGGCAAGTGATGTGATGGACTTCATTTCAAGCGTGAAAAACTCAATCAAGAGACCATACTTTCATGATTTAGACTGTGCACCAAACAAGGTGTCAAGTCTCTTCCATGTATAATCCTGTGAAGTCTCATAGTTATCCACATGGTGGATATAGCTATCGTCTAGCTCCAATTTGATAATGGAGTGAACCTTATTATCATTCTTTTGCCAAGTGATAGTAAGGTTTGCATCATGAGGATTCTTTTCTTTTCCAATGGTAATGGCCCAGAGGCCCTTCTTCATCAGGATGAGTTTGATGTAGGTTTTCCAGTGTGAAACCCGACTCCTTTGAAGCGAGCAATTGGAGAGTCTTTGCCCATGTTAGACTTATGGAAACAACAACAAATAAAATTCAGAATTATCAGATTTGAGCGGCAAAAGAGTTGGTTGAGTTGTGCCAAAAAACACGTGCTAAGAGCACTAAATGAGTGTCAATGGACACTATGTTTCTTCCTTGAGTCTTCCAAATCTGCAAAATCCTTCACTTCTTTCAAATCCAAATCTTTCCCTTCTTGATTGATGCTAGCACCTTCAAAGATGAGTGATAGGACCTTCAGTGTGTTGAAATCAGTGAGTAGATGAAGTAAAAAAGAAGCTTCAGTGAAAGTGAGCTATGGCAGTTTAGGGTTTTCAAAAATACGCGATTGGTATTTTGCTTTGTATGATCAGCACGAAATGAATTATCATGAGCCCTTGTAGATGATAGAAGCCTACTATGTGGGCTATCATTGCCCTATGGTAATGGCTGGGATTGCACCCTATAGAGCATGCAACAGTAGCATGACCTGATCAGGGACAATCTGGAACAACAACCTATAAAAACGACAATGCTGGGCCTAATCGTCACCAATGTTGGAGCTTGATGTGCCACTGAGATGCGCCTGAAGTTTTGGAGGATTCCCCTAGAAGACATCATGATGAATGGTGGCTTGTAGTGTGAGATCCATAGGCTCCAAGATGCCTAGGTACTACATGGCTACGGAGGCCACAAGACAGATCCTGAGAAAAATGACAATGCTGATTAGTGGACATGGCAATGTCAAGTTCTGAGGTGATACAGAGGAGCTCTAGAAGTAGGGAAACACTTCTTCTGAATAAATATTGTCAGGATCTCTTCTAATTGAAGAGATCTAAGGGCTTGAAGTGGGATAGGTGCAGGGTGGCTATGGCTGCCACAAGGTCAAATGGAGAGGAAGGAGTGGGAGATGATCTCCTAGACTTAACCTGAGTTGGATTGAGCTCAAGCTGAGCTAGATGAGAGTAGAATGAAGTTGGAGGAGTAGTGCCATGCCCAACTAGGCTGTGATACCATGTTAAAATATGCAAGATCTAGAGCATGGCAGATGCGAAAGCTATGGAGGTTGAAAGAGGAAGAAGAAACTCATGAAGACATTGATCCTGACAAAGACAAATTGTCACACAAGTGAATTAGGTTCCAAGATTGAGACTTGGACTCATAAACACAATCTTGTGTATTGACAGTGACAAGACACTTTACTGGAAAGAAAAGAGTACTATCATTGCATTAGAAAAAGAGTGAAAGTACAATGCTTTATAGAAATTAAGTGGTGGCACTTTCTCCTACTGTGCATATGGGATTCTGGTCCTGAGCCCTCACTGCTCCTTACAAAGGGACTGAAGTAGGTGTGATTACAAATATCTCAACAACACCTCTTTCTAGAATGGCATTGCTGAACGTATGAATAGGACAATTCAAGAGAGAGTCTGTAGTATGCTTAGCTAGGAAGGCTTACCATAACACTTTTTGGGCTGAGGTAGTCACTATTTCTATACATTTGATTAATAGGTTCCCTTGCATTACTATTAATTGCTAGATTGCCAAGGTGGTATATGGACTAGGAAACCTTCATTATATACTCCTTTGTACATCTTTGGTTGTGAGGTATCCTACCATGTTTCCAAGGACAAGTACAATAAGCTGGATCCTAAGTCCATGAAATACATATTTTTTGATTATGAAAATGTAGGTGAGATGGGCTATTGCCTATAGGATCCACAGGCTTGCAGGGTTATCCATAGCCATGATGTTGTTTTCTATGAGAAAAAGATGCATAAGTAGCCTAAGTAGATAGTTGAGGTGCATAGGGTGATCTTTTAGGAGGTGCTACCTACTCCCATATAGCTAGCCAGATAGCTTGTAGTAGTTGATGTTCTAGTGGCCCAGGATCCACCTGTTGTATAGGATCAACCTATTTTGAGATGCTTTACTAGAGCTATTGAGCGCTTTATGTTATGGTGATAGATGTAGGTGAGCCTCTCTCTTATGATGAGGCCATGCACATAGATGATAGTCACTCATGGGATAGGGCTATGCAATTGGAGTTTGACTACTTATAGACCAATAATACGTGTGATTTAGTTTCTTTGCCTAGTGGCAAGAAGATGTTGTCATGTAAGTGGGTATAAAAATTGAAAAGTATTCCTAGACATCCCAAGCTAGCTTATAAGACTAGATTGGTAAATAAGGGTTTCAAACAAGAACATGGTATTAACTTTGATGAAGTCTTTCTCCTATGGTCAAAATGATGACCCTATGCTTGGTACTAGCATTGGTTGCTTGACCTTTATAAAATGGTATAAAGACATGTTTTCTACATGGGGACTTGCATGATGAGATTTATATGTAGTAGCCTAAGGGCTTTGAGGAAAAAGGTAGGGAACACCTAGTATACAAGTTGAGAAAGAGCCTTTATGGCCTTAAGCAGACACTTAGGGAATTGTACCACAAGTTTGATGCTTTTATGCACTCATAGATATGTAGCTGTAGTGCTATGGATCTGTGCTTATATGTAAAGAGGGCTCATGATGACAATTTTATGATTTTGGTACTCTATGTGAGTGATATGCTTATTAATGGGGTACTCATGATGAGCTAGATGCCTTAAAAACTCAGCTCAAGAGGAGCTTTGAGATGAAGGAGATGGGACATCTCTCACATATTCTTGGGATACGCATCACATGCGATCGCTCTAAGGGGCTCCTTTATCTATCATAGAAGGAGTATATCCAAAAAATCATTGAGTGGTTTCATATGCAAGACAATAAGTCTATTAGCTGTCATCTTCCTCCTCATGTGAAGGTTAGTTAGGCTGATTGTTCGTATTCTAATGAGCAGAAGGTTGAGATGGCGAAGATCCCGTATGCATCCACAGTAGGAAGTTTGATGTATGCCATGATAGCCACTCACCTTACCATATCATTTACAATGGGAGTTGTGACATGCTATATGGCTACACCTGGTAGACATCATTGGGATGTTGTGAAGGGTATCATGAGGTACTTGAAGGGCATAGTAACTATGTGCATATGTTAAGATGGCTAGGATACAAGAGTCGTAGGATATACTGACTCTGATTATGTAGGACATGTAGATATTAGGAAGTCCACCTTTGGCTATGTCTTCACCTTTGCTAGAGGTGTTGTTTCTTAGATCTTCAAGGGACATAAATGCATAGCCCTCTCTACTATAGAGGCTGAGCATGTTATAGCCATTAAGGCTACCTTGGTTTCCTAAAACCACATTTTTTGTATTTTTTCTTATTTTCTTTAGATAAAACGTTGAAATTTTTAATTTAAAAAAATAGTTTACACTCTGATCCATCATCACAATTCATTTCATCCCATATGAACATGACTTGATCACCCAAAACAAAAAAAAGCATCAATTTTTCTCTTACAACACGTATTTTGGATTTTTTAAAAAGCATATATTCTACATTTTATGGTTCATAGCCCTCAAATACATCACAACCAAGCTTCAAACAAAATTTTATCACATATGAACATGATTTGCACTATCAAATAGAATCCAGTTGGCTATTTCTTTTTTTGGATCTTGACTTGCGGTGTTTATCTCAAGAAATAATGGATTTATCTCAATGCTCTTTGGCATAAAGTGGCTGACTAGCCCCCTAATTAACCAAGGTTCAGGAACCACCACTTATCAATAGCTCCTAATAATGCACCACCTGTCAGGGCTGAAAATGGGCATGACATTGGCTCTAGGGTTCTAGCCAAGCCTCCTATACTCACTCAAACAACCCCACGGCCTCATGTCATGCAAATAATAATGATTGAAACCTGTAGCTCACATCCAATTTAGAAATCGACAAAGGGAATGGTTCAAAGGGGGTATGCTAATGTGCACAATTGATAGTGCATCAGTGTGTCCCAACCCATTTGGCATAGGTGCAAGAAGGAAGGCCAAGGAGTCTTATCGTGCCATGTGCCAAAGAGAATGAGATGTAGAGTGATGGTGGAGGAGGCATGTCCCATGTGTGCATAGGGAAACGAGAACGTACTTATCTCCAAGTGTCAGAACGTCTCTCAATCCTCACCTCCTAGTTGGATGAAAGGGAAATCAATCATGCTCAGCTCCCTCTCTGTCTCATGCGCTATTGTAATCTTCTCAATATTTATAGAATCTATTGCTATCCCCTGTGTAGAGACAATATGGTCTAGAAGAACTCCTTACGAGGAGACACCAAAGATGCATTTGTCGGGGTTGAGAGAAATCCCATACTCTCGACATCTGACAAAACACTGCTCTAGGTGTCCCCAATGCTCATGCATAAGGCTATAGACACTGAAGTCATCTAGGTACACCTCAATGCAGTCATGTGGATGGTTTTGGAATGTGGCCATCATCACTCGATAGAATGTAGCCGGAGCGTTACAGAGCCCAAACGGCATCACTATGTAAGCATAGGTTCCCCATTTTGTTGTGAAGATCATTTTAGATTGATCTTCTTCTACGATTTGGACTTGGTTACATCCGCTAAATCCATCCAAGAGGGAATAGAGCTCATGGCTTGCCATTATATCCAACAGTTGGTCTAAGAAAGGAATATGTAAATGATCCTTCTTCATCTTGGAATTCCATTTTTGGAAGTCCACACATATTCATTTCCATTCTTTTTGGGTACTACCACAATGGGCAAAAACCATTCACTATTGGCCACTAGATAGTGAAAGGTGAGAAGGATCAAAGCCTGGTTGGAAGAGATATGGTGGGAGAGCACAAGAGCAAGAAAGAGACAGAGACCAAATGGAAACTCCAATAGTCACAATGTGTGGCCGTGCCTTCCTTTATTCAAACTGTCACTAAAAAAAAAAGAATAAAGTGACAGTGATGGGCGCCCGCCACCTGCAGTGTGCAGTGGTGGGTACTGTCAGTGTAGTAATGCATGGGTGGTTAGGCAGAGGCGCCTTTGCCCCCAACAACCTTCTACTTAAAGGTGAATCTATGCCAGTGAGGAGTGAAAAAGAAAAAGAAAAGACAATACAATGTATACATGTATAACATGATGAGGAAAAACATCATCTCATCCAACGCCCATCAATCTCCTAAGGAAGGCAAAGCGCTCAGTAGTGAGGCTTTTTGTGAGTAGATTGACAGGATTTTCATTAGTGGAGATCTTGACAAGGTCAGTAGACTTGTCCTCCACGACCCTGCGTATGAAGTGATACCTCACCTCAATGTGTTTTGTCTTCACATGGAAGACATGATTCTTGGCTACCTGAATAGAAGTCATAGAATCCAAATGCAACATAGTTATAGAATCAATACCAAGGTCATGAACCAAACAAACCAACCATATGGCCTCCTTGCAAGCCTCAGTGGCTGCAACATACTTGGCCTCAGTGATAGAGAGAGCCATACACTTTTGAACCCTAGACATCTACGAGACAACACCTCTAGCATAGGTGAATACATAGCCAGAAGTGGACTTCCTACTATCTGTATGTCTTGCATAATCGGAGTCTGTGTACCCCACAACTCCTGTATCCTGGCTACCATAGAAAATACACATATCTATTGTTCCTTTCAAGTATCTCATGATACCCTTCATGGCAGCCCAATGTTTCTTGCTAGGTGTAGCCATATAGCGTGCCACAACACCAACTACAAAGGCAATATCTGGATGAGTGCCTATCATGGCATACATCAAACTGCCCATGGTTAAGGCATAAGGGATCTTGGCCATCTCGGCCTTCTGCTCATATGTCTGTGGACAATCGGCCTGTGAAACCTTCACATAAGAAGGTAATGGACAACCAATAGGCTTCACGTCCATGCACATGGAAATGGTCAAGGACTTTATGAATATTCTCCCTCTGTGATAGGTAGAGTAGTCCCTGATGCCAGACGCTCTTAATGCGCATACCAAGAATGTGAGAAGTCTATCACAAATCCTTCATCTTAAAGCTCTTCTTCAGCTGATATTCAAGAGCATCCAGCTCATCATGAGCTTTCCCTACTATCAGCATATAATCCACATAAAGTACCAAATAAGGAATGAGCAATCACGAGCTTTTTTTGTGTAAAGACACGGATCCATAGCACTCTTGTTGTAGCCATGTGAGTGCATAAAGGCATCAAACTTATGATACCACTCCCTGGATGCTTGCTTCAAGCCATAAAGGCTTTTCTTCAACTTGCACACTAGGTGCTCCTTGCCAAGTTCTGCAAAGCCCTTAGGCTGCTCCATGTATATCTCATCATGCAAATCCCCATGCAAGAATGCAGTCTTGACATCCATCTGATACATGTCCAAGTTAAGCTGTGAGACTAAGGCCAAAACCAAGTGTAGGGTGGTCATCTTGATTACAGGAGAAAATAGTTCATCAAAGTCAACTCCATGCTCCTGTTTAAAACCCTTAGCAACAAGTCTTGCCTTATAAGCCGGCTTGGGGTGCCTAAGGGTACTTTTCAGCTTGTACACCCATTTGCATGGCAAAGCCTTCTTGCCATTAGAGCAATGCAACCAAATCCCAAGTCATATTCTTATGTAGAGAGTCCATATCAGACTGCATAGCCCTCTCCTAGGAGTGACTGTCACCTCTACGCATAGCCTCATCATAGGTGAGAGGCTCTTCTACATGTGTAACCAAGACATAATGCATCGAGGGTTCAAATCTATCAGGTGGATGTCTCGCTCTAGTAGACCATCTCACTACAGGCTCTACTGCTTGTCCAACACCCTGGCCATGTGTACCAAAATTGCTACTATAGGCTAGCCAACCAGCTATGCATGAGCACGTGGCTCCTTCCCGAATGTAACCCTACATATCTCTACCACCTTCTTAGGTTACCGATGCATCTTGTCTTCATGGAAGACTACATCATGACTGCAGATGACTTTTCGCGCCTACAGATCCTAGAGGCGGTAACCCATCTCACCTCCATCTCCATAGCCAAGGAAAATGCATTTGACACTCTTAAGATCCAACTTAGTCCGCTTGTCCTTAGGAACATGACAGAATGCCTCACATCCAAAGACACATAGATGCGCATAAGATGGAGGTTTTCTAGTCCATACTTCCTCTGCAACTTAGAAATCCAAACCACTGGAAGGTGATCTATTGATGACATGCATAGCTGTACTGATTGCCTCAGCCCTAAAGCTTTGTGGTAGGCTTGCATGGCTAAACATACTATTTGCACGCTCCTGCATGGTTCTACTCATTTGCTCAGCCAAATCATTGTGGGGTGGGGCCCCTATAGGGCGGTAGTCAACTGATGCTTAATACCCTCTTGTCACATAGTTGCTCAAAGGCACGTGACACATATTCTCCCCCATTGTCAGTCCTAAGTCATTTCAGTATGCCCAGTTTGGTTCTCAACCAATGCAAGCCATCTCTGAAACACAACCAAGACATAAGATTTGAGCTTAATGGGATAAGCCCAAACTTTACGTGAAAAATCATCAATAAATGTCACAAAAATACATTGCACCACCCATAGACTGATAGGGCATGGTCCCACAAACATTCGAATGTACCAATGGGAGGGGCTCACTCATGCGTGTCCTACCAGACTTCTTATGTGTATTTCTAGTTTGTCTGCCACCATAAAGACAATGCTCACATGAATCAAAACATGCATAGTCAAGGGACAGTAAGTATTGCAAATGAGAAAGAATTTTCATTTCCTTCAAGGACATATGGCCCAAATGGGCTTGCCAAAGAGATACATGTGGGATGGAACTGACTGACAAAACATGGTCAATAGAGGACCCATCAACTACAAGAGAATAGAGGCTACCAGCCTTGGCACCTCTAGCAAGCACAAGTCTACCATGGGTGATCTTCCAGGTAGAATCCCCAAATGAAATATGAAATCCAGCATCATCAAGTTGCCTTGCAGACATAAGACTGCGTATAAGCGCAGATACATGACATACATCCTGTAACAGAAAAGTATTGCTAGTAGAGAACTGCAACCGTATATCTCGAATGCCAACAATAGCAAGTGATCTATCATCACTCAAGTGAACTGAACCAGAGATAGTGCGGTAGGGATGGAACCACTCATAGTATGGTGTAACATGAAATGAAGCACCAGAATCCAAAAGCCAACACTGCACATACATAGAGTGAACCTCAGTCAACGACGTAGCATCACAAGAATTGGCTGTAAGTATGTACTTCCCATCGGAGTCATCGGTCCGCATGCCATTTATCTCCTCGATTTTCACACTAGATTTTGTAGGTACCATGCTGCGATTAGAGGACTTTTCCTGTACTTTGTCTTTCCCCTTCTCTCGGTGCTTCTCATTGCACAACTCATGATACTATGGGCATATGTGACCCTTCTTGCCACAATGATGACATGTCACATTAGCATTGCTCCCACGAGACTTGTTGCGTGACTTACCATGCGACTTAGACCTATACTTATGTGAGGAATCCAAGTTCTTACGATTGATCTCTACCTCTAACAATCAAGGCATGCGACACATGAGAGGCATCCAATTTCTTACGGTTGATCTCTTCTTGTAGAAGAGTACTCTCTACATCATGCACATGACTCACTTAGAGTCCCAAGAAAAAAAAATGGAGTAACCTCATCATTGAAGGTAATACCTTGCGAAGTCAAATTCTTGAGAATCGCATGGAACTCGCTCAAATGAGGAGACATCATCATATTCTCCTTCATGTGCAGGTCCATAAGTTGCTTCAACCCAATATATCTGACTTGCTGGACTTTTCTTGTCATAGAGGTCCTTAATTTTATCCCAAAGCTGCCAAGAACTCTATGCTTCCTCAACCATATTGTAATGCACCTGTTCAAGAAGAGACAAGATGAGGGTGGACTTGTATAACTCATCAAGCTCATCCCATTCGTCATTAGTCATAGTTTCAGGTTGCTCACCATGCATTCTTAGTGGTTTGATATGAGATTTATCCACTGATACTTGCCAAACTTGGCTCTTTCAATAGTCATAATTCATACCATCAAGCTTAGTGATGTTGAAGATAACATTGTCACTAGAAGAAGATGCCATACTACAGTCCAAAATGGTGCAGATAGTTCACAATTGCTTTCTGTTTTCTGCTGTAAACAACTAAAATACCACCAAAACCAAGGTAAAATGACCATGAACTGATAGCTAATGATGCTTCCCACCAAGTACCATCAAAAGCACATAAAATCAGGATGATTCAACATGAAAATTCTACGTCAGTCCATGCATAACTACTTGCTGTAATAAATTATAGTCAGGTACAATGAGAGCAAACTGTAGGAAAAATGAATGCACCAAGTCAGCTCTGCTGACTATCAAAGCATAACTAGCATCAAGTGGGCATAAATCAGCCTGTGATAGTCATATAGACATCAAGAAAACATCCAAGCATGTCAAATGAATGTGTTAGTAATTCCGCACACCCCCTGTGTAATAGGGCAAAGGGTACACAACACTGGCAATACCTTACACAAAGAGGTGTATGCTCATGGAGTGCAAAGGCCAAATCAGCCCAAGTACATCTGTGAGGACCATGGAATATCAACCATGCAACATCCAAGTGAAGATCCCAGTCTCAAGTATCTGAATGCTCAAGTAGCATAAACCATCTACACTCAATGTCTATCAAGCATATCAAGATGCTCCCACTGGCACAAAAGTCGTAAATATCAAGCAAAGAAGTTCAAGAAGGGCATATGATAGCACCACTGCTAGAAGATCCAAGATTAAGCATCAATAAGACCTCATGAGCATATAGACTGTGTAGCATTCATACATAGCATCCATAGACATCAAGTACATCCAAAATGTAACTCTAGAAAGTTGAGAAATAGCCAAAGTAAGCTCCGAGAAATCAAATGTCAAGCCAAAGCAAGGCTCAGTAGCATTCAACTCCAAACAATGTAACAGGCATGTAGTTGTGGCATAGGCCAAGCATGTCAAGACCAGTCAAACATAGGCAAAATACAGGCCATAAGTACATCAAAGATGAATATCCCAATGCTATGTGAAGGGAGCTCAAGCTCAACCAATTATTCGAGAGCATATCCAAGCTCTATGTTGATCCCCGAGAGTCACTACATCAATGTATACATCTAAGACATAGCTCGAATCCAACATGCATATCCAAACATAAGCAAATAAGCTTCATCCTTGAATATTCGAGTAGCAAAACTAAGCAAATAGTGGTTCAATCCAAGCTCAAAACCATAGATGAACCATAGGCATACTTTCCCATATGTATAGGCACCAACCGGGAATAATTAAGTAGCAAATGACTATGTAGCATGAGCATAAAGTGTAATGACAGAGGGTTGCCTTGTTTTGGGATGCCTATGGACAGTGTAAAATAGTCAATGATTGAGTAAATTCAGCCCGAAAAGCATCTCACATCATAGGTATGATTTTCCCTAGCATTTGGGGTGCATTCAGGACCCAATCGAGCAACCAATGTCAATGCCAACCAAGCATAAACATAAAGTGATGATGTAACACTATTTGTGGATGCCTGTGGACTGTGGAAAATAGTCCTGGATTGAGATAAATCAGTCCACAAATCAATGCCAATGATAACCACCAATGTCAAGCATGAAGGAGGTGTTCCCAAGTGCCAAATGAAGTGTTTTCAAGCTACCAATGAGTGTCAAGGGAGGGATGAAGTAAAAAATGAATTTTTTATAAGTCTTCAAGCTAGCACAAACTCATTTGGGGCCTATGGAAGGGATGGGTAAGGTCAAGGCAAGGTTGGGGAAGTAGTCAAGGACCCTTAGAGCTCCCTCTTGAAGGGCAAAGTCACCGGTAGAGAGTAGGCATCACAAGAAGCAAGAGGACATGGCTGCCCTACTTCACAAAACCTGTGGACTAAAGTAAAATAACAAAAGAGAGCTCCAATACCTTTGAAGGAATGCCGTGAGGGTGCCCAAATGGGTTGGGTAGGTGCATGGGAAGCCGGGGTGTGATGGGAGCTCAGGAGAGTCGACTATGGCTGTCGGGAAGGAGACCCAATGAGTGTAAGTAATCAATAGGAAGCTGAAGGAGTCATGAATCAAGTTGGAATGCTTGAGAAACCATGCTCTGATACCAGTTGAAAGGTGAGAAGGATTGTAGGTTGCTTGGAAGAGCTATGGTAGGAGAGCAAGAGCAAGAAAGAGAGAGAGACCAAATGGGAACTCCAACAGTCACAATGTGTATTGGGGTCTTCCTTTATTCAAACTGTCACTAAAAGAATAAATAATAAAGTGACAGTGACAAGCACTCGCCACCTGCAGTGTGCAGTGTGGCGGGTGGTATCAGTTTAGTAATACATGGGCAACTAGGCAGAGGCGTCTTTACCCCTAACAGATAGATGAACTCAAATTCAAGGAGCTTTAGTAATTCGGCTTTCACTAGGGTAGAGTAATTTGGATTCATGCACCTCTATCTTTCACTCATAGGTTTGGTGTCAAGCTCTAGGTCGATATGGTGTTGGCACACTATGGAATCAATCCCCTTGAGATCTTTGTACGACCATGCAAACACGTCCAAGTTCTCCTTCAGTAAGTCTTGTAGGACCGATAGTTCTTCGGTTGGTAGATTTATACCCACATTTAAGTTATGTTTCGTACCTTTAGCATCCACAAACGTTAATTGCTTTTCCCCTTCCACTTTCTGGATGAATGTCCCACATATTGCTTTTGGGTAGAGATCTGACTCCTTCAAGGGAGTAGTCTGCTCTTCTGATGATTCACTAGAACTGATGTCCTCTTTTGGCAGAGACTTAGTGTGCTCCTTAGGGAGCAAAAAGGGTATTAGAGTAGTTTTAGGTTTGGTTTGGAGATGAGTTACTTCTTAGCTTGAGGATTCATCTTTCGAGGATGCATCCATAAACATCACATAATAGGAACCTTTATCATTTTGTTTGAGCTGCCAAACTGGGAGTTGTTGGCAAGATGCATCGTCATCATCTTCTCATGAGAGGGGTGGATTAGGGCAGCAAGAGCCACTACTGAAAGAAGGCTTATTCTTCCTAATCCATTTCTTATAGAGGTTTCATATATAACGTGACTCATTAATCAGTCCAAAGGGTACCATAGTCATTTTGTCAAATAGCATGGGATTTTTTGCTTTTGAGGCTTCAAGAACTTCTAGAACTTCCTCATCTTTGTCTTTTGCAAGGAGGATAGTCTCTTCTAGCTCTCTTTTATCGGAGGATAGTCTCTTCTAGCTCTCTTTCACATTCTTCTTCTGCATTGTTATATTCATCCTCTTCAAATTCTATTTTTGCCTCTATGTGGGCTTTGTAAGAGAAGAACAGACTCTCTGTTATGTCCTCTGCTTCTGCTTCTATCTCTGTCTCTATTTCTGGCTTTGTCTTTGCTACTGCCATGTAACAGGGGGAATAGTACATCCATGCTTCTATGTCATTGTTAGAGGTAATTTCAGAAGTCAATTTAGGTTCAAGCAGAAGGTATTCACCCATTGACAAAGACTTTACTTCCTTTGGCAGTTGGTTTACAGTGCCCACTGTTAGGAACTATGCCTCTATTTTCTTAGGAAAGATCTATTTGATAGTTTTTTCATCTTTTGATATACCATCTCTTACTTCATTGGAGGAGTTTGTTACGACTTTGGATGGACATGGATCCATTGCCTTTTTGTGATCCATACAACTTCAGCACTACTTTGTTGGATCCTCTATGCCTAGGATTAGGCTTCCTTTGAACCAATCTATCCTTGCTCTTGCTTCAAAGAGCCAAGATCTTCCTAGCAATAGAGGGTATGACTTCATGTAGGAATTCGGTTTGACCACCATATGTGTTAGCCAATAATCCCTTCCTGTGAGGGTTGTCTTCACATACGGGAGAATACCCAAAGGCTATATTCTGCTTTGGTCTGCTAATTGGATAAGCCACTGCGTAGGTTGCATTCCTTGCAAGCCTAGATCCTTCATGTGTCACATCCATCATTATGTTCACTGATGAGCCTCCATCAATCAATGTGTTTGCTATAAAACATCCTTCAATCCACATGCCAATCTCTGGGGTTCAGGATCCAAAAATGTGTTAGCTACATCCACTTCTTTTATAGTCTCTGGGGCTTTATTAGATCTAGTTGCTGTAGAAGGAGGAATCCATAAGCCTTGTCTTCTCATCACTATGCTTTTGAACTTCTTTTGACAGCTAGGAGACAACATTAGCAATTGTCGAAATGTTAGTTTAGGTTTAAAAGTGTCTAGGTCTTTGACTAAGTCATATTCTTTGATAGGATCCACAGGCTTCTCCAATCAGCTAGGGAATGAGACCACATCCACTTTTATTTTTCCTTTTTCTTCTAGAAGCAGCAAAACAGATGTGCTTCTTTTCCCTAAGGAGGTACTTCAACATCCCCTATCTCATGGATGTTTGGTCATGTTGTTTGTGCAATTGTCTTTGTAGCTATGTGTGGCTCTATAGTGCTTTGTACTACATTACTCTGTGCTGCACTGTTTTGTTTCTCCCTAGGAAGGTTGAAATTCACGGTGTTGGTAGAGGAAACATTCTCTTTTAGACTTGTGGATCTCTCTTCTTTGCATGCATTATTGCAGCAACTTCCAATTCCACCACATTGGAAGTAGGTTATTGAGTCTTCTGTTGGGGTATCAGGAGTGGCTTTCATAGGAGCAAGACTTGGATAGTCTTTTGCAGTGCGGCCTTCTTCATTGCATCGGGGTTGCATAAGGGCTTGTAGTCCATAGACCTTCTGGTTTGGACAGTTTGGTGAGATATGGCCCTTTTCTCCACATCTGTAACATTCCATCTCTGATATTTGGCCACCATTAGACTGTTGTCCTTTGTAACTCTAAGAGGGAAACATTATTGGGAAAAAATTAAGACCAAACTCCCTAGGCTTTGGTCCAATGTCTTGGGTGGTCATTTTGGATTCCAGCAAGTTGAATCTTGCTTTTTCATCTTTCTTTCTTCTATTGTGCATCTCCTTGAGAGAGCAGATATCCTCTATATGGTTCTTTCTCAAATAGTATAAATAGAAGGCTCCAGGAATGGTAGGTTTTTGGGTACATTCAATGGCTAAATGTTCCACTCGATGGCACTTTCCAAACCGTGTATTAGAATGCATCGCATCTCTCCCACCTCCCACAGGAGTGGATATATTGGTGGTATTAGTGTTTGTAGTTGTTCTGTAATCATATCCATAAGCTCCTTCTTGATGCTTGCGGCTAAATTGGACAGGTACTCCTTTAGATTTTCACCTCCTAGAGTACTTGCAGTAGGGTTTTGGGATGCTTCTGTGATGATTGCATAAACTGGTTGAGTTGATCCAGAGGGTTCTGCATTTTGATTTTGATTTAGAGCCCTTGTTGAGACTGGGGATGGTTAGTTCTAGTTGGTAGGATTCTGTGATCACCGCATAAACTAGTTGAGTTGATCCAGAGGGTCCTTCTTTTTGATTTTGATTTAGAGCCCTTGTTGAGACTAGGGATGGTTGGTTCAAATTGGTAGGATTCCACTGTTGTTGAGTTGCATTGGGGGAACTGTCTGAGGCCACTGCTGTTGTGGTTGAACCATCATTTGAGGCATTATCATCTCTGCGGTCACTGTGGATTCGGTGCACTGTACTGCGGCATTGTTTGCATCTGGGGGTAGGAGTATGGAATTGTCCCTGGAACTGCATTTGGTGGATATACCATTCTTGGCATGAAAGGAGGTAGGAATCCTCTTCCTGAGGTCATTGACGACCTTGGTTCAACTTCATCATACAGTCTTGCATCTTCCACTGCAACTTGCAGGTTAACTGGTCTTCTCAATTCCACAAACTTGCAAACTTTTGGTTGTAGGCCTCTAAGGAAAACTCCCTTCTGCCTTCATCCAAATGATGGTTGGTCCATCTCTTCAGTATGGATTCCATTCATGAGACATAGGCTTCTACTCATTTACCAGAGAACTGACTTAGGTTCATGAACTCCTCTCACATCCGCTCTTCAAAACTTTTATGCTTGAATTTAGTGAGAAAGGCCAACTTCAGGTCGTCCCATGTGCCAAAAGTTCCTACTACTTGTCTCTCATACCATTGAAATGCCATGCCTTTGAAAGTGGCAGGGAATATTTCCAACCAATGCTCAAGGGTTTTGGCATTGTTAGCCATACATGCTACCATGAACTCTGCTACATGAAGATCAGGGTTTTCATTGTACTCTCCCTTAAAAATGGGCAATGAAACTACATTTGTTGGTCTGTCATTAATATTTCCAAGACAAATCTAACTAGGAAGGGGACCTTGAGTCACCATGGGAACTTCTGTAAAGAGTGCTGCTAGGGCGTCAAAGGAGGCGTCTGCTGCTAGCTTGTTTTCGGCTTTGATTTTTTCCTTCTCTCTTCTCATGTACCTCTAGACTCGTTCTAGTGCTTGCCTCTTGATTGAGTCATTAATCAAGGAGTTGGCTCTACCTAGTTGGTCTCTACTCAACATAACAGAATCAGAGGGGGACTTCAATCTTTGGAGGACTCTCTTGCCAACATTTCTTCTACTTCCTTCTTTTTGTTGTCTTTGAATTCGGTTTTTCAGTTCCCTATAGAGGGAAATATATTTGGTTATGAAGGTATCAAAACTCATTCTTTTGTTGTGGTGCCATCATCATAGTAATGCCAGCTTTTGATGTTTTCAATAGTGTATGCTGTGAATAACACTCTGTCTACTAGCTTCCAGTGGGTTACCAATTGGACAAAAAGAATATTGTCAGTACACCATGTGTCCCACGTGTCCTACTATTGAGCATCCATGAACAAATTCCAACTATTTTCTCTCTTGTTTTCATGAACTTCCACTGACCACGACTCTTGAAGCTTTTTCACAATTTTCCACTTGATAATGTCTAGAAACTTTTCAATGAATGCCAAATCTCCCATGGATGATCATTCTCTTTGTTTCTGCACTTCAGTTTATTCCCAAATAGTTTGTATCAAGATGCACATCTTTGTTGCTTCAATAGGGAGAGGAAATAGTCCACCACATAGAGCCTATATCATGATGGTAACATGTTTCTGCCATTGTGGGATGAACTTCTTGTAGAAAGTGGCTTTGGTAATGAGAATCTCCAATTCTTTAGGTGATAGAAGGAACTTTGCAAGCATCCATCGAATTCTTCTCTTCTTGGCAATGCCATTTCCTTCATTTTCAGCCTCTTCTGATGCTTGTTGATGGCTGTTTTCCCTGGTGGCTGCGTACCAAAAACATGGAGCCCCAAGAGGAACACCAAGGAAAATATGGATTATACTGCAAGAAAATCTATCTTGTATCATCAAAAAACATATTTTTCATATTTGATACGATCCCAAAGAAAACAACACTAGAAATAAAAAATCTTCACGCAACTTCATAGAAACAATTCTCTCGTGGCTTTAACTTTAACAAAATCCATCATACTCTTCATATTCTTCATAGAATTCTTTGATAGCCATTGAAAAAACAAAATAATACTCCACTTTGAATGGAAAGATATCACATATTATTCATCTTCAAAGTTTCCATAGCTTTCTCTCACAATCTCTCATAGGTAGATACAATGTTTTGCATATAATTGGCTATCTCTGACTCGCTCTATCTCTCTCAATAGTACATAATATCCTCACTAAAATCTCAATAATCACTCACAATAAACCTTATTTGGTCGTGGATGCACCTCCTAAGAGGTGTGTCTGATATGGAAGGTCACTAGAGCCACTATAATGACTCTTCACAGCTCACTACTGTCCCTTCACTCTAGTCTTCTCTTGAGTCTTCAGTAGCTGCTTCTTTCACTTCCTTGAGCTCTTTTGAACTTGCATTCACCTCTTTTCAAGGCTAGAAAAATTTCCGAAAGTCACATATACATTACATAGAACACTTACAGAGGCATATAGAACAAAACAGAACAGGAATAGAGGCTTTATAGAAGCTTACAGAAAATTTCACAGAAAGTCAACAAAAGGCATCCAACTCAACTAAAACCAATCAAAACCATTCAATGAACTTTCAAAAATCTCAAAATTCATCAATTATTACTCCATCCTTCCATACATAAGAAAAACAAAACAAAACAGAAGCTATCATAACCAAACATAACTTCAACTGAACCTAACAGAACATCACAAGGCCTCATATCTCTATTGAAAAACATCACGAGATTATCAAAACCATTTCACCATATCCAAAACACTCTCAAACACTTTCAAACCATTCAATAATCATATAAAATCATCCATTCAGTCCACAAAAATGACAAAAATCAACAAAAAAAAAGGTAATTTCAACATTCAACACTTCTTCTTTTTACCACAATATAATGTACACAAAGTATAGATAAGATACAATATTAAAAAAAGTGGCCTACTAAGTCAAATAGTGCATAACTGACTATATTAATCGATTGACACTATAACTAAGCCAATTGTAGATAGATGCAAAAAACTAAATACAATAAGTGATAAGTTAGTGGAGTGGCCGTATGAGGATCATAATGACCACCACTGATGTGCTAAGTGTAGACATGTGGACTCATCTAGCTAGGTAGTCTATCATCAATATCCACACGTGTTGAGCTTACCATCTCAACACTCCCTCTCAAGCTCAACTGTATCTTTGTAACTCTAAGTAAGCTTAAAAATTTTCGAAGCTTCTTTGCACCCAATGTCTTTGTGAAAATATCAACTATTCGATCCTATGTGCTGATATATACCAAGTCAATCTCTCATGCAAGTATCTTCTCTCTCACATACTGGTAGTGTATCTCAATGTGTTTTTGTTCTAGCATGGAACACTGGGCTTCTAGCTAGCTATATGCTACTCATGTTGTCAGAGTGATGAACAACTACACCATCTCCCTTCACATCAAAATCACCAAATAACTTTTGTAGCCATACCACCTCACATGTTGCCATAGTAGCATCTCTATACTCAGCCTCTATACTCAATAAAGCAACTGTAGGTTACTTTTTGTTGCTCCATATAACTACTACACTACTAAGGGAAGACATGAAGCCATTGGTAGATCTTTTGTCAGACATGCTACAAGCCCAATCTGCATCTGTGTATTCAAACACATGTACATCCTTACCTACCTCATAAAAAAGTCCATAAGTTAAAGTGGACTTCATACACCTCAATATGTGTCTAATTTTATCCAAATGAGGTTTTTTAGGCATTTGCATAAATTGACTGACAAGGCGAAAAACATACCTCAAGTCTGGCCTTGTGATAGTCATGTAAATCAAACTTCCTACTATTCTCCTGAACATAGTAGGATCTTCTATCTCATCCCTAACATCAGCACTCAACTTTACATTTTGCTCCAATGGTATTGAAAGAGGCTAGCATGCTGATATACCATATTTGGATAACATATCCAAGCCATAGTGTCTTTGAGGTAGCCATATACCATCATGACATCTGATCATCTCAATACCAAGAAAGTACCTCAGCACACCCAAATCCTTCATCTCAAACTTCTTCTTCAAAAAGTCCTTAACTTCAATAATCCCACTGTCACTATCACTTGTAATAATCAAGTCATCCACATAGATGACTATGATGTCCAAACCTACATCTCCCTTTCTCACATAAAGTGAGTGATTAGCATCAAAAATATAAAAGCTAATATTGACAAGATACTCTCCAATCTTGTCAAACCATGCTCTAGGTGCTTGCTTTAGCCCATAGAGCATCTTCTTTAACCTATACACATATGTGGGATGCTCTAAATCCTCATAAATTGTTGGTTGCTCCCTATATATCATTTCTTGCAATTCACCATATAAGAAGGCATTCTTGACATCCCTTTGCTGTAAACTTCAACCTTTGGTGTTTGCCAAAGCAATCATGCATCTAACAGTTGCCATCCTAGCAATTGGTTTGAATGTCTCTTCATAATCTATGCCATATGTTGTTAACTTTCATGGATGCAGATAGAGAGCAACACACAGAGTGAAGCAACATGCTTCCTCTCTAATTCTCCTCATTTTCTGAAAGAACATAAGTCAAGTATTTACAAGTCCAGAAGGACCATTCACACCAACCATAAAGACTAGAGTACCGACTTATTTAATATACCTAACTAATATAGCTAGACTAGCTGTGTCCCCAGCTCATGTCGGTCAAACACATATGAAAGAGCTTGATATTCTAACACTCCCCCTCAAGCTCAAGACAACATCTATACTCCAAGCAGCTGTCTAAAACCACAGAACTTATCTTTACCCAAAGACTTGGTAAAGATATCTGCAACCTGTTCATCTGTCTTTACATGCATAAGATCCACTCGTCCTGCAAGAACCATCTCTTTGATGAAATGGTAGTGTACCTCTATGTGTTTCATCCTAGCATGATAGATTGGATTCATAGCCAGGAGTACACTACTCAGATTATCACATTGTAACTTCAATGGAGCATCTACTTATATGTCCAAATCAGCCATAAGCTTGAGCAGCCATGAAATCTCGCATGCTGCCAATGCAGCCCCCCTGTACTCTACCTCAGTACTCGACAAAGCAACTGTAGGCTGCTTCTTGCTGCTCCAGCTAATCATGTTGCTACCAAATCCAAATGCATATCCACTCGTAGATCTACAGTCATATGAGCAACCTACCCAATCTGCATCCGTGTATCCAGTCAATATCAAGGGCTTATCTCTAACATAGAACAGCCCATACTCTACAGTGGACTTAACATATCTCATAATGGGTCTAAGTGCATCCAAGTGCGGCTTTCTAGGCTTTTGCATAAACTGGCTTATGAGCCCTACATCATAGCTCAAGTCAAGCCTAGTGATGGTCAAGTAAATCAAGCTGCCAACCATCTGCTTGTACATAGTTACATCCTCTACTTCAGCCCCAGTGTTCATGTCTAGCTTGACATTCTGATCAAGAGGTGTATCCAACGGTTTGCATTCAGCCATGCCATACTTCTTCAGCATCTCCATGGCATAGTGCTTCTGCATAAGCCATAAACCATTTTCAGCTGGAACTACCTCAATGCCCAAGAAATACTTCAGTTCTCCTAGGTCTTTCATGTCAAATTCAGATTTCAGCATCTTCATTACATACTGTATGCCCAAGTCATCATCACCAGTGATTATCAAATCATCAACATATATGAGCAGCACTACCAAGCCACTGTCAATCTTCTTTGTAAAGAGGCTGTGATCAGCCTTGCCAATAGCAAAACCCAATCTCTGCAAGTAGTTACTGATCCTAGCATGCCAAGCTCTCGGAGCCTGCTTCAGCCCGTACAGTGCCTTTTTCAGCCTGCATACATAATGCTGAAAATCAGGGTGAACATACCCTTCCGGCTGAACCATATAAACATCCTTTGCTAGGTCATCGTTAAGAAATGCATTCTTAACGTCCATCTGCTGCAATTTCCAACCTTTAGCAGTAGCCAAGGCAATCACAATGCGAATGGTTGCCATCTTGGCAATAGGGCTGAATGTTTCCTCATAATCAAGTCCATACTGTTGGGCATACCCCTTTGCGACCAGCCTGGCTTTGTATCTCTCCACACTGCCATCTGACTTGCATTTGATTTTGTAGACCCATTTGTAGCCAATGGTCTTTTTCCCTTCAGGCAGTGGCACTAGATCCCATGTCTTATTTTCAGCCAAGGCATTCATTTCTTCGTCCATGGCTACACACTAGTTCTCATCTTTCACTGCTTCAGCATATGTACCTGGTTCTTTGATCTCCATCACTTTTGTCATGTAAGCATAATGCTTTGCAGAGTAGCCACTGTATGCCAACCTGTCAACAGGGTATCTGACCCTCTATGCGCATCTAGGTTGTGGTGCACTACTCGATTTCCCTCTCTCATGAGGTGGAATGTACCTGCTCTGCCTCATGCCAGGCGAATAGACAGTTGGAATACCAAGTTCGTTGTCTAAAGTATCAGCAGACTCATAGCCAGAATTCATTCTGCCAAGTGTCATCATACTAGATGCATCCTCAATAGCTTTCTCTTTTCCTCTGCTGTCCAAGACATCATGACTCCCCCTCACTGACATACTGGTGTCAGACGGTGAGCTCCTCAATCTCCCTGTCCATGGGGATACTGTCTGACTACTAGGTCCTGTCATAGCAGTGCTCTGCTACAAATCAATTGTAGATACATGAGTGGAAGGCATATCGGATGGCACTGCAACTGGTGATACATACCAAGAGCCCATCTCATCAAAGATGACGTCCCTACTCACCAAAGTCTCCCTGGTAGAGGGATCATAGCATTTGTATGCCTTCTTCTGCTGCGAATATCCAATGAAAACACACTTATGCGCTTTTGGATCCAGATTCTTTCTTTTCTCATCTGGAATATGCACATAAGCAAGACAGCCAAAGACTTTCATGTGACTTACATCCGGCTTATAGCCATACAGCCTCTCAAACGGCATCATCTCGTGAATACCTGCAGTGGGAGTCCTGTTCAGAATGTATACGGCTATCGTAAGAGCCTCTGCCCAATAATAAAGCAACATATGCTTTTCCTTCATCATGGCCCTAGCAGCTTCCATCAGAACCTTGTTCATTCTTTTAGTTACTCCGTTCTGCTGCGGAGCGTAGCTGCAAGTTAGCTGCCTACGAATGCCATTTTCAGCCAAGGAATCATCAAATTCATTTGATACATACTCTCCACCACCGTCAGATCTCAAGCAAGAGATGTAGCATTCAAACTCCTTCTCAGCCTGTGCTTTAAATTGCTGAAAAACAACAAAGACCTCATCTTTTGTTTTCAATATCTAAAGCCAGGTATAGCGACTGTAGTCGTCAATGAAAGATACATAATATCTAGAACCTCCCATAGATGCATTATGATCTAGCCCCCAAACATCAGAGTGCACTAATTGCAATGGACGTGTACTTTACCTTACATGCCTGAGTCTAGACTGCTTACCGAACTGGCAAGCATCGCATACATGACCAATATATGAATATTGGAACTTGGGTAAACCTGTAACCAGTTGTTTCTTTTGCATAATTTACAGCCTTTGCAAATTGACATGCCCCACTCTCTTGTGCCATATTTCCAAATCCCTAACAGTGCCAGAACCATGGGCAAACATAGTTGAATTCAGCTCTGGCAAAGAAGCATCAAGAGTAAACATTCGGCCATTCTTGTGACCACGAGCTATCAACTTGCATCCATTGCCAAACTCTTCAATAAAGCAGCCATGTTTATTGAGTCTAACCTGCAAGTTCTGCTCCAACAGATAGTAGGTTCTTCGTAATCGATGGGACATACAATACATCATGCAAATTTTTCTTTCTGCCATCATGAACCACAAGAGGCACTTTGCCTTTATGCTCAATGCTATGCTGCGTGTCATCACCTGTGCATACATAGCCATGCTTTTCAGCCACCATATCCATGAACCAATCACCGTGAGGGGTCATGTGATTCGATGCCCCTGAGTCAATGTACTACACTGCATCATCAGATGATTTTTCAGCAGCCTTATCTTTGACATATTGCATGGCAAACAGTTTATCACCAAATTCATCTGCCTGACTGGATGTAGCATAGTGTCCATGCTATTTGCCCTTCTGGTTTCCATGCTTCTTCCAGCAGTCCTTTGCAATATGCCCATACTTTTCGCAGTAGTGACAATCCTTATCCTTATTTGGATTTTCTGACTGACACTGCTGTTGCCATGAGCCTTTGCCACATGGGAGTTAGATCTCCCCCTGCCTCGAAAATTTCCACCACCTCTTGCATTTGATGAGTGTTGATTGCTATTACCATAGGATGCATTCTACTGGCCTCCTTTGCCAGATCCATAAACCCTACCATGGCTGCCACAGCCGCGCTGATTCGAGTAAAAAACTGCATCCTTATTCTTTGAACTGCTTGACCCTGTAGCTAAGCCGAGCTTCACCTCTTCATGAATCAATAATGCAACCAGCTCATTAAAGTCAAGCATTTCAACCCGCATAGACATTGAAGTGTCAAAAGACTTGTATTCAGGACCCAAGCCATTCAAAATCACTGCAACGATATCTTCATCTGCAACCTGTGAACCAATAGATGCTAGCTGATCTGCTATGTTCTTAACCTCTGTGACATAATCTTGTATGGATCTGCTCTTCCTCTCCATGTTAGTGAATTTCTGCTTTAATTGTATCTTCCTGGCACTTGTGGTTGTGCCATAGTATTTGACCAATATATTCCATGCATCTGCTGGGGATTTACAGTTCATGATCTGTATCACCATAGCATCCGAGATACATAATGACAGCCAATGTAAAACCCTGTGAGCTCTTTCCGTCCAAGCTCGATGCGCTCAACTTTGATCAGCTGTAGGATTCATTTCTGGAACTTCAGGTTCAGCCTCAACACCTGTCACTAAGTCCCAGTATCCTTTGCCTATCATAAAGTTCTCCATGCGGAACTTCCATATTGCATAAATGTTGCTATCAAGCTTTTCTTCCACAATCTGGGTTATGTTATTAGTTCTATCAGCATTTGCCATGTTGTAGACCTTGCATGACTACCTGCAAACCAAGATCTTCTTAATAGTTCAACTTCAGCCCGCGACTATTTATGACAGTTTTATGCAATTAATTGCAGTAAAAAACCGGGTATTTCAGCCCATTGACAACCCAAAATAGCTCACAAAAAAGTGGCCTAACCTGTAGGTAAAACAGTCAGTACAAATGCTATGTATTTACTTCGGTTTGAACTCCTGCAACCTCACTGCCATGGTACATACATGCAGTCTGAAAACTGTAATTCTGTGAGTGACCAGCAGTGGTTTCAAGCCCAAAGCTGAGTGGTATACATGTCATACATGTCCCAAACTTTCATAGATAGCTGCTAGTACATGTGTCAAGCCATACATAGGCATAGAAGCATAAAACAGTATATAACCAGCAGATATGAATGTCATAAATACATTCCCAGATTTCAAACAGCCAATGCACTGGCAACATAGATTGATTTTAGTCCCAAAAAACCATTAAACATTTGCATCGCTTCCGTTTCCAATGCTCAAGCATTTAACAATCACAAACCAAGTCTTCAAGTACCTGTGTGGCTAACCAAATCAACTAGTTCTTCCAAGAACAGGAGTAACCAATTAGTGCTTATATATTTTTTTAAAAGTTTTCAGCCTATCACAAGCTCTCAGATTAGGCCATTCCAAGCTCCAAATTTATGTCAAAATACCCAAGAAATATGACATGTCTTCTACCAAGCATCATGTGCTACATTCAAGCTCAATGTACATGCCAAAGAGCATCCAAAATGCAAACACCACAAGTGTATAATGTCCCTGTAACTCCAATAACAGTTCAGCCCTATGTATTCAGATCTGTACAACTCTATTACAGCTCACACATGAGCTCCCACAGGGGCAATAGCAAAGTATACCCTTCAAGAACCTTCTTTGGTATGCATCCATGCTCTATGCCACTTGACAAGTGCTTTTCACCTTAAATCTCTGCCAATGAGTTCATAGGCGCAGTCCACACAGATAGTTTAGAGTATATTTAGATCAGATTTGATGGTAATGATGATGAATGCCCACTTGTTGATGCTCAATGGAGCCTTGGTGAGCCTCCAAACAAGCCACACACATTGCTTATACCACAAAATGAGCAGTCCATATGATAGATCCTAGCCATGGAGTTCAGCCTGCAAAATAGGCGCAATCACGCTGGCAGGACTGACGTCTGCTGCTGCACGATTTGATGATTATGTTAATGATGAAGCACTCACTAGTGCTCAACTAATCCTTGGGAGACTCCTTAACAAGCCATAGCTCCTCCTTCAAGCAATGAGAATCCAATGCTCAACAATGCATACCTCTCTGTGACCATTGATGGAAATGACAGTTAGTCCTCTTCTTTTTCTAGCCCTTTAGGTTAGTCTTCAAGTCTTCTTCTTCAGTGCATTCCATTAGTGAGCCCATTCATGGCTCTGATACCATGTTAACTTTCATGGATGCAGATAGAGAGCAACACACAGAGTGAAGCAACATGCTTCCTCTCTAATTCTCCTCATTTTCTGAAAGAATATAAGTCAAGTATTTACAAGTCCAGAAGGACCATTCACACCAACCATAAAGACTACAGTACCGACTTATTTAATATACCTGACTAATATAGCTAGAATAGCTGTGTCCATCAGCTCATGTCGGTCAAACACATATCAAGCTCATGTCGGTCAAACACATATGAAAGAGCTTGATATTCTAACATATGTTTGAGCATAACCTTTTGCAACCAACCTAGCCTTATACTTGCTAACCTAACCATTTTCATTATACTTGATTTTGTAAACCCACTTATAATCAATAGCTTTCTTGCCCTTAGGCAAGGGTACCAAATCCCAAGTCTTATTGATTTCTAATGTAGCCATCTCTTCATCCATTGCTGTATCCCAATGAGCATGACTAACAACATCCTCAAAACAAGTGTGCTCAACATCCTTAACTAGCTTTATCATATAAGCATAATGGTGAGATGCATAACCTTCAAAATCAAATCTTTTAATAGGTTATCTAACCCTACTAGACCTGCATACCACTAGATCACTTAGTGGAGCCTTTACATTACTATGTGCTCTCTATACTCTTGGTGTCTTGACTGAAGGAATACCAAGCTCATCATCTAAACTCTTTATACCACTAGAATCTCCATCAAATCCCAAATGAATAGTAGATGCATCATTACCATCCCATTAGGGGAGTTTTGAGGTCTCGAAAATGCCCTGTAAGAGATCCTAGAGAGAGAAAACAATTTACGAAATAAAATCATTTTATAGAATTTTTAAAAGTTTTATATTTTGGTAAGTTAAAATATCAAATTTCGTTAATAAGTCATTGTCGTGATATTCTCGTGGTCACATCAAACCTAGAAATCTAGGTCGCCATAAAGTTGGCAAGATTGTCATAATGAAGATCTTACCTCTCCTCATTAAAGTGAAAAGTAATATTCAATTTGAATTTTGGTGGATACTCAATTGCCTCCCTCCATCGTTTCTCCATCGTTTCTCTCTTCTTTTTTTCTCCTCCTTATTAGTCTCTTCTTTGTTTTTCGTTCTTGCTTCTAATCATATCCTTAGCTATGGATCAATCACCCAATGATCTCTGTAACTCAGCTATGGATCAATCATCTAATGATCTTTGTAGCTCTCATAAAAGACCTCTCTATCATCTTCATATTGAGTTGGACAGTGAGTATGAACCAATAAGAAAGAGAACAAAATCTATCACAGTGTCATAGATTTCGTGTAAGGGTTGCTGAACACGGGGTTCAAGTAGTTGCACCAAGTGAAGAGACTAACAAGAAGAACTCAAATATTTGATGCCAAAGTTCACTATATTCCTTGTCAAGTGAGTTACATGAAGTTCATGTTCAGCAAAAAATCTGAAGTATCTCATAAACTGTTTACATTCAGGTGTGTGATGATAGTTACATTGAACAGAATAATGGGCATTAACTAATAATTCAGTCAAGTATGTCCTTTAGTGCAGAGAACCATCTGTTGTACAACACATATGATTTCTGATGCTCTCAGAGGTTTCTATCAAATATGGATCACATCAGCATGTACATTCTGTAACTTGACAGTTGCGTGATCAGCAGAAGATTTCAGAAGATTCAGAGAGCTGAAAGGATCTATGAGCTAAAATCTGTAACCCAACTCCGTTCTAGAGTATCAAGTGTCCACATCTGGTATTGTGTATGCATAAGAATAGCTGTTCTTTGTTTGCCAGCACGACCTGTTCTTCCTGAACGATGCACGAATGTCTCATAGCATGTATATGTGGAGGATTCAGACACTCCAGATCAGCCACACACCCTCAGTCACCATCTTTACTTCTGCTGCTGCTTCATGGTGCACATGTTCAAATACTTCATGATCATTACAACCCAATAATTTGTTCAAGATGATTGAAATTTGTACTCTTGTCTCTGATGAGGCCTTTGCTGTAGAACAGAAGCTGTTAACATACTATAAAATGCCCACAGAACAGGAGCTGTTCATGGAGTTATTAAACCAGGTCATCAAAATATCTGTCAACAGAAGATTCTATTGCCGCTAAGTTGCTATTGCTCTGCTCCTTCAAGAGGCCTATCTGTTTGAGCCTAGCCCACTCACAGATTAGAATCGCTAACAAGATATAATACTGTCTCTAGCTTGATATTACCCCATCAAGTGGCACATCTATCAATTATCCATCACACGTTATCCATCCCACAGGCACATACGGCTGCCATGGCAGCTAGAAAGCTAGTCTGGCGGATCCCCTTCCTTCCTCTGATTACTTCAGATTTATACTTAGCTCACGCAAAATTTGCTTTTGTCAACTCTCTCTCCTGCTTGATGGACGAGATTGGTCCGAGAACTCCAGGAAGAAATCATCCAGATCCTCAGAGAAGAGAGACTCTGGCTCGTTCAACTACTCGGAATCAAAACGCTCAGGGAGCCAGTACTCGCGGAATGCAGGGCAAGTGCGGAACCATTGAGGTCCAGAGGTGGAGCTTGCCATCCCAGGATCCTAGGAGCGCAAATTGGCCGTCGGAGGAGATGACGACGTCCTAGACAAAGTCTTCCTTCAGCTCCTTTGCTCTCCTGAAATTCTGAGAACCTTTTGAAGAACTCGAATCATCATCTGAACAAGAGCTTCAAGGTTGTTCCACACTAACTTCATCATCATGACTTTCTGAGGTGCTACCCTCACCAGAAGTCAGGAAGCTTCCACTTCTGTCGGAACTTCTATCTACAATAAATCCACTTAGGCTAGAGTCTTCAGAATTGTCACTATCTTCATCACCCTCTTCACCCTCACACACCTCCGCTCCTTTCAGCCAAGTCCTGCTTTTCAGTCTGTCAGAATTCTCCCTTGCCATCATCTTCCACAGTTACGAGCCTATTTCCCATCCATCTGAGGAACAGCTATGGCCGCGTAAGGCATCGATTCATCTCCACTCGTTATTTACTCAACAGATGCTTTTTTTTTCAAAATAAATCAAAGCTCTCCTTTCTTTTCACACTCGTCTCCATCTTCCCCCCAAATCCTTGTTTTGTTTTTCCTTCTTCCACGACTTTCCCTCTTTTTCCAGCAACCTTTTCCCCAAAAACAGTTCAGACCCTCCCAAAATTAGTCTCTCCTTCTCCTCTTTTAGCTGAGCTAAAAAAAACACTCCTCTTTGGCAAAAATAACTCTAGTTTCTGTTACACCCCATAGGAGATCTATGCACCAACTTTAATTTTGACCTTAAGGACTAACGTAGGGTATCTTTGGAGTCATGAATTGCCCCATTAACAGTCAGCTTTACGATGATCTGCGCCAAACTTCGACTTCAGCCTTGAGGATTGGGTGGCAAAAGGCTCTCTCGGTGCTTCACTATTGCTGTCAATAGCCCCATTGAAGGATTCCTTTACTCGCTTAAGCAGCTTTCGAGAGACTTCCTTCAACTCTATTTCTTAGATGATCGGCTTCCACAAAGCTTCCTTTGATTCCACAATTCCATGCACTTTTCTTAGAGATCATCATTGAAATTATCAGCTTGATAATGTCCTTTGGCATCAGTTTTTTCATATTTTTCTAACACACACACATCATGCATCCAAACAGAATCACACACACACACTAACAGAATATATACATTGGATGCGGGTTATCGTAATGCATCAATCACACACAATGAATCACACGCGGAAAATTAACACAAATGCACAACAAAAGAAATGGAGGTGTATACGGCTCGGATGCGCAGCAGCATGACAATGGTTACAGAGGCTATGAAACATATACTGAGGTTTGAAGGAAAGAAGAATATTGATCTTTGGTTAGATGGAAAGCTATATCCCAAAGATCCTAGCAGAAATAACACTCCTCCTTTCTATAATAGCTCGTCATTAATGAGGTTTATTGGTGATGGCTATAATGGATTTTTAGGTTATACACTTAATCTTGTTGTAGAAAAGGATATCCTTGGACTAGAGAATCATCTTTTGATGAAACACAATATAGAGTTGTTGCAGAAGCTAGAGGATTGTCAACAAAAAATTCATTAATTGGAAAAGCGTATCAAAGCTTATCAACAAAAGCAAACTTTATTAGGCCTTCGAAATTGACAAAGAGCTCTTAAAAATATTGAGAATCTCAAACGAGGAGGAGGAGGCTATGGTAAAAGAATCCAAGCAGCAAGGTATATTTTTTTCACTTGAAAAATCTTAAATATGGCTTTATTTAAACTACTTGCATTGATTTGTGATGTTAATTTTGCTTAGATCTCTTCTACAACCAAATGCAAGTGAAAGAGATTCTTTAAAAGCAGCTCAGTTTTATTATCATCTTCTTCCTTCAGTAGTTTCAAAGGATATTTTGGAGAAGAAGAAATTTAAAAAGGCAAAGAAACAATGCTTGGAGTCATTTGTAAAGGATCATTCTTTGGATTCTGAGTTAGTACATAAGACACTGGATAGTATTGGTATCAGTCGAGATGCTTATATGCAACTTTTCCAGCTTTTACAATCAAATATGAAGCAAGGACAGCTACACAATTACATACTTCCAAAACCATTTTGTTCAAATTCAAAGAGGCAGATAGATGACGGACAGAGTGAAGCAACTAGCTTCCTCTCTCACACTCTATTATTCATACCACACAATAGTGAAAGATACAACGTACGGTCATAAGACCATTCACACCAAAGGCACTGACTTATTTAATGTATCTAACTACTATGGCTAGACTAGCTGTGTCCAGCTCATGTCGGTCAACACACACTAAATGAGCTTGATATTCTAACACTCCCCCTCAAGTTCAAGACAGCTTATGTACTCCAAGTAGCTGTCTAAAACCACAGAACTTATCTTTACCTAGAGACTTGGTAAAGATATCTGCTACCTTCTCATCAGTCCTCACATGCATAAGATCAACCTTTCCTACAAGGACCATCTCACAAATAAAGTGGTAGTGTACCTCTATGTGTTTTGTCCTGGCATGGTAAACTAGATTCATGGCCAGGAGGACACTACTCAGATTATCACATAACAGTTTCACTAGAGCATCAACTATATATCCAAGTCAGCCATAAGCTTGAGCAGCCAAGCAATCTCACATGCTGCCAATGCAGCCCCCCTGTACTCTGCCTCAGTACTAGATAAAGCAACCGTAGGTTGCTTTTTGCTACTCTAACTGATCATGCCGCTACCAAAGCCAAAGGCATAGCCACTCGTAGATCGTCTGTCAGTTGAGCATCCTGCCCAATCTGCATCTGTGTATCCAATCAGTGTCAAGGGTTTATCTCTGACATAGAACAGCCCATAGTCTACAGTGGACTTAACATACCTCATGATGCGTCTAACTGCATCCAAGTGCGGCTTTCTCGGCTTCTGCATAAACTGGCCTATCAGCCCTACTGCATAGCTCAAGTCAGGCCTAGTGATGGTCAAGTAAATCAGACTGCCGACCATCTGCCTGTACATAGTCACATCTTCTACTTCAGCCCCAGTGTTTATGTCTAGCTTTACATTCCGGTCCAGAGGTGTATCCAGTGGTTTGCATTCAACCATGCCATACTTCTTAAGCATTTCCATGTCATAGTGCTTCTGCATCAGCCATAAGCCATTTTCAGCTGGTACAACCTCAATACCCAAGAAATACTTCAGATCTCCTAGATCTTTCATGTCAAATTCAGATTTCAGCATCTTCATAGCATGCTGAATTCCCATGTCATCATCTCCAGTGATTATCAGGTCATCAACATATATGACCAGCACTACCAAGCCACTGTCAGTCTTCTTTGTAAACAGGCTGTGGTGATCAGCCCTGCTAGCAACAAATCCAAGACTCTGCAAGTAATTGCTGATCCTAGCATGCTAGGCTCTTGGAGCCTGTTTCAGCCCGTATAATGCATTTTTCAGCCTGCATACATAATGCTGAAAATCAGGGTGCACATACCCTTCCGGCTGAACCATGTATACATCCTCTGCTAAATCACCATTGAGGAATGCATTCTTAACATCCATCTGCTGCAATTTCCAGCCTTTTGCAGTAGCCAAGGCAATAACAGTTCGTATGGTTGCCATTTTTGCAACCGGGCTGAATGTTTCATCATAATCCAACCCATACTGCTGAGCATATCCTTTAGTGACCAGCCTTGCTTTGTACCTTTCCACACTGCCATCAGACTTACATTTGATTTTATAAACCCATTTGCAGCCAACAGGCTTTTTCCCTTCAGGTAGTGGTACCAAATCCCAAGTCTGATTTTCAGCCAAGGCTTTCATTTCTTCGTCCATAGCCATGCACCAATTTTCATCCTTTGCTGCTTCAGCATAAGTACCTGGTTCTTTTATCTCCATCACTTTTGTCATGTATGCATAATGCTTTGCAGAATAACCAGAGTACGTCAACCTGTCAACAGGGTATCTGACCCTCTGCAATCGTCTAGGCTGTGGTACACTACTCGATTCACCTCTCTCATGAGGCGGAATGTACCTGTTCTGCCTCGTGCCAGGCGTATAGACAGTCGGAATACCAAGTTTGCTGTCTAAAGTATCACTAGACTCATAGCCCGAAGTCATTCTTCCAGGTGTCATCATACCATCCTCAATAACTTTCTCTTTTCCTTTGCTGTCCAAGACATCATGTCCTTTGCTATCCAAGACATCATGTCTCCACCTCACGGACATACCCGTGTCAGTGGACGGTGAGCTCCTCAATCTCCCTGTCCATGGGGATACTGTCTGACTGATAGGTCTTGTCATAGCAGTGCTCTGCTGCATATCAACTGTAGAGACATGAGTGGAAGGCAGATCAGATGGCACTGCAACTGGTGAGACATACCAAGAGCCCAGCTCATCAAAGATGACATCCCTGGTTACCAAAGTCTCCCTGGTAGAGGGATCATAACATTTGTATGCCTTCTTCTCCTGCAAGTATCCAATGAACACACTCTTATGCGCTTTGGGATCCAGCTTTTTCATTTTCTCATCTGGAATGTGCACATAAGCAAGAAAGCCAAAGACCTTCATGTGTCTTACATCCGGCTTATAGCCATAGAGCCTCTCAAACGGTGTCATGTCATGAATGCCTGCAGTGGGAGTTCTGTTCAGAATATATGCGGCTGTCACAACAGCCTCTGCCCAATAGTAAAGTGGCAAATGCTTCTCATTCATCATGGCCCTAGTAGCTTCCATCAGAACCCTGTTCTTCCTTTCAGCTACTCCGTTTTGCTGCGGAGTGTAGCTGCAGGTTAGCTGCCTACGAATGCCATTTTCAGCCAAAAAATTAGCAAATTCATTGGAGACATACTCCCCACCGCTATCAGATCTCAAGCAAGAGATGTAACACTCAAATTCCTTCTCAACCTGTGCCTTAAATTTCTGAAAAATAGCAAAGACCTCATATTTTGTTTTCAATATGTAAAGCCAGGTATATCGACTGTAGTCATCAATGAAAGATACATAGTATCTGGAACCCCCCATAGATGCATTATGAGCTGGTCCCCAAACATCAGAGTGCACTAACTGCAGTGGTCGTGTACTCTGTCTTACATGCCTGACAAACGGCAATCGTGACTGCTTACCAAACTGGCAAGCCTCACATACATGACCAATATCTGAATATTGGAATCTAGGTAACCCTGTTACCAGCTGCTTCTTCTGCATGGTCTGCACCCTCTGCAAATTGACATGCCCCACTCTCTTGTGCCAAATCTCTAAGTCCCTGATAGTGCCAGAACCCTGGGTAAACATAGCGGAATTCAGCTCTGGCAGTGTAGCATCAAGAGTGAACATTCTTCCATTTCTGTGGCCTTTCGCGATCAACTTGCATCCATTGCCAAACTCTTCAATAAAGCAGCCATGCTTATTGAAGCAAACCTACAAGTTCTGTTCTGTCATTTGGCCCACAGACAATAGGTTCTTCGTAATCGAAGGGACATACAAAACATCATGAAGATTCTTCTTCCTGCCATCATGTACAACCAGAGGCACTTTGCCTTTATGCTCAATGCTATGCTGCGTGTCATCACCTGCGCATACATAGCCATGCTTTTCAGCCACCATATCCGTGAACCAATCACCATGAGGGGTCATGTGATTCGACGCCCCCGAGTCAATGTACCACACTGCATCATCAGATGATTTTTCAGCAGCCTTATCTTTGACATATTGCATGGCAAACAGTCTATCACCAGAGTCATTTGCCTGACTGGACGTAGCATAATGTCCATGCTGCTTGCCCTTCTGATTTCCCTGCTTCTTCCAGCAATCCTTTGCAATATGCCCATACTTTCCGCAGTAGTGACAATCCTTATCTTTATTTGGATTGTCTGACTGACGCTGCTGCTGCCATGAGCCTCTGCCACGGGAATTAGATCTCTCCCTTCCTCGAAAGTTGCCACTACCTCTTGCATTTGATGACTGCTGATTGCTATTACTATAGGATGCATTTTGCTGGCCTCCTCTACCAGATCCATAGCCTCTACCACGGCTACCACGACCACGCTGATTCGAATAAAAAGCTGCATCCTTATTCTTTGAGCTGCTTGACCCTGTAACTAAGCCAAGCTTCACCTCTTCATGAATCAATAATGCAATTAGCTCATTAAAATCAGGCATCTCAGCCCGCACAGATACTGAAGTGTCAAAAGACTTGTACTCCGGACCCAAGCCATTTAAGGTCACTGCAACCATATCCTCATCTTCTACCTGTGAGCCAACAGATGCGAGCTGATCTACTAAGGTTTTAATCTCCGTGACATAGTCCTGTATGGATATGTTGTTCTTTCTCTCTATGTTGTTGAATTTTTGCTTCAGTTGTATCTTCCTGGCACTCGTAGTTGTGCCATAGTACTTGACCAATATGTTCCATGCATCTGCTGGGGATTTACAGTTCATGATCTACATCACCATAGCATCCGAGATACATAATGACAACCAATGTAAAACTCTGCGAGCTCTTTCCATCCAAGCTCGATGCGCTCGTCTTTGATCAGCTGTAGGATTCCTATCTGGAACTTCAGGTTCAGCCTCAACACCTGTCACTAAGTCCCAGTATCCTTTGCCTATCAGAAAGTTCTCCATGCAGAACTTCCATATTGCATAATTGTTGCTATCAAGCTTTTCTCCCACAATCTGGGTTACACTATCAGTTCTATCAGCATTTGCCATATTACAGACCTTGCCTAGCTACCTGCAAACCAAGATCTTCCTAACAGTTCAACTTCAGTCCGGAACTATTTATGACAGTTTTCTGCAATTAATTGTAGAAAAAAAACCAGTAAATTTCAGTCAAATATCAGCCCAAACAAAGTCACAATCGGTTGATCCAACTCATAAAGACAACTGCCAATATATATGCCTGATGTTCGGTTCAGATTTAACTCCTGCAGATCCACTGCCAGGGTCCAAAAACATGTAGTCCAAACCTGTAAACTGCAATTACAGCAGCCTTTCCAAAGTCAAACTCCACCTGGATACACGTAATGCATATTCCAAAACTGCTTAGTTGACTGCTGGTACATATGCCACTTCAGACATAAGCATAGAGACACATAACAGTGCATAACCAGCTCATACAAGTGTCAACAAATTCAATTGCAGGTTACAATCAACCAAAGTTCAGCATATCAAGTTCCAATCAGCCCCAAATTGTCTCCCGATCATGTCATACATTTACTTCGTAATGGCAAGGTCAATACATGAGCATCTAGGTATACATAGACAACCTGTTTTCACTGACCAAAGCATAAAACCTCATGAACCATTTGTACTTGACCAAGACAATATGTCTGCATTCACTTCAGCTCCAGACTTCAGTTTTCAATGATGCTCATTGAATATTTCAAGCCTCCATACATCTAGCATGTATGTGATAGCTCTCATAGGTGATAGAGCTCTAGAAATGACCTGTATTGCATCAGTAGTATCTAATGCTTGTCACTAACAGTACATGACAGTTTTCAGCAGTGAACAATTCTTAGATCTGAATATTTTACTGAGAAAATTTAGCTCAAGTACTTCACATCAAGTACATATGACTTCTTGACTTGTGTTGTCAGCAATGCAATCTTCCCAGCCTATTAGGGAGCTTCAAGTGCTCTTCAGGATCAAAACAGTGATGTAAATCACTGTATTCAGCAGTGTACTCTGAGTTTCAGACCTGTATACCTGCATAACAGTCCATGCCTCTCATCACCCAAGCTTCCATTGACATATCAGACCTTCAAGGTCACACCCAGGGTCAGCATACACTGCTTAGAGCATGTACAAGATGCTTGATGTCTCATTTAGTAGCTGTAGGACATGGATATGAACCAGGCGCAACAGCGCAGACTGGTAGGATGGGCAGCACAGCTCACGATTCTATTAACCAGGGCAATAAAGCACTCTAAGGTACTCAATACATCCCTCTCAAGGCTACAAACAAGCCTTTGACACTGCCATTGATCATTAAGCATACCACTATACACTTCATACCTTCCATTGTCCAATGGCTTTAGCCTATTTGAAGAGGAATAACCTTTTCTCTGACTTCAGCTCCTGCAAGTCCAATGCCACACTCCCAGGCACCCAGTCTTTTTCTATTCATGGCTCCGATACCATGTTCAAATTCAAAGAGGCAGATAGATGACGGACAGAGTGAAGCAACTAGCTTCCTCTCTCACACTCTATTATTCATACCACACAATAGTGAAAGATACAACCTACGGTCATAAGACCATTCACACCAAAGGCACCGACTTATTTAATGTATCTAACTACTATGACTAGACTAGCTGTGTCCAGCTCATGTCGATCAACACACACTAAATGAGCTTGATATTCTAACACATTTGTGGTTAGGACTATCAGATAGAGAGTTAATAACAAAGTGATGGAGATTCTAGGTGAGCCTTTTCATATCAAGGCTAGCTTCAAGGGCAAGAAAAAGGAGGTTACATTCAATGAATTTAACAATATTTTCCTTGACTTGCCCACCCTACAATGCTTAATGATCAAATTTTATGACTTGTCAGTAGTAGCAGAGGCACAGGGAGTGGCTAGATTTGTGATTAAACTTGATGAAAGTGAGATTCTGAAATGTAAAAAATTGGAGAGAATCTCTATCACCTTGATGAATAGAGCACTTTCGTCAGGTCATTGCAATCACTCAACATCATTTAGTGTTCAATCTGAATATAAAATTTGGTGGCTAGGAGCATTTGAGGTAGATACTGAGAATTTTGATATACTATATTGGGTTTTTCATCAAACATCAATACCTAATGTTATTCAAAAGCAACAAGCAGGAGAAGAGCTATTTGTTGAAGGATTTGGGAACTATAGGATTGAGTGGCACATAGCTGGTGACCTAAAGACACTCAAATGTATGTATAATGTATCAAAGGGAGCTAACTCGAGATCTCCTTGCTTATACTGCATGTCACCAGCTGCAGAGTTAAACTCAAGCAATTGGAATAGAGCTCCCTCTAGGCACAATAAGGATCCACAGTTTAAACCAGTCTTGGACATTCCTTTAGCGAATGCCTATATTTGTACACTTCATGCACTTTGCAGGATAATTGAAAAGCTTGTTCATCTCTATATAGGATTTGCATGGAAGTTGAAGCCATTATCAACTAGAACAGATGCTATAACAAAGGTTGAAAAAGTTCTCTCTGCAATTGGTTTGCATGGTGGCAATGTTGTTATTGAACTAGATCTTGAAAAGTCTAAGGATGGTAATTGTGTCCCAAAAAAACCATCTATTGGTGGAGTGAAGGCTAGAAGGTTTCTAGGCTTTCATGGGAGACTTGGCAAGATAAACTCGAGAAATGGTGGCTCAACTATTAAATTTAATCAATGGAAATCCCTACATAATGCAGTTAAGGATCACACTGATAATGGACAAGCTCGAAATAGAAAAGCTAAAGTTTGGGAAACACTAGACAAAGTGTTTTTTTATTGTGATAAGACTAAATGGAATGATGATGATCTTAAAGACTTTAAAAACCAATTGAACCTTTTCAAAAAGGCGATGACAGAAGCTTAGGGTGATCAACACTTTACTCACTATATGGTAAGAAGTTTGTATATGTTTGTTTCTTCATTGTCGAACTCATATAATGTTTTTTAATAACTTCCTTTATTTGTTGACTATGCAGCATATTCTATACAACCATGCTACATACTTTATTAAACAATATGGATCTCTATCTATCTGGTCAACCCAAGGTATGGAAAAATCACATTATCAAGCAAGAACAAAATATTTCAGACACACAAGACATGAGGTGGAAGACACAAAGCCAACAATTTATTAGAGGTCTTTCAATGGTTCTATCGACAAATTTGGCATAAATTCAAGCTTAAAGATACAACCACATCAAGCAATACATCATCTTTAGCAAGGACTATACAAATTGTTACCCAAATAAGAAAAGATAGATATTTAAATTCTTGTGCAAAGCAAAGATTTACATAATGGTTACAAACCAAACAAAGAGTTGGGAAAAGATGGGTTTCAAGAAACCCTTAATCTTTGGCATCTTCTAGTCTGATTGTGTTGCAGAAGAGTCCTTAGTTTCAGGCACCTCAACAGGGCCTTCAGAGGAGTCCTTGGTTTCAGGTAGCTCGATAGGGCCTCTAGAGGAATCTTTTGTTTCATCCCACTCAATAAGACCTCTGTATTTCAAAAACTCTTGTTTCCGATAGCCTGGAAGAAGCTTCAAATTCTTACTATCTCCTACATAAGAGAGCAAATAGGAGCCAAGAACTCCAAAATATCCAGCTCTAGATCCACTGTATCCAGGCATGAAGCCAAAAACTCTTATGGCTTCTTCCTTCTCCACCAAAATGATATTGTCCAAACCTCTGCTGAAAACTTGAGATCCAATTACCTTTGAGATAGCTCTCAAAGCCATCATTGGTAGACTTGGAGAGCTTGACAATCTACTATGATATATTACAATTGTTTGATTGTTTAAGTTTCCAATATAATGGCCAAGGCTTTGATTTTTTCCAAGCTTCATTGGCCTAGATCCCTTGGCCCTTCCAAGAAAGTTGTCCAGATCTTCAATCTCAATCTATAGAACAAACCACAACAGTACAAGATATAAGATATTTATCTATAATGCATAATAAAGTCTAACATAAACTCAATGGGTAACTTCGAATTATATTTCATACCTTAGGGTGTTCGTCTTCTTCAAGAAGAGTATCATCATAAAGATTTATTGAACTCTTGGGCTTCTTATCTGATGGAGACTTCAATCTCTCTTCATACCCTACATCATCAATATGACGTTTCTTCTGGACCTGCAAGAACTCTTTTTCTGTTAGGTAGCCCCCCCTTTTCGTATTCTATGATCTGATTAATACATGTATGTAAGGCTATAGAGCTATCTTGGAAATTCTCTCCCTCAACATCAAGACTTGCTAGTGGTTCTTGTTCATAACCTATAAAATTCATGTCATTTTTGCCCCAACCTGCAAGGATTGCTAAGCAATAATCTTCTCTAAGATCAAAAAGATGTTGAATATCATTTAGCAACACATATCTCTTCTTGTTGATAATATAAGTGGGAAATGTTGGAACACAGGCAAGAGGACCTTCTTCATCAACTTGTGCACTTGGCTCGATCTCCTTTTCTTCCACCATTGTGATATTGTCACTCTTGAATAAACCTACATCAAAACCTTGGACAAGTTGATTCTCAACATCTTCTTGGAACATCTCCTCCTTCTCTTCGACCTCCTTATCCATACTTGCAATATCCTCTAGCTTTCTCTGTTGGTCTATATTTGGAGAAGAATTTTCTATGTACTGAAGATACACAATAAATCCAACGTCCTTGTGGATAAGAAGGCATTGGTGTTGGTACCTGTGGAAAGGGCAACATGTTTCTTTCTTTCTGAATTCCTCATCAATGAGGTTGAACCTGCCTAGCAAAGCTGACTTGGATGTATTGGTGGCTCCCATGACATCACTATAATGAACAAATCCATTGACTTCCAAACCTTGCACATGTCTATCATAAAAACATCTGTACTCCTTAAGTTTATCTTCAAGATCCTCCAATAACTCCTTCAAATCAAAAGGAACATTGAAAATTTTCCTGATATAGCCAAACTTGGAAGAATTTCTTAGAAGTTTAGGCCTTCAAGTTTTCACATGACTCGTTAATTATTTTTGGGTGAATAATATTCATTGAGCCACATTACACCCACCATACCTTATTCTTTACACTCAATCTTCTTTCTTGTACCACTAAATGTTTGCTCCCTACACATGTGCATGTAATATGTAAGTGGCCTAATACTCATGATCAACACAAAGTATAAATAATCCTTTAAAAGTAAAATGAGGGATTAAAAATGTTTACATTGCATGATCCCTTCCAGAGATAGCTTCCTCTTTGTCATCTTGACTAGGGAAATAGTTATCCCTGAAAAAAAAGCAGAATAAAACCAATATCCAATAAAACAAGATGGAACCATGGAAAGAGGCCCCAAAATTGATTTTCATAGACAAAAAAATCAAAAAAGAAGAAAATTTTTTAGTTGACCAGTGAAACACGAAAATTCAAGTGTCCAAGGCAAATGCCTGTGAAGAAATCGCGTTTCACCGGACACTACCTTGAAGACAAAAATTATTCCAATATCTCGCATGTGAAACGCGATACTTAGCAAAATATCACTAACAGGGACATTGTTTCGCATTTCACTGGTCAAAAGATGCAAATCAAGAAGAGAAACATGAACTATAAGTTAATTCTATGGAAACACAGAAATTGATGATAAAATCATTTTTGGAAAAGCTATGCTGCTTTTAAAAGATACAAAGCACATAACATCTGTAATTATTCAAGTGTTATTAAACATTCTTTCTATATTAATCAAATTTATTTTGTTAAAATATTTGTAATTAAAAAAAATGTTACCTATCAAAGATTGTTGAATTGCTCTCCACACAGGAAGCAAGGACCCTGAAGGGAAGTCGAGACGAAATTTTGGCAGAAAAGAAGACAATGTCGGAGAAATGGCTTTGAAATGCTTTTATATTGACCGTTAAGCATGTGGTGATAGTTCCAACGAAAAAGTTTGTGTAATAATGGAAAAATACATGTACACGTGTCTCACTTAACTCACCGTATCAAACTCCTCAGAAGACGTGCGCATTCTCTTTTTCCAAAAATACGTCACACGTGTGTTACATAACCCTTTTCCAAGTAAAAAAGAAATTCCGGTAAGCGAGAGTACATCACATGTGTGTTATTGACACTTTGCCAAGAATGTTGAGTCCATACAAATTCACCGCCTTTGCCTTTTATCGCATTTCATCGCTACTCCACCTTTACCTTTGGTGTTCCTTCCAATCTCCAAGCATTTCATTGCTTCCCCAACAAAGGAAGCCTTCGAGCATATTGTCATCTTTAGGCTAAGATTGTGAAGAACAAGCTAAAAAGAAGGTATGGTTTCTGCATCTTGCTTTTCAATAACAGGCTCCATTTAATGCATTCTTTTGATATTTTCCTTAATCATTTATGTTATTATGAGCTTATGACCACTACACAAGAATTTTTTCCACAGTGGGAGCATTCCTTAATGTTGTGGAGATTTAAGGAAATCTTCAAACTTCTTCCCTAATTCTGTGGATATTTTATGTAATCTTAAAAGCTTTCCTTAGATCAAAGCTCTTTTTTCTTGGTTTTGTCGATTTTTATGCTATTCATGAGTTGTCCGGTGAAACACGAAAATAAGGTGCTTCAAGCAGGTCTTCTGGCTTAAATTCGCGTTTCACTGGACACAATGGACAATAAGTTCGGTGAAACGCAAAAAGAAGCAGCTGCAAGGAGGCACCTTGCTTGACACTCGCGTTTCACTAGACACCTCGAGAAAAATTCAGCTGAAACGTGAAAATGCCATGCAGCATGGATACCTCTTGTCTGGACTTGCGTTTCGCTGGACATGCTGGAGAAGAAGTAACATGTCTTTTTTTGGCAGATGGCTAGGACTAAGGCAACAGCAAGAAAATAGAAGATTGATCCTAGGGATTTAGCATCAAAGATTCATCAGTCTTCAAAGCCTCAGAAGGTCTTTAGAAAGTCAAAGCCAAGGAGAAAGTTTTCTCAAAATGTCAGGTGCCTAAGGGAGATTAGGAAGGCAATAAATGCTCTTGACAATGCAATTCCAAAGTTGTATTTTCAGAGGATTTTCAGGGAAATTTGTGACAGATATAGTTTGGATAGTTTCAGATGGACAAGAATAGCTCTGAATTGTATACAAGAAGCCACAGAGGATTTTTTAGTTGAGTTTTTTCAAGATGCCTACATAGTGCTGCTCATGCTCATAGGCTCACACTCATGGACAAGGACATGGTAATTCTTAGGAGGCTAAGATATAGATTTTCAAAGGTCCTTGAGCCAATTCCCCTCACTGATATGAAGACATTTAATATCCTTAATGTGCCCCCAGCTAGGAGAAAGAAAGATGATTCTGGTCTTAGGGTTGAGGATGTCACCCATGAGAAGGATACAAGGCAACATGAAAAAGAGGAGAAAGCTAAAGAGGAACAAGCAGATAAATGGAGAAAGTATAGGAGGCAAAGGGTTGAAGAAAGGAAAATAGAGCAACTAGAGTCCTTTGAAAATGAGCTAGCCACCCTTCTTGAAGCAGCTAATCCAAAAGGATTCAGTGTGTTTTGTTTCTTACCTGGTGACTTAGGCAAAAGAACTGAGGCTATCTCCTTTGATGCTGCATGTGTTCAGATTCTTAAGGATAAAAGAAGAGAAGTAAATGACAGTATTATTCTTGTTGGCCTAAGGTATGTCCATCCATAATTACTTATACTTTTTGATATTTTTTTAACAATAAGATTTTTCTTGTTTATACTCACTATTTCTATGCCTTTTCTAGGTGTATAATGCATGAGTTTCCTTTGGATATACAACAAAAAATTGAGGTTTTTGATCCATCTATCTCATTCTTTATGAGGAATGAGCTTGATACAAGTTTTATTGAGCACTAGCTCAATTTGATTGACTTCAATACTTTGGAGCTCCTTATAATTCCATATAATGAAAAGTAAGTGATTCAATATTCTATTAGAGTTTTTGAGATTTTATCCTACTAATTTGTTGAGATATGATTGCTTTTAGTTCTCATTGGAGCTTGATTGCAATAGACCTTGTGGATAAGCAATGCTTTTTAATCAACTCTATGAAAGGAAGCCATGGAAATGCTAAATTCTAAGTTATATTATCCAAGGGCTCCTTGATATTTCAATTCTTTTTTTTGTAAGTACTCTAAATTTCAACACATTTTATATACAGAGGTGCCAAAAGATTAATTGAAGAGCTAGAGAAAAGACCCCCTATGCCGTCTGATTTGCTTGCAACAATGCAATATAGACAAGTTGCGGTAAGTTATTCATTAAAATAATTGAAACATGAGTTTATTCTATGAACTACCATTCGTCCTCTTTATAGTTTTACTTTGTGTTGGTGGTTGCAGTGTCCCCATCAGGATGATAGCCATTCTTGTGGTTGGAGAGTGATTGCAAATGCTAGAAGAATGGTTAACTTTGCTTATCTTAATGATGATAAACATGTAAAGGTAATATGAAAGATGCTAAACTTTAAGATAGATATTAATTGCAAATAGTTCATTGATGATAAAAATATAGTCTATTGTAAGAACAATAATGAACTAAAACTCTTTTTTCTATAAATGTGTGACAGTTTTTGAAGGATTGCTATACATCTGAGCATGTTTGGTACATCAGAGCAAAGCTCTTGAAGTATATAATGGTCAATTATATACAACCAACAACAGAGATTGGTGAAGATTTGCACCATGAAGGAGATGTGGTGCCTATAACCACGGAAGGCAAATCCACAGCTTCAACACCTTCTATACCCAAGACATCAAAGAAAGGCAAAAGGACTCCTAGAAAGGATAGTTCTCCAAAAAAGAAATAGCTTTGCCATATCGCCTTGTAAGCCTTCATATATAGAAATTTGCCCTTCAGCCCTTGTATATCTCATAGAGATGGCAGATAGACATCTGCTACAAAATTTGTATATATATTTTATATTGATAGTAAAGATATCTTTTCTTGAATGTCCTTGCAGTGTATATTATTTTCTCTCCTTTTCGATATCTGTAAAAAATAAATTACAAATGTTTGTTAGTTAGAAAGTGAGATCTTGATATACATCTAAGTAGATATAATATGATGTGAAAACTTACTCGTTTTTTGTCAAGTTGGAATACAAAGGAGCATGGTAGTTCAATGTCTTCATTTTGTAAATCCATCCTCACTTGATGTAGCGTACATGATTTTCTGATCTTTAAGATTGCAATAATATCCTCGTTGAACCAAATATCAAGATCCACTATAGGATCCTTGCTGAAATCATTAAGATTTTGGTCTAAAGCAACTAGACTACTACCAACAAAATGCCATCGACTATAGTAAAAGCTAAGGATAAAATTTTGAGTAGCAATCATATATTTACAAGTTATAGAGTCTTGATCTTTCTTACATATAATTTTTCATTCTGTCCTTGTATCCCATCCTTCATCAACAAATTGTATGATATGATCATATGTTAGTCTCTTCACTGAAAGCATGGTTTTTGTTATTCTTATCTCCATATTAGAGAAGAAATCAATAAATACATTAATAGGCATAAATAAAGTAACTTTGCTTAGCCTACTTGAGATATTAGATTTTAGTGCTTTCTGGATCTCAGAAAATATCTTACATCTATAGCCCTCACTAGTAGCTGGACTTGGCAAAGGCCACTCAAAGCTTGAAAAATCTGGCAAAGGAAGGAGTTTTATTGATCCCCATTGGCAACGCCGCATAGGAATAACATAAGAATGGTCATAAAAGAATATTCCATTCTCTGCAAGCTCTGTCTTCTTTCTGCCTCTATATATTTCTTCTCCAATTGAACCATGTATAACATCAATAACATCAATAATAGATTCCACTGGTTGCCATTCCTCAAGATTAGAGGGATAGACATCTACAAGACAAACAAATATTATAATGGAAAAACCTAAACCATGTTTAAGAAAGGAAAAACTTTAAGAATCAAATTCTTACAATTTGGTCTATGCATTGGAAGCTTTGAAGATCCAGGTTTCAAACACAGCTCTCTATGCATGAACACATGTTGCACTAGTACCTCTTTGATGCTATTCTTATTTGCTCCAACCTTAAAATCTCGGATTCTGCCCTTCCAAGCAGAAATAAACGAGCTCTCATGTCTTTGCCTTTTTCCACGTTTTGCTTGTTGCATGGTGATCCAACTACCTTTGCTAATGATAGTAGGAATCCATCTTCCATCAGTTTGGAATGAGTTAAATATTGATATGGATGTGATTTGGGAGCTTGGACACCTTGTTGAAGGTCGAATTTCTGTATCCATGGTAGAAGAGAGAGATACATGCACAGAGAGAGAGAGAGAGAGAGAGAGAGAGAGAGAGAGAGAGAGAGAGAGAGAGAGAGAGAGAGAGAGAGAGAGAGAGAGGACTAGGCTACCATAACGGAGGGAAAAACAATAGAGGAATAAAAGAAAGGAGGGAAAAAACTGAGCGCCATGCTTTTCACCAATTTGAATTTTGATTACATCAGTCATTATCATTAATCTAGAAACATCATTAAATAAAAGTAGCCGAGACTCTATGCCATTAATGCAAAAGATGTCATAATCACGAATATAAGAGACTAAAAATACATAATAAAAATACAAATTCGTAATATTATCATATTTATATATTTTTGTAAAATGATTTTTTAATTTTTTTAAAATAGAAGTTCCGTTACGGAGGCTTTGCTCTTATTGGTCTAGAGCACTCTCTCTCCACATCCTAAAAGGCATTTTCGAGACCTCAAAACTCCCCTAATGAACACTTTCTTCTTTCCATTGTCTTTATTTGCAAAAATTCTAGATCCAACTGAATATGTGGGGCTACTCGTTAGTCTTGTAAACCAAGGCTAACTATAGGTGTAGTACCAGATGAAATTTTTGGTCCACTAAGGATCCATGATTCTTTCTTTTCTTCTGTACATAGTTATCAGAATCATGATAATCATTTGATACATCACCACTAGATGCATACGAACTACTCATCTCATAAGAAATAACACCCCTGCTCACTTTGAACTTACTTGTGACAGGGTTATAACAATGATACCCTTTCTACTCTAAAGAGTATCCAATGAAAATACATTTTTCAACCTTTGGATCAAGCTTCTTTCGTAGCTCATCTAACATATATTCATATGAATATATGTAATATAGGCAAACATTTTTAAGTGTGACACATTAGGCTTCTTGCCTGTAAAAAATTCTTTGGGAGCCATCATTTGAACCTGTAGCAATAGTTATGGGATTTTTGTTCATAATATAGACAATAATATGAATAGCTTCAGACCAAAAGTATTTTGGCATATTCTTTTTAGCTCAATGCTGGTGCAACTTTTGCAATATGGCTATTTTTTCTTTCTGCAACCCCATTTTGCTATGGGGTATACTTGCAAGTAAATAGTCTCTTTATTCCATGAGACCTCAAGAAGCCACTAAACTCATTAGAGAGATTCTCTTACCCTCCATTTGATGTCAAGCACTTAACTTTCAAGCCTCTTTCTGTTTCAATAGCAACCTTGAAAGATTTGAGGTGCTCAAACATATCACTCTTTTCCTTCATGATATATACCCATAGCTTCCTCAAACAATCATCAATAAGCATGTCAAAGTATTTGCTACCATCAAGAGATACATTATATGTAGGCCTCCAAACATTGGTATGCACAACATCAAGTAGATTTCTGCTCACATCTCTGTCATGCAAAAAATATTGTCTTGCCTGCTTATCAAAATGACATGCTTCATACACTTTGTGAAATTTTACAACTCTAAAAGCATTCAACCCTATAACTAATCCTTTAGTTTGCATTAATTTTAGTATTGGCACATTTGTATGCTCAATATGTTTATGCCATATTTCAATGTCTACGACCACTCCTTGCCTTTTAGCATACATAGCAACATTCATAGTAGAAATTCTAGCATCTGAAGTGAACATGTAGCCAACTCTACTTCCTTTTGCAACAAATTGTACTTATCATTAAATTCTTCTATATAACAACCTTTTGCATTAAATCAAATGTGTAATCCTTGCTCTACCATTTGGCCAATAGACACTAATTTCTTTGTGATTGATTGCACATGTAATATATTTGACAAACTCTTTGTCTGGCCATCATGCAAGGACAAGGGAATCTTTCCAATGTGTGAAATTGGGTGGCATAAATAATCACCCATCTTCTACACATAACCTAGATTTTGTAAATCGTCTATCCCTCCAAACCATTCAGCATCATAGCTGATCATATGATTAGATGCACCTGATTCAATATACCATACATCACCATGTGTTCTGTTTTTTGTAACATCATTCATCATATGTTGCATAACAAACAAAACACTTATTTTTGTCTTCATTCTGTCATGAAGATGATGCATAGTTTTGTAGCTGCAATTTATCACTATGTATATCATCCTTCTAAGCATAACAATGGGTTGCAATATGACCAGTTTTACCACATTAATATCAAATAATTGTAGAATTTTCAGAATCTATATTCTTCCATACACATCTTTCTCTAGAGCTCCTTGTACCCTCTTAAATTTCCATGGCTCTTGAAACCCGTATTTTACTGAATTGCTGATTTAACCAGTTTTGCTGGTTATAATTAGCACATCCCATACCACGACCTCTGGAAGAGAATTTTCCATGTCTCCTTCATGAACTTGAGTAAAATGCTTGGGCATGTTCACCATTTCTTTTAGATGAGTCACCCTATATATTGATCTCTTCAATAATCATAAGAGAGAACAACTCATCAAAATTTGAAAATAGCTTTCGTATATATACAAAAGTGATAAATGATTTCTAAGTCTTTTTATAGTTAAGGCCATCCAAAGTAGATGAAACCAAATCATCATCATGTATTGCATCAATTGCTGTAAAGCATCTGCGATGCTCCTCATCTTCAAAATATACTCATTGACAATAATTTTTTCTTTCTTCAAGGTATTCAACTCTTGCTTGAGTTGAATCTTTAGTGTCTTTGTATTTATTGAAAACATGTTCTGAAAAATAATACAAGTTACATGTGAAGTTTTTGCATTCCTAATATATCCTAGCATAGTATTATCAATGGTTGTAGATAGCCAATACATCACCTTTTTGTCATTTTCATTCCATTCTTTCCACTCCTTTAATTCATTTGTAGTCATAGGGTTACTTAGCTCATGGCTCCTTTTCTTCACGTGAAAAAAACTCATAGAGGCACTTTCCAATAAGAAAGTTCATCACATGGAACTTCCATGATGGGTAGTTTTTTTTCTCTAGCTTCTCAATGTCAGGATCAAAAATGGGCTCGACACTAGCTCTAGGGCTCTAGGTGGATCTCCTATACTCACCTAAATAACCCCCAAGCCTTGTGGCTAGGAGTGTATAGACACTATGAATTGATTTAACAAAAGAATATATTTGTAGATACTACTAAAATGTAGTCCAACGTGTTGCCCTTCTTGACTCCAAGAAATTGGAGTTCCCATACATAACGGTGACTAGCACCTCGTATCACATATAGAGGGAGCACCCCCCAGCTAGTAGAGTTGATTTCCATGGCTCCACTACGGCTCTCCTATACCCCAAGAATTAGCCCCAGGATGTGATGTTTCAACATAAACCACATGCGAAACATAGTCCTCTCTTTTGACATTCATTCTAAGAGATAATTCAATCCTTACCAAATTAGGCCCCAAAGGAAAATGATCATCTAAACCTATGGCTTAAGGAACCTTGCACTCAATGTGAGTTGAATATTCACAAATAAGTGCGATGCATCCGTCAAGAGATATGTCTCATGATATCATGTATTAAATGTGGATGCAAAGTGAATGCCTTTAAGTGCACAAACAAGTAAACTTATAGATCAAATAGTGTGGATTGTATATAAACAACTCTTTTCATGATTTCATCTTATAGCACTGCATTGTTGCTAAGGCAGTGCTGAAGTAATTCACGCTACTACCTCTCTTAAAAACTTAAAATGAATGAATCCTATATGTTAAGATATGCATAAAATCAACATTCCACATGATATTTATCCTTCCATAGCCCTTCCCTCTACTGTTTATGGTATTGCATTCGGTGGTAGGTGTAAAGAGTATTTTTAATGTGTTTTTTATATATAAAAATTGATAAATACGTATTATAATATAAAAAATGGGGATAAGCTGAGGCTAAACCTCTTGCCCTAATCCCACCATATACTTAGGGATATATTCATATATTTTTGAACTTTTCCATGCCTAAAATTGATTTCTTTGCTTACATATTAAATCTCATAGCAATCTGAGATTTTCACTTTGTCATGCTTTCGGTATCTCCACAGGCACTATCCAAGAGAAAGTGGAAGAATGGGAGAGCTTCTTACCGGTTTCTTTCTTACTCGAATCTTTACTTATTCTCCTTCACTTTGGCCTTCAAAACCAGCCTCTCCTAGTAGCTTTGCTCTGATACCATGTCAAGAATCATGTGGTGGGGGGACTTGCTTGAGCTACTGCACCAAACACACACCACACACACAAGAGAAAGCTCACTCAAGAACACAATAAGAGAGATGGAGGCCAAAACATTTCTTGCTAGTTTCTTCTTCTTCTTTTTACCATAATACAATGTACAGAAAGTATAGATAAGATACAACATAAAGAAAAGTGGCCTACTAAGTCAAACAATATATAATTGAATATAGTAATATATTGCACTATAACTATGCTTGCTATAGGTAGATACAATAAGCTAAATATAATAAGTGATGAGTCAGTAATGATCATTGACATGCTAAATGTAGATGTGTAGATCCATCTAGCCAATCAGTCCATCATCAATGTCCACATATGTTGAGCTTGTCACCTCAACATCAACTAGTATTAAAGCCAATCATTTGAGGAGCTTCTTCATCCTTTTCTTTAGCCTGGATTCAAATCTTCAACTTAAGGTTTCATGGCAACCATTGTTTCTTCCTCTTGAGGTATGCATTAAGTCTTTCCTTCTTTTGGCTCGTTCCAGCTTGCTTCACATTGATTAAGGAGCTTCTCAAGGCTTACATAAGCCTTGTTGATTACTTATTGAGCTAAGGATTAGCCATTTTATCCATTTTTAGTGGATATAGAGTATATTGTAGAAGTCACGGACAACTATGGTAGCTTGACAGCACTGCTGTATTTTAGCCGTAACTTTTATATATGGTATCAGATTTAGGCATTTCTATAGCTAGAAACAAAGAGCGCAATGAGAGCTATGAATTTGAGTACTCACAAAGTTGATTGTGTCTAGTTTTCTATTCTTTGTTTCACACATAGAATAATATTTCTAATTTGGATAGCAAATAATAAATTCTATAATGCATGCTTGATACTTTAGGGATGCTATTTTAGTGTCTGAATGGTGTGGTTATGCTTTTGGGATTTGAGCTTGAAATAGCTTAGATTTCACTATTATTTTAGTGTTGTAATAATGGAGTAGTAAGCATTTATTAGTGAAAAGCTTATGCCTAATGCTCATTGATGCTTTGTAGAATACTTAATGGATGTATCATTACTTTGATTGTTATGTATACTTCTTGACATACTATGGTATCCTTTTGAGATGGCATTTGGGATCCATTACATTGATCTTGGCTATGGTTACATGCCTTGGTTACTTTAGTGGCTTATGTGATTAGTACGGGCTTAAAGAATCTATTGGGTTTTATGCTCCTAGATTATGCTTCATGTATCTTGAATACTTAGATGTCATGTACTTGATGTTTTGAGCTTGCATTGCTTGTTTGACATTCGATTTTTTTCCAATGAGTGTTACACGAACTACTTTGGATATTTTATAGAGCTTTGGATTTATGCAGTTGAGCTTGAGCTTACTTTCACCAAGACCATGGCACACTTACTTCATATACATGCTCTCTTGATGTGTGTTGGATGCAGTTACCTTATAGTGGGCTGATTTGATCACTTAATTTGCACCTAATACTTATGGCTGTCAGTGTGTTGTTAATGATATTTATATGAGTCTGGGCTATGCATTGAGCTTTGCTCAGTGGGTTATGCATTTGGTAGTTTTTTTTCTCTATATCTTGAGATATTCTACATGCATGATATTTATGCCTACTACATGTTTGGTTTATGATATTCTATAGTCATGACAAATTTTAGTACCGGTTGTTCATGGTCTTTCTCTCTTGGTTGCTCACAGTTGGCTGTTGACAAACTATTGCAGTTTATTATAGCAATATGTCATTTTAGTTTTCTACATTCTATTTGAGGCAGTTACTTGGATTTGATAATTACTTGATTATAGTTTGTGGATAACTCACCATTTTGGCAGTTTCTCTTGCTTAGCCCTTGCTTTGGCTATGATTTTAGGGTTGTTTTGTTGTCATTTACAGTAGCTTGTTTGTCTTGGATTGTGCTTTCATCTCTTGCATTACAGTTTCTCGGTTGAATGATACTTTCTTCAGGTAGTATGTTAACTTTACATGATATATGCCCTGTTTCAGCTTTGACTAGAAGCCTACTTTTAGATGGATAGTTGAATGATGCAGGTTATGTTGTCTCTTTTGGTGATTTTCTGTGGATTCTTACTTGTGGGAATATTATCTTGACACATGGTACCAAGTTTGGTACTCTTTACTGTTGAGATATCGAGCTCCACTCGTGATATGCCAGGGTGACCGTTGTGCATTTATGTCACCGACGTGTCAGTTGTGCAGATGCGGTTGGTACACCGCTCATGAATAATAGCTAGATGACAGCTATCCTTATCTACTCTAGTTCGTGGCTCAGTTAGTATGACACCTTAGTTAGTTGAGTTTGGTTTGAGACCCATATATAGGGTTCTTCTATTTCTTTGTATTAGAGTTCTTTTGGCTTACACAACTAAGAAGAGCAAAACTGTTTTCAGCCTCCACCTGTGTGTGTATTCCCCCATTGTGCAAGCAAGAAAGCTACAAGTGAGACTCCTTCCTTCTCTCCCACAATCTTGACATGGTATCAGAGCCTTGTTTGTGGTAAGGAGCTCAAGAAAGCAAGCCAAGCTCGAGGTGTTCTGGTAAGAGGAGCAGTGTTGCTTTCATTTTCTGTTTTGGGAGCAGATCTCTGTAGGTAGCACAATCGAAAATTGCAAGAGTGCATTGTCTCAGGTTGAGACGCCCTTCGCGGTGAAGCAAGAGGCCATTTCGGGGCCTGTTTTGGAGACGGAAGTTTTCTACACGCACTCAGGAAAAGGCCCAGTTTTATGCTGTGCAGCCACTGTTCTACAGTTTTGCAGATTTTCCCTTGTGAGGCTGAAGCTGTGTTCTCTGCAGTGACATAATTTTTTGCAGTATTCTGTAATGGCGGCTGATTCTCTTTCACAGATTGTAACTGAAAAGCTTGACAAGAACAACTTCCAAGCATGGAAGTTTAGAATGACGAATTTCCTTATGGGAAAAGGATATTGGGAATTTGTTGCAGGAAATGAAGAAGAACCGGTTCTTCTTGATGTTCCCAATCAACAGCAAATGCAGGCATTCAAAGCATGGCATGAGAGAGCCAGGAAAGTTATGTACTGGCTATCTATCAGTATTTTAGACTCTATGATTGTGCATATTCAGGATGCAAGTACACCAAAGGAGGCATGGGATACTTTGTCAAAAATGTATAGCACAAATACGTAAACCAGGAAAATGCAGCTCAAGCAAGAGTTGTATAATGTGCAAAGAGAAAATATGAGCATCAATGACTACCACATGAAGGTGAAGAAGATTGCAGATGCACTTGCTTCCATTGGGTCGCCAGTGGAAGATGATGATTTAGTTTCTGTGACCTTGAATGGTCTAGGAAAGGATTATGCATAGTTCCAAACATCCATTTCCGTCCGTGAAAGATTTCCTGATTTTGAGGAGTTGATTGCTCTTCTAATTTCGAAGGAGCAGAGAAATGGTGGTGCATCTTCTTCAGGAGGAACTTCAAAAGAAGCTGTCTTCTACTCAAATGCTGGAAGAGGTAGAGGCAGAGGTAGAGGAGGCCGATTTGGAGGCCGTGGTAGAAATCAAAATATACAGCAAACTCAAGAAAACTAGTCCTATGGAGGAGGACATGGTAACTCTAGAGGCAGGGGGAGCCAAAGAGGTCGTGGTGGATGGCAAAGAGGCCAAAATGCAAACATCAATGTTGAATGCTACTACTATGGTAAAATGGGTCATATGGCTAAAGACTGCTATAAAAAGCAGAATGATATCATGAATGGGAAATTGCAACAAGGGAATTATACATCTTCTAGTAGACAGGGTGATGACAGAGATGAGCATTTGTTTATGGTGCAGCACATGAACAATTTTGTGACAAGTGCAGAAGAAAGCAACGATGTGTGGTATGTTGACTCAGGTGCATCAAACCACATGACAGGTCATGCAGAATGGATGGAGGATGCAAGGAAAATGGAAAAACCAAGATTTGTGGAGACTGGTGATGATACTGCACATCCTATTGTGTAGATTGGAAAATTTCCTTTGTCTATGCAGGATGGGAAAAAGAAATACCTGTCCGATGTATTTCATGTCCCAAATATCACCAAGAATCTGGTTTCTGTTGGTCAAATGGTTGAGCAGGGCTTGCAGGTCAGATTTAATCCTCATGGATGCTTTGTTGAGGATATGAAAAATAAAGGTCGCTTGATAACAAAAGAAAAGAAGAAGGGTAGAATGTTTACGTTGGATGCAGACATGTCTGAATTGAGTGCAGCAATGTTTGCACATGGGACCGATGTAGTTTTAGATATTGATATCTGGCATAAATGCATTGGTCATGTTAATGTACAGCGACTTAAATCAATGCAGGCCCAAAATATTGTTGCAGGATTGCCTAAATTCAAGGTTGCAGAAATACATAAGATATGTGAAGCCTGCCAATTTGGAAAACAGGCAAGGAAACCATTTCCTAGACATGTTCAAGAGAGTGAGAAGCCATTGGAATTAATCCACTCTGATGTGTGGACTACTAAAGTTGCATCTCTTGGAGGCTGCCATTATTTTGTCACTTTTATTGATGACTATAGCAGAAAAGTCTGGGTGTATTTTATGAAAAAGAAAAGTGAAGTTTTTGGGCATTTCAAAACTCTTAAAGCTATGATTGAAAAAGAAACATGTCTGCAAATAAAATGCCTAAGGTCAGATGGAGGGGGAGAGTACCTCTCAAATGAGTTTGCAAGGTTCTTGCAGGAGCATGGCATAAAGCAGCAATATTCATGTAGTCATACCCCACAACAAAATGGAATTGTAGAAAGAAAAAACATGCATATTGGAGAGGTATCTCGTGCCATGCTCAATGAAAAAGACTTGCCAGATTTTTATTGGGCTGAGGCAGTTGCTACAGCAGTCTACATAATGAACATGACTCCCACTACAGCAATACATGGGATGACTCCAGAGGAGAGGTATACTGGTAGGAAACGAGATATTTCTCATTTGAAAATTTTTGGTTGCATTGCCTATGTACATGTGCCAAATGAGTTGAGATCCAAGTTGGATCCAAAAGCTGAGAACTGCATCTTTATTGGTTACTCTCTGCAGCAAGAAGGGTATAGATGCTATAACCCTTCTACTCGTAAGTTTACAGTGAGCAGAGATGTTATTTTTGATGAGATGAGTAGCTAGTATAAACCAGTAAATGTGATTGATGATGTAGATGCACAAAATGGTAATGCTGCACAGAATTCACAGCAGCAGTCACAAAACATTAGTGGACCTGGAGCGTCCTCTAGCAGTGGTTCACATTCTTCGCCATGGACAGGCAGATTGAGATCAGGAGAATCTTCTCAAAGCAATGCAGATACTGGTATGCAGGTATCACGAAAAGGAAAAGAGAAGGTTGATCAGCCCATGTTTGATGTGAATGCAGGTCACTCTTATGTGGATGGTGAATCCAGTGGCTCAGAACAGAGCATTGATGATGAGTTGGGTATTCCTTCTATTGTTACACCTGGAGTAAGGAAGACCAGGGATGTTTTGAGAGCATCTGGGAGTGAACCTATTTTGCGTAGGTCTACAAGAGCTAGGTATCCTGTGGATAGGCTGAAATATGATGGATTTACAGCCATTTACTATGCATATATGGTCAAAGTGATACAGAAACCAGAACCCACTTCTTTTGAGCAAGACATGGGAAAAGAAAAATGGGAGAAAGCCATGGATGAAGAAATGGATGCCTTGGAAGCAAATGCTACATGGGAATTGGTACCTTTGCCTAAAGGTAAGAATGCAATTGGCTGTAAGTTGGTTTATAAGGTGAAGCACAATGCAGATGGTTCTGTGAACAGATACAAGGCAAGATTAGTAGTCAAGGGGTATGCACAAACATATGGCATTGACTATGAAGAAACATTCAGTCCGGTTGCAAGGATGGCAACCATAAGAGCAGTCATTGCTATGGCTGCATCAAAGGGATGGTCTTTACATCAGATGGATGTAAAGAATGCCTTCTTGCATGGTGATTTGTAAGAAGAGGTCTATATGGAGCAGCCACCAGGTTATGTGCATGCTGTTCATCCTGAGTTTGTTTGCAGGTTGAAGAAAGCCTTGTGTGGCTTGAAGCAAGCACCTAGAGCATGGTCTAACAAGATAGGACAGTATATTGTCACTATTGGCTTTCAGATTTCCAAGGCAGATTTCTCACTTTATGTGAGAAAAATAGAGAAAGGTATTATGCTACTTGTCATTTATGTTGATTTGATTATGACAGGTGACAATGATGAAGATATCCTTCATGTGAAAATGCTATTGAAACAAAAGTTTGAGATGAAGGATTTGGGAGAGCTACGTTATTTCTTGGGCATTGAGGTGATTAGATCACCAAGTGGGATATAGCTCTTGCAGAGGCAGTATGGATTGGACATGCTGTCCAAATATGGGATGACAGGCTGTAAGCCTATTTCAGTTCCTTTGGAGCAAAATGTGAAGCTGAGCACAGATGCAGGTGAGCTTCTGGAAGACCCTACTATGTACAGACGCATAGTAGGAAGTTTGATTTATATGACTATTACCAGGCGAGATTTGAGCTATGCTGTTGGATTGGTAAGTCAGTTTATGCAGGCTCCAAGGAAGCTGCATTTGGATGCAGCTAGATGCATACTCAGGTATGTGAAGTCCACATTGTAGTATGGACTATTTTATGAGACTAGGGTTCAGATACAGCTGCATGGATACACTGATGCTGATTGGGCTGGTAGTATTTCTGATAGACGATCTACCAGTGGATATGTGTTCTCTTTTGGGAGTGCTGCAGTTACTTAGAGCAGCAAGAAACAGCCTACAGTTGCCTTGTCGAGCACAGAGGCCGAGTACAGGGGTGCAACAATGGCTGCATGTGAGGTAGCTTGGTTGCATACGCTACTTTATGATATGCATCAGCCTATAGATGGGCCAGTTGTCATTTATTGTGACAACATGAGTAGTATACACTTGGAAAATAACCCAGTCTATCATGCTAGAACAAAGCACATTGAGGTGCATTATCACTATGTGCGAGAGAGGGTTTTATTAGGTCTTATTGATCTAGTTTATGTCAGCACAGAGGATCAGGTAGCTGACATATTCACGAAGGCATTGGGCGCAGAGAAGCTGTGCAAATTCAGAGACCTGCTTGGCGTGCAGGAATTGGGATTGAGCTCGAGGGGGAGTGTTGAGATATCGAGCTCCACTCGTGATATGCCAAGGTGACCGTTGTGCATTTATGTCACCGACGTGTTAGTTGTGCAGATGCGGTTGGTACACCGCTCATGAATAATAGCTAGATGACAGCTATCCTTATCTACTCTAGTTCGTGGCTCAGTTAGTATGCCACCTTAGTTAGTTGAGTTTGGTTTGAGACCCATATATAGGGTTCTTCTATTTCTTTGTATTATAGTTCTTTTGGCTTACACAACTAAGAAGAGCAAAACTGTTTTCAGCCTCCACCTGTGTGTGTATTCCCTCATTGTGCAAGCAAGAAAGCTACAAGTGAGACTCCTTCCTTCTCTCCCACAATCTTGACATTTACCCCTTACTTGCATATTGGCCTATCAACCATGTTTTAGTAGTGGTTGAAGTACTGCATGTATCGTTATGGCATCGTCACCTTGGGCACATGTCATTAAAGGGAATGAAAATGCTTACCCATTAGCAATCTATTTTTCCCCTTGACTATAAGTGTTTTAATTCTTGTGATTATTTTCTTTATGGGGCAGGCAGACTTGTAACTCGCATAAGAAGTCTGATATTACATGTATGGGTGAGCCTTTGGCTCTTGTTTATTCTAATGTTTGTGGACCTATACCCTATGAGTTGTTAGATGGTTCAAAGTATTTTATTACTTTCATTAATGATTACTCGCATAAGGTTTGGGCATATTCCATACGGAAGAAATCAAAAGTCTTGGCTACATTTCAACGTTAGCTTGCTTTTTTTGAGAACCACTTTGGGCATAGGTTGAAATGCCTATGATCTAACAATGGGAGTGAGCATGTATCTAAAGCCTTTGAGTAGTTTTGTGATGAGAGGGGTATTAAGTGTTAGCTGAATGCCTTGTATACCCCACCCTAGAATGGTATGTTACTACTATCGTATATTTAATTAATCATTCCCCATGCATTGCTCTTGACTATTAGGTTACAAAGGAGGTACACTTTGGAAAACCTCCATTATATGCTCATTTACATATCTTTTCTTGTAAGGCTTTCTAACATGTTCCCAAGGACAAGTACAATAAGTGGGATCCTAAGTCCATGAAATGTATATTTCTTAGTTATGGGGATGTAGGTGAGATGGGTTATCACTTATGGGTTCCATAGGCTCAAAAGTTCATCCACAACCATGGTGTTGTTTTCTGTGATGAGAAAATGCAAAAGCAGCCTAAGCAGGTAGTTGAGGTATTTAGAGTGATATTTCAAGAGGATCCTCCTATTATTATACCAACTAGGTAGACAACCTATAGAGAATAGGCTAACACACTTTGGAAATCCTTCCTAGTTCATGATACTATACACTCATGAGTTAGCTAGTAGGTTTGGAAGAAAGAATCTTAAGGGAGTAGCTAGTGAAAGGGAACGATGATAATGTTAGTTAAGAAGCCTAAAGCACTTGTTTGGGGCAATATTCATGTTTGGCCAACATCCTTATCATGGGGATTGGATTGTCACAAGGTCTTGAGCAAGACAATGGATGGAGTATTTAAGGAGGGAAGCTCAACAATTCATACAAGGTAGAAATCCTAAAGATTAAGTGTAAGGAAGGGTACTAGAGGGTGACCTTGTAGAAGAGGATGTGCAATTTGCAAGTGCATCAAGAGAGAATATTGATCATCAACCTAAAATTTATGTTCAAATACCTTCAAATGAATTTAGGAGAAGAATTTGGGATATTCTTGTGGTAGGAATTATTTTCTTTGGCCTTCGACACAAAGATAGTTGATTTTCAATCCTTTAGGTCTTGGAACCTGACTAAGAGAAGGCATTTCAACAACCATCTCAAAATCCCAATGTTTGAGCATCCGAATTTTTGGGTGGAAAGAATGAGAATTGCCATGTTTCTTAGTTTGAGACTAGATGGACAACCGGTGGATTTGGGCCAAAATATGATCATTAGGTTAATAAGCAACAATTTATAGTCACACTTCAAGATAAGGTGATGACTAGTTTAGTAGCCATAGTTTGGCTAGTTTCCAAATTTATGATGCACTCAAGAACACCTTTTTGGGAAGGTTTTAGAAAGACAAAAATCTAGAGGATATAGTGGGAAAAAGTAAGGACACGGATCAAATTGGTGGAAGACTATGCTTAAAAAGTAAAACATTTAGTAATCCATCTTATTGCAGTTGATAAACCATCTCAAAAAATGCAAATTTTTGATTTTTTAAGGGTTTTAAGAGTAAGATAAGAGGTATGTTGGCTAATGTTAAATTGCACCCTAATGTTACCTTAGATACTTTGGTTAGTGCTATCATAAGAGTGAAAAAAAGACTTGGAATTTGATGATCTCAGAGTAGAAAGAATGACAATTCTTAAATTATTCAAAAGCGGACCCTGAGTTAGATATTGAAACTAAAGGGAAAGCTAGTGGTTCAAAACTAGAGTATGGAGATGAATCAAGTGATTCAAAAGTGTTAGGGCAAGTAGCCACTTTAGAAGAATAGCACTGGAACATTTCATCTATCCTCAACTCCAAATGGTTGACATGTAAGGCAGCTTGTAAGACCACATCCCCTATATACCAAGCCAGATCTACATCATATGGAATTAACATATCACCTCGTAGATACATAAGACAGTAGCATGGTATCCATCATACAGAATCTTCACAGACCATACCGACAACTTCTATCAACAAATCAGAAGACTAGGCGCCAATCCAACCATCCTCTAGAAGAGGTAGATCCATTGTTGAGAGCTTAATATAGAAGGCCGACTTCTGTAGCAGAGCTGATAGTAGACAAAAAAGGAATGGTCGGGAAGAACATATTGCTGAAATTGCTCAAATGTAGACCATAATAAATCCATCATGGACTGCAATCTTTCCACTTTAGCTTGAAACAATGGACATAATGTGGCTTGTCTTTGGAGAACTGCCAAGTCCTGCTGAGATATAGAAGGAATCATGGGGACACAGGGACTTGGAGGAATGGACCATGACTGTGCCAGTTGGTCCTTCAACTGTTTAATCTGGGAAGCTTGGGATTCCACTGTATTGTGAGCAGTCTGCAAAGCTGACAGTTTCGTATCCAAAAGAGTCTTAAACTCTTGAGCTTCTTTGGACATTTTCTCTTTCTCTTCCGAAACTCTAGTGACCTCTGACTGAGCTTCTGCTAACTGAGTTTTCAAAGAAGATATTTCTTCTCTCTGGGTCTCAATCATTTGTGTTTGCTGCTCCATCTGCTTAAACAGATCGGAAAGATTGTCTTTAGCAGAGGCTAACTCTGTGGTTGCCTTATGCATATGGTCTTTGGATTGCATCAATTCTTCATAGAAAAAAGCATATAAATGTTGAACACAAACTATCACTAAGAGTTCAATAGAACTCTGGATGTCGTTACAAAGGAAAGGAATGGCATCCCCTATCACTAAGCTGTTCAACGAAGGAACTGATATATCCAAAGAACCCTCTCGATGTACCCTGAATAAGTTGTTGCATGTGAGGTAGGCAGGGAGGTCACTTCTAGAGGTAGCAGGAACTGACACTGAAGGAATGACTGGTGGAATTGTCTTTGCTATACGCTTCAAGGGCTTCTGTTGAATGACCAACAGAGGAGGGGAGTTAGTATCCTCTATGTTAATGGGTTCTGAATCTTCTAAAGGTGGAGGGGGAGAGATTGGATCAGATGGAGGAGGAGGTAAAACACCCTTCTTAAAGCCTGAATATGTTACAAAAGCATATAAATATAAACCATAGGTTACATTGGTAACATTCCCTCTAGTCACCTTGACAAAATGTTGGTCCATCTTCATAAGAAGATAAGTACATTAGTCAATGGAAACCCCATTTAAAACCATCCTGGAGGCTGTGAAGAGCTCCTTGGACAAATAGTGAGATGGTGTCTTGGCAGGCATGAACATGTCTTGGAGAAATTGGCAGACTAGCTTCTAGAGAGGATCAGTGATCATTGAGAAAGACACTCCTGAAGTCTTAATCACCTTCTTGACATCGAAGACCTCTTTAGTATGCTTTTGTAACAGCTTGAGGATCTCTTCATTTGAGAATAATAGTCTGGCTGTGACAAAGGGTTCTCCTTTGTAGGGAAGAGACAAAGCCTTTCCTAACCCTCTAGGTATCAGGACCATGGAAGTACCACGAACCAAGCCCGATTTCTTATTGTATGACGCAAGAAACTCATCACAAAGGGCTGGATCGTCTAGAATAAGAGGGAATGAAGCAGCCACAAAAGATGCAAGGCCAGCTTTCGCAATAGGCTCAAAAGTCAGTAGGGAAGAATAATCCCTACTGATCAATGGGACATACTGAATAGGAGGAGGAGCTTGAGGCGCCATTCAGATGGAATATACACACACCACACACATAGACAATCACGATCAATGTCTGCAAAATATCAGAATATCTATAAAAAAGAAACCGATCAGAATAAGCACACACGGATGTGACTAAATTGACTAACCACCCCAAACAATCCACATCCTAGAAAAAACGTGGCATGACCTCTACACATATGCGACCGAAAGCTTCATGCTATGTAACAAACATGCACTTGAGACCCCGTATCAGGCATAAAAGAAAACTACAGACTGCACCCATAATCCTATCATAAAATCAAACCATAATACCTCAATAACCTTCTCAGGACATAACTAGAGCTTATATAAGCAATGACAACTTGAAAGACTGCACGTGACTATCCCATGAAGCGTATTTATTGAAAATGAGAAAAAGTGCAGTGAGGGGAATGATTTTAGTGAAGGGTTTATTTTAATAAATTATTAACTATGGTTGAAATTTTATTAGGTTGTAAACCTTAATAAGAAAATGATGGTTCATTTTTAAATTGTTAGTTACAATTTTTTAATGTGAAACGGTGCTTTTAACGAATCCTGGACTTCGATACCCAAACTCAGGTCTCTAAATGCATATTCATTGATTAAAAATTTGATGTGTCTGAAGTGCTCTTCTTTTTCAGTGCGTGCATTTTTGTGACGGCTAGTTAATTTTTATTTAAAATTTAGGTGCCTCTGAAGCGCACGTAGCGCGTGCAAAGTGAACGACGGGTTGGTTTTAATTTATTAGAAAAAGGTGTGTTTGGCACGAGTGCACATGCCATGGTGGTGTTTAGGATTCATTTTAAGAATTAATCGTGAATGTTGGGGTAGTAGAAAATAAAAAATAAGAAGGGAAAAATAACAATACTTGGAAGTGTCTATGTGTGTATGCAATGAAATGGAATGCGCACATCTCAATCCCAAGATGCAAGTCAACAGTCCAAAAAAGAAAAAAAATCACGAATTGAAAATGATGTGACATGTCAAGGCAAGGTTAGTGGAGGTATATGTGTTTGATGTGCACGATTTATTTTGTTTTTGTTTTTGTTGATTGTGTTATTAGGTTGTTAAAAAAAAGAATTATTTTAAAGGTGATATTCGATGTTGTTTTTTTTGTTTGTTTTTTTAAAATATGATTTAAATGGGACACATGAATATATTGTAAATTTTTATGGTGAGGTTTCACCAATCCACCATGAGGGAAAGCTAGACCATCAAGTTTCAACAATGTTTTTGGATTTAACCAATATTTTTTAGCTTATTTTCGAAATTGAAAATGATTTTTCCATGAATTTAGGTATTGAATTTAGCATTTTTATCTTAAATAGTTGGACCATTTGACAAAGCATTTTCAGCATATAGAACATTCTAGAAATATTCAAATGAGTTGGTGGAATTTTTTTTGATTTTTTAATGATTTTTATTCAATTTTCAATGTATTTTGAAGGATTTTTAATATTTGTAATTTATTTGCAATTTATTTTCTGCATTTCAACCAGAAAAATAAACAAAAAAATTTTCCAATTTGGTAAAGGGTTTTTCAGCTATTTTTTTGTTTTTAAATATATTTTTAATGTTTTTAAAAAGGAATTTTTAGGATTTTAGGTGTTTTCTCAGGTTTTTAATCGGGTTTTGAAATTAAAAATAGGTACTCGGGGCTGCGTGTGAACAACTACGTGGAAACGATTGAGCACACACCACCGCATTGACAAGTTTGGATGCTTGTCCTCGCGCGTGAACACTCGCAAAGTATCGCATGAACTCTTGAGCACGCCACAGCGCCAACGTGTGATGATCCTTTATGTCGCGTATATGTTCCGGGGGGGGGGGGATGAGGGCTATGAGGCCGTAGGGGGGAAGAGGGGAGTTGGTGGGGGCTTAGGAAGGGCATTGGAAGGGGGGGTAAGAGGGGGGTTTAAAAGGGGACCAAATGTAGAGGGGGAGGCAAATTTAGTGGGTGGGGGGCCAAATTTGGTAGGGGTAAATTTAGCAAGGGGGTGAATTTGGGGGGTGGGGGACCAAATCTGGTAGGGGTAAATTTAGCAGGGGTCAATTTGGGGAAGGGGGGGCCAAATTGGTGGAGGGGGGTCAATTTGGGGGGTAGGGGCCAAAATGGGAGGGGGGGGGGGGGGGGGTTTGCGGTGGGAAAGGAGGTGCTTGCGGGGGAGGGGTGAGGGAGGAGGAGGAGAGGGGAAGGGGAGGTGGTAAAGAGGAGGGTGGTGCAGGAGAGGTGGTAAAGAGGAGGAGGGTAGCGCAAGGCGCGGTGGCAGTAGTAGAGGGGCGGGGCAGGAGGCGAGGTGGGAGAGGAGGTAGAGGGCGGCGATAAGGTGGGAGAGGAGGCTAGAGGGCGGGTGGGGGGCCATAGGTGCAGGGGAGGAGGTCGAGGAGGGGGGGGGGGTTTGCGGTGGGAAAGGAGGTGCCTGCGGGGGAGGGGTGAGGGAGGAGGAGGAGAGGGGAAGGGGAGGTGGTAAAGAGGAGGGTGGTGCAGGAGAGGTGGTAAAGAGGAGGAGGGTAGCGCAAGGCGCGGTGGCAGTAGTAGAGGGGCGGGGCAGGAGGCGAGGTGGGAGAGGAGGTAGAGGGCGGCGATAAGGTGGGAGAGGAGGCTAGAGGGCGGGTGGGGGGCCATAGGTGCAGGGGAGGAGGTCGAGGAGTGGGTGGCGAGGTGGAGAGGAGGGCCGCAAGGGACAGGTCGAGGAGCGGGCAACAAGGTGGAGAGGAGGGCCGTAGGGTGCAAGGGAGGAGGTCGAGGAGCAGGGCAGCAGACCACAAGTGACGAAGGAGGGAGAGAAAGAAGACGAAGAAGAATACGTTGGTGGGCTTTTCCTTTGGTGAGTTTTGTATTGGTTTATTTGTGTTTGTATGTTTTATTTGTTTATTGTGTTTTTTTTTGTTGATTTTTTTTTGTTTTTTTGAATTTTTTGTGAGTTTTTTATTTGTTTATTTTAATCGATTTTTAAATTATTTGTTTTGTTTTGTTTTTTTGGGATTAAAGGTTAGTGTTAATTGTGTGAAGGTGGGGTGGTGGTATGAGTTGTTAAAAAAATTTGTTATTGTTTTTTTTTTGTTGGGTTTGTGGTTTTTGGGTTTTTGTTTTGTTTTTTGTTTTTTAAAAATTTGGTTGGTTGGTTATTGTTGTTGTTTTTTTTTTTTTGGTTTGTTTTAAAAAGTTAATTTATTGTATGATTATGTTGGTGTTGTGATTTTTGTAGAGGTGTGTAAAGTGGTGGGTTTTTTTAAAGGTGTATTTAAATGATTATTTGTTGTGTGCTTTGTTTTTTAGGGGTTCTTGTTTTTTGTGTGTTTGTTTTGGTTTGTGTTTGTGGTTTGGTTGTTGGTTGTGTGTGTTGTATGTGTTTTTGTGGGTAGTTTTTGGGTTTTTTTGTAAATTGTTATGGTTGTAGTTTTGGCGTGGTGGTATTGTTGTTGTTGTGTTTTTTTTTTGTTTTTGTTGTTTTTCATTGATTTTTGTAATTAAAAAAAAGAAAATGAAAATAAAAGAAAAGCCCAAAAGAAAGGGAGTGCGCCCTCGTCCCGTGCATAGGCACGGGGGGGGGGGGGTTGCAGGAATGGGATGGAACACAGCCGAGATGTCGGGACGAAAGGGTGCGAAGAGAACGGGGCATCTCGAGGTGCGTAAATTTAAAAAGCGCGTGTCACGCGTGAGGCAAGGCAGGTGAGAACATGACAAAACAAAGAAAAATTAATAACTCACAAACCGTTTGTCAAAACGCAATGTGGTAAAAAGGAAAACTGGGCCGAAAGGTGAGGAGACGACTGGGAAAAAGTACAATGGGATGTCTAGGATCAAATCAAGGCGATCCCATGGGAAAAAGGCAAAAGATAGGTTAGAAAACCCATACAACAATTAATATCAAAGAATCCATTTGCCAAAATGAAACACGAAAAAAAGGAAAATTGTGAGAAAAATTATACCGCACATGGTATCATTGTTAGAACACAATTTCGATGAAGATAAGACCTGTTCACATGGAAAAAACCAAAAAATCAACCTTGATACGTGATATACAAATTAATAAAAAAAGATTTGGTGACCGAAACGAAGGCAATAAAAAGGAAAAATGTCCAGGGAAGGGGATTCATAGGGCTGGCATATCAACACGTAGTTCTGAGGGAATTAGGAGGGGTTTGCATGCAAAAAAGGCAAAACTCGACCTCGAAAATGCATACAGGAATTAATATAAAAAAATCCATTAGGCGGAATGAAGGGAGGGAAGAAGGAAAAATGTGCAAAAAAGTGTGCCCAACAAGTCTATCACATCGAAACATAGTGCTAAGCAAAAGAAGCCCCATTTGCATGGGAAAAATCCAAAAATCATATCTGAAACGGGATTAAAAAATTAATAACAAATCATTCGTGCACCGAAAGGGAGGGTGGGAAAAATACAAAATATCAAGACATATAGAATCTTCAGGTTTGTCACATCAAATTTCAATTTGGATGGGGTTAGGAGGCGTTCACATGGAAAAAACAATAAAATAGAGCTTGATAACACCAATAAAAATTAATAACAAAAAATCGAGAGGTTGAAAAAGGGCGGAGGAAAAAGGAGAATTGTGCAGAAAAGATGGCCAAACAAGGAAATCCTGTCATAATTGAATTCTGAGGAGAATAGGGCAGGTTCACATGGAAAAAGGTAAAAAACATACGCAATAAAGGCATGAAATCGGACAAAAATTAAATACGGACAAACTGTACTTTGGAATAATAGGTGGGTAAAAGGAAAAATGTCCAAGGGAAGACATAGGAGAGGACTGGTATGTTAGATCATTGTTTCGAAGCGATAAGAGTGCATTCACATGGAAATACATCCAATTGTGCGAGAAAAGCTTCAAAAATTAACAACACAAAAATAGTAAACCGGAACAAGGGGATGTAAAAAGGAAAAGCGTGTCATTCAAAGGCATGAACAGGGATATAAGGTTGGATTAGGAGTTTGGTGAATGTAGGGGATGTTCTCATAGAAAATGGAAAAAGTGCGCAAGAAAAGCAACCATAAGGGAAACGGCCTCGACGACAGGGGGTACGAGGGTGGGTGGGTGAGGAAGGGACCCCATTAGAATAGAAGTAGTACGAGGTAGACATACATGATTGGGTAATGACATATGCAGGGGGTATGCACATCAGACGCGTAGGGACATGTCCCGACACTTAAGACCTTACTGGTTAGAATAGATTGATTGTTGACACGGCCATGAACATGTCAACCGAGTGGACACTAGCGTCCCCACACTTAAGACATAACATACACTTGCAATCAAAAAATTAGGGTTAGGAACACTTGGCCCATTTCATAGATGGTTGAAGGGAACCGCCGTTGTTAATGCAGAAAGATTGAAGCCGTCGTCGGGCGGCAAGAGGGACCATGGCGTGCCACAGAACACGTCCAACACGGCAGGGACTATGCAACAACACCTAGGGAGGTAGTTTTGTCGATAAAGTCCGTCGATTCAAGTGTCGATGACGAAGAATAGAACTCTCAGCTCACGGGCACTCAAGAGGATGATAGAACAATTGCTCACCCCATGACACACATCGCTCAATGAATAAGCATGAAATTCCATAACTCACGGCTGGTTTAGAATTGAACAAGGGAAAAATGATTGGGAGGGAGTATGCAAGTGTGCACAATTGATGGTGCAATTGAGGAGAAACACCAGTCACACTTAGCCCACTCTCTGTCCACACTCTATTGAAAGATACAAACGTCAGCCCATTCCTGAAACCCATTGATATAATCCTCACATTCACTTGTGTAGAGGTTGTATACCTTGTGTGCATTTGAGGATGCAATAGTGCATCCTGCCCTCTATGCCCGCATATAGTGCAAGAAGGAAGGCCAGGGAGCCTTATGGTGCAGTGCATAGGAACAGATCGTGCATTGTGCATTGAGAGGCCCAACCCATGTGTGCAATGCTCCATTCACACATCTCGCCTCTCATTTGATTTGAAGGGAAAGATTGGTCACTCACCCCACCCTTTGTCTTACACTCTTTTGATAGATATAGAGGGCAGCCCATACTCACGTCCCCATCCTATTAGGATGAAAGCTCGCATCACTCAAGGGGTTGGTGATAAAGATCGCACCAACTATTGTTATTACCAAAGTGTTGAAGATGATGCGTACCCAAGGAGGTAGCTGACATGTTTGGTACTTCAATGGTTTGTATGAAAGGTCATCTGTTAAGGAGGGCAGATGGACTAATATTGCAAAGACAACACACCAAGGGAGATGGCTTCAAATTTCTTTTGGAAAGGTTTTACTAGTAAATCAACTATCTTGAACTACGAGGTGTTACCACCTTTTCTACAATCAGCTTCCCGCCCAAGGGTGTTTCTACCTTTTCTTGGAGCAAGGCCTACTATGACAGGGAATTTCTTCCTTTTCTCCCATAACAGTTTGTTTGCTTTGTTTTGTTTTGTTTTTTTCTTTTAGAAGGGAAATGGTAGAAACACCATTTGTTAGAACCATCCTCTCCATCGCGGCTGATTAAAAATACAGGATAAGAGATCAGGGGTAGGAGGTGGGCCGAAGGGGACAGAGGGTTGCAGAAGAACGACTATCAGAAGTAGCATCAGAAGAATTACAGTGCCACACCAATGGGAGAAAGGATGGGGTGACTGTGATTGTCAAGATCCCCAAGGAGAGAAGTATTTCTTTAGGCGATAGCCATTAATCAAGAAGGGATCATTAGAGGCATCAATGGTCTACACTTGGACAAAGCCATTAGGATTGATAGAAAGTACCTTGTACAGGCCCATCCACCGTTGTTGAAGCTTGCCAGGAAACTTGCCAAATCTCGAATCATAGGCCAGACAAGATCACCTTCTTTGAACTCCTTGTGCTTGATAAAACTGCCATGGTAAGCCTTACATCGAGCTTGCGTGGCTTCCATGCACTGTAGAGCTATCCTATGGTTCTCCTCTAAAAATTCCAAGTGTAGGAGGTGGTGTTGGAGTGACTCATCATCTCCCAAGCGTTCTTTAACTACCACTCGCAAAGAGGGCGGCTCTAGCTCAATAGGGAAGATAGCTTCTGTGCCATACACCAATTGGAAAGGGGTCTTTCCTTGAGCAGCATTATGGGAGGTTCTGTATGCCAAGAGGCCCTCTATAAGTCGATCGTCCCAATCATGATGATGTGCGGCAATCGTTCTTGTCAAGATCGAGCAGAGGATGCGATTAGTGACTTCAACTTGGCCGTTGGCTCTGGGATAGTAAGGAGTGGACTTGCGATGGCGGATCTTATACAGCTTTGTCAGCTCTTCCATCATTTTGCTAAGAAAATGAGTACCTCTATCACTTACCAGCTCGAGGGGACTGTCAAAATAGGTGATAATATTCTCATACATGAAAGGGCTACGTTGTTACCATCGTCCCGCTTCAGAGCTTTAGCTTCACACCACTTTGTGATATAAGTCGTACATACTAAGATATATCTGTTCTACTTTCGTCTGGTAGGCGGATCAATGGGACCCAGGCTTTAGGGGAAGAATAAGTTGCAGTGGCATTGCACTTGTTTTGGTGGGTTTCCCCATTCGTTGACAAGCATCGTATCTCTTGCAATAGTCATATGCATTCTTGTGGAGGGTCGACCAACAGTATCCTACTAACAGAGCCTTCTTGGCTGTTGCTTCTCCTCAAAGTGTCCACCACATGGTTCGTCATGGCATGCTTTCAATACTATGTTGATTTCACCTCCTGCAACACATCTTCGCAACACTTCATCTTCACTTTTCTTGTACAATGCACCACCTAGCAAGGTGTAGGGGGCTCATTCTAACAAAAGTTTCTTCTTCTCACGACTTGAGATAACAGGAGGATACTGTTGAGTTACTAGGAGGTTGGCTATGTCTGCATACCATGGAGTAATTGTGCTGACTAGAAATAAGGAAGCATTAGGTAAGTCTGGAACGTCTTATTCCTCTTCTACAGTTTGAGGGATCCGTGATAGATGATCAGCTAGGACATGGGAATGGCCAGGCTTAGTGACCACTTCAAAGTCAAACTCTTGGAACAGGAGCAACCATCTCATTAGTCGTCCTTTGACATCTGCTTTGTTTATTAGGAATGACAGGGCTTCATGATCCACATAGAACTTGAAATGCGTTGACAGTAAATAGTGTCAAAACTTCTTCAGTGCAAACAACATTGCCAAGCACTCAAGCTTTGTCACTGTATAGTTCCGCTCTCTATCAGTGACCTTTTGGCTTGCATAATATATTGGTTGATCTAATTTAGAAGGGCCTTTTTGACATAGGACAACACCTATCTCTTCAACTGATGCATCTATGTGCACATGAAACTCCTTCGTCTAGTCAGGAGGTTGCAAGATAGGTACTTGGGTAAGGCACTGTTTTAGGGTATTAAAGGCTTCTTCACGGTCATCAGTTCAAAGGAAATCCTCATATTTCCTTAGGAGCTTGTGTAGAGGGGCTGCCTTGGTTGCAAAATGTGCAATAAATCATGTGTAGTAGCCCACATGGCCAAGAAATCCTCTCAGTTGCTTGAAGTTTGTTGGTGTTGTCAAGGTTGCAATCTTCTCAATCTTCACCAGGTCTATTGCAATCCCTTGTGCAGAGACAATATGGCCCAAAATAACTCTTGATGAGATGCTAAAGACACATTTGTCGGGGTTGAGAGAAATCCCACGACTCTCGGCATATGTCAAAAAACTGCTCTAGGTGTCCCCAATGCTCACGTATTAAGCTATAGACACATAAGTCATCAAGATACACCTCAATGAAATCATGCAGATGATTCTGAAAGGCAGCCATCATTACTCATTAGAAGGTGGCAGTAGCATTACAAAGCCCAAATGACATCACTCTATAGACATAGGTCCCCCATCTGTAGTGAAGGTTATTTTGGATTGATCCTCTTCTGCAATTTGGACTTGGTTATATCCGCTAAATCCATCCAGGAGGGAATAGAGCTCATGGCCTGCCACTGTATCCAACAGTTGGTCTGTGAAAGGGATAGGGAAATGATCCTTCTTCATCTTCGAGTTCAGCTTTTGAAAGTCCACACATATTCAAAGTTTCCTGTTCTTCTTAGGTACTACCACAATGGGCGACACCCATTCACTATTAGCCACGGGATAAATAAACTCGGCTTCAAGAAGCTTCAATAATTTAGCCTTTACCAGAGTAGAATAATTAGGATTCATATGCCTCTGTCTCTGTCTCACAGGTTTGGCATCAGGCTCTAGGTCAACATGATGTTGGCATACTATGGGATCAATCCCCTTTAGATCTTTATATGATCAAGCAAACACTTCTAAGTTCTCCTTCAATAGATCTTGCAAGACCACTAGTTCTTCTTCTGGAAGATTGAGTCCCACTTTCACGTGACGTTCAGTACCGTCAGTATCCTAGAACATCACTTGCCTTTCACCTTCCACTTTGTGGATAAATGTCCCATGGATTGCTTCTGGATAGAGGTCTGACTCCTTCAAGGAAGTAGTGTCATCGTTTGATGTTCCACTAGAACCAGTGTCATGGCTTTTATAATAAGAATCTCCAACTCTTTAGTGAAAGAAGGAACTTTGCAAACATTCATTGAATTCTTCTCTTCTTGGCAATGCCATTTCCTTCATTTTTAGTCTCTTTTGATGCTTGTTGATGGCAAGTTTCCCCGACTGTGCACCAAGAACATGGAGCCCCAAGAGGAACACCAAGGAAAAGGGGATTCTACTACAAGAAAATCTATCTTGTAACATAAAAAAACTTTTGTTTAATTCTTTTGATGACCAAAACAAGGAAAATAACAAATTTTCACGCAGCATCATAGTAGATATCTCCCACAGATTTGATAGAATTAACCATAATCTTCAACATCTTTATAGAATCTATCATAACAATTTTTCACGCAGCATCATAGTAGATATCTCCCACAGATTTGATAGGATTAACCATAATCTTCAACATCTTCATAGAATCCATCATAACAAACAAGAATGCAAAGGAATACACCACTTTTGAATGGAAGTAATCACATAGTATTCATCTTCATTGTCTTCATAATTCTCTTCTCTCAATCTCTCATAGAAAGATACATTATTTTGATAGAATTGACTATCTCTGACTCTTTCTCTCTTTCTCTTTCAATAGTACATCATCTCCTCACTAAAATAATCAAGAATGGCACTTAATAATCCTTCTTAGGTCGTGGATGCACCTCCCAAGAGGTATGTCTTCTATGAAAGGACACCAGAGCTAGTACAGTGTCTCTTCATAGCTCACTACTATCACTGTCACTTGAATATTCTCTTCAGTCTTCAACACCTGCTTCTTCCATTTGTTTTAGCTCTTTTGAACTTATATTCATCCTTTCCAAAAGTTAGAAAACTTTCCCAAAGTCACACATACATTCTATAGAACACTTACAGAAGATCTATAGAACAGAACAAAACAAGAACAGAGCAGAGACAGAGGCTTTTTAGAGGGTTACTGAAGGTCATCAGAGAATAACAGATCCTCATAATTCATACTAAAACCATTCGAAACTATAAAAAACTATTCAATAAGATTTCAAAAACCTTCATCAATCATCAATCTATGCTTCATACAGAAGAAAATCAAAACAAAATAGAAGCTAAACATAAGGTATCAGAACCAATCAAATCCTCAACAGAACCTATCAGAACATCATAGAGCTTCATATTTCTACTAAGAATCATCATGAGGTTCCAAAACATAATCATTATCATAAAAAACACTCTCAAACACTTTCAAAAAAAACCAAACATCACTCAAAATCCATAAAAAATCAATCATTCAAACCTCAAAAACAACAAAAATCAGTAACAAATTTAGTCTTTTTCCACTCTCAACATGGCGTCCACAAGCCATCCTTCTCATTCCATAAACTCTTGCACCATGTATAGCAAGAGTGCAAATGGAGAATGGGAGCCCAAAACATTTACTATAAACGATTGGGTTACAATGCTACCATCTTGCAGGGGCTCTCATAGAGTGAAAAAAACAAAACAAGGGGATATCAAATATCATTGGAAGGGACTTATCTTTGCCTTCAAAACTAGTTTACTTTGGTGCAACATGTTTACATGGCTAGATATATGTACTTGGCTCCATGGGAATGTTTTTCCTAGCAAGCACACTGTAAGTTTGAGTTGTAAGGTTTACGTGAGTATATGGTTTTGTTTGAAGCATATGCTAAATAATGGATTGTTGGTTGTAAATATATTTCCATCAACAAGTTTCGAGTGGCAACCTGTGGAGAGCCTCAGCAAAACGTTTCATGCTTCATAAAGAATTTGCAGACATGATTAATATTGATCAGACCACGAGTTTTTTTCATGAAAGTTGGAAATTTTGTGTATTATGCACAATATGTGGTTCCTTCAAGAGCAGATGTGTATGAATACCTTGAAGATCTGCAGTTACCAAGCCTCTCACTTTGGATTGGGAGATGCCTGATGAATCAACAATGGAGAGTTTTAAACTCAAGATTGATCAAGATTTTCAAAAGGCTATGACTTCTGGAAGGATCTTGAGAAGAGTATGCTTATCGTGGTTTTTACCCTTGCATGTTTTTGTAGCTTGCTTTAAAACAACATGTTTACAATGGATGAAGGTTTCATGGCTAAACATAAATTTTTTAGAGAAATATTTGGATAAAATTTTAGGTCTATATTGGAAAGTCAAGGAATCTAACCACAAAGGTGACTTTATAAGGTGCAATGTGTGCCCTCAATCATTGGGTTTATCCTATAATATATCTCAACAATCTCTTATCATAGCTTTTGATTACAGAAGATACAAACTTAGATTGGGTGCTTGGGTTCCTTTAGATTCAGATATTGATTGTAAGACATTGAAACTCACAGTGCAAGTTACCGCACAAGAAGTAAAGGAGGTGAGCATTACTTCAAAGTGGAGTTTTAAGGATGTAAGAGACACCTTGGAGTTTCTAGAGAATGTTATTCAGGATATAAGTTAAAGGTAAATGGTGCTGTAATTGGAAAAAGAACTGAGAGCTCTGTATCATGTATAACTTGTTTGCATCCTAGTGTTGTGAGTTTCAGACCATAAGTATGCATGTATAAGTAATTTTGAATCTTTCTTTTGCTCACAAATATTGATGCTACCATAAACATGTAATTATACACATTGATAAGTACTATTTAAAAAAATCTTGGTATAAGCTTTGCAGTGATTCTGTGAAAATAACAAATCGTCGTTCTTTGACAAAAATGATTTCATTATATCATGAATTACAAAATTGCAGTACAATTTAATAGGAAAGACTTGGTACAAGCTTTATAATTCTCTATGATTCTATGAACAAAAAATCGTCTTTCATGGGTAAGATCAAAATGACATATCATTTTATTTTGGGTTAGAATATTGCACTACATACGTATACACAAGGGGAATGTTACTTCAATACAAATAGACAAATTGATAATTATAAGACTATTCTTTAGCTTCTCTTTGATCTTTAGCTTCTCCATCCTCGGGTTGTTCTTTAGCTCCTTGATCTATAGCTTCTCCATCCTTAAGACTTCTCTCTTTCTTTGGAAAAGTTGCTTCATCTTCCATACTTTCATGTATCATTACTAGTTTCCTCTTAATAGGTGTTTTCTTTGGTCGCTCGAAGAACTTTATTACCTCTAGCACTCTTTTCTCCTTGGGCTTTAGAGGGGATGGACTAAATTTCAATGGAGAAAGTTTAGGCATGCCCTTCATTTTGGGCCCCTTTTGTTTGGACCTTGGAGACTTCTTTTTCTTGGTGGTTGCCATTTTCTTGCCTTTGCCCTTTGTTGTTGCCCGTCCTTTGGAATTTTTAGCTGGGAGAGGGGAATCTGGGTACACTAGTGTAATTGCCCCATCTAAAACTAGCTCAATACACCTCTCCTGTATCCACCACATGTATGACTCAGGGTAGTCTCTGCACTGTATCAAAGCACACAAGTTATTTGAAGTAGCAAGAGACTTTCACTGTAAAAAGGATAAAGCATATGAAACTTACATTCACCCCCTCTACATTTAGTAACTTTGAATCTATTATCCTCGAAGCATTTGAAACCACTCTCTAGCCACAACTATGTATGTCATTTTGCAATGGGACCTCTTAAAGCAGAAACTTGAAAGGTCTCTGAGGATCAACAATGCTTTGAAAGCTAGTGTCCAGTGGGTAGTAACAAGTCTAGCAGCATTGCAATATTAACTTATTAGCAAATATAATAAACTTTATCCAATAAAAGAAAAAATAAAGAGTGCTTATTGACAATTTATCTTTGATTGGCCATGGATTCTTGAAAGAGAAGTCATAAAAATGACCTCTCTTGCAGGAATGTTGATATAGATTAGGCTCTAGTGTCCTTTGCAAACCAAAACACAAGTGAGAAATAACCCTAAATACAAATCATCAAGAGATAGAATGTTGAAGAAAGCACCTTTCAATATATGGAAAAAAAATATGATGGTTTGCGACACTATTGAAGTCCTTAAAAAACCTTGTAATATTTGAATCAGATTTTGAAAACAAATCCATAGAGAGAAGTGGATCAATAATAAGTATACCCTTAGCAATATCAATGCTAAGAGAAGCAACATATGCCCTGTATACAAAGTAAAGAATGAATAAGAGAATCTGTGCAATATAAGGACCCTTGGAAAAATTCATTATAATTAAAGAGAAGTAAAAGACCTTACCTCAAACAACAATAAACTACTGAATCTGTTAGTTGAGTATCCTTTTTCTCAAATAGGATCTTATCCTTTGGAGAGATGCTGAGGTAGTCTTCTTTCTCAGGACTAACATAAACATTCATGACCATTTGGCCATACACTTTGCCCATCCTCTCGTAATTCACTAGGCCAAGAGACAAAATCTTTCACTGCCAGATCAGATCCTCATTTTCTATTACCTCTTTCCTTTTCTCCTCCAAGACAACCTCTTGCTCACTTGCAACCCTTGTAGGATACAAATGGGTAACCTCTTTAATCTTGGGTTGCCGGTGGCTCTTTATAGTTTCTCTCGGGTAGAACATTGAGGATTTCAAATGCCTTTTGATTAGTCGATGGAAGAGATTTCAAAACTTTGTCAAACCTATATCTAAGTCTGCTAACCATACTAAAGTCTTTATTCAGTAATGTAATTTGATGTGCATGGGTAGCTACAATATAAGCAACATTCATAAAATCTATTAAAAAATCCTCTGTTGCCTCTTGCAAGCATAGTAAGGCAGACAACTGCCATCTCTTGTGGAGGTCATCCACAGAAGCAATAGAGGAAAACCTATCAGATATCACCTTGACCAGTCTAAAAAATGCAGCCTTAGGAATGAGGTGACTAGTTGACTTTTGAGCTTTCCTGATCTTTGCAAAACACCTTTGCATGTAACACCATCTTGAATTTCTCGTTTTCCTCACAAGGGCTTCCTTGGGAAGCTGAGGGCTCAAACTCACCAAATGACTTGTTCTCTGAGGATTCACCTGAACAAACTTTACTAGCTGGTATAACAGGGACAACAATTTCTTCAATTGTCTCCTCAACAGTTAACTCTCAGGACTTTCTTTAGAAGATTTCTTCACCAAGACCTTCCTTGCAGTTTGTTTTTTCCTAGCCATTGAAACCCATAGGGTGCGATAAGGAAGCTAAATACGAAGACACTTCCATCGCGCCAAAACAGAGACTAGATGGAAGCCTTGAACTCTTGCTCCTTGCTTCGCAATAAAAGTTGTCCCAATATGATGTGATAGAGAAAATTTGAGTTCCTCCTTGGCCCTAATCGCTTCGTATTGGCGGATTCCAACACAATACAAATGCACGAGTTCCTTGTGTTTGTGTTTGCACACCTTTTCTTCGTATTTTCCCCCATTGTAGTTTAGTGCGAGAAGACAAGAAGAAGCTCTATAGCTCCCATACGATACGATGAACATTGTTTCTAAAGTTTGTGATGTATGCTATCGTGCTGTTTTGGACAACTTAGCAGCTCTAGAACTCCAATACAACACGATGAAGGTAGTTGCTAAAGTTGGTGAAGAATGCTATCGTATGTTTCAGACAACTCAACAACTTTCGATGTCATTTTAACATAAGATGTATGGCACCTCTGTTGATCATATACATCGGAACTGTCGGATGAATGGCAGTCGTGACGTAAGGTGTGAAATCGCATTTGCGCCAACTTAGAAGTTATTATATACTCACGGGTGCTGATGTCCATGTGTCATGTTCTCATTGGCTGCTTGATTAGGGTTTCTGGAACGTTCCTTCTTCTCCCCTTGTGCCTATTTAAAGCTACCCAAATTTTTTCGCCCACTTTTCTTCCCCATTTCCTCTCGCATCGAATGTCTCTGACTCCATCTCCGTCTCCATCTCCTTCTGCATGGTGCTCCGAACTGTTTGTCTCCTTCTCCCCTCGACTCCGACCAACATCGAACTCGTCTCCTTTTTCATCACTGACACCCCCTCCATCCATAATCCCATCTTCAATCTCCATGTCACCCCCTGTGTCCATACTCCGTCCCCCCCCCCCTGTCCATACTTCGTCACCCCCTCCATCCATACTCCATCACCCCCTCCATCAAAGTCCTCCACCATAGGCACATTCCTATCGTGTCGTATTCCTAATTCATCCAACACAGCGTTGTCGTGATGTTATGAGGACATAGTGCGAAAAAGTATTGAATGCATCATCACTCGACTTCTTTATTGATCTAGAGAGTCAATGTGATTTGAGCCATTAGTACTAGTGTGAGTTGCATGGATTATCCAAAAATACTAGATTTTTGGATAATTTTAGCATATTTTTGATATTATTTATTGTAAAAATCTAAAAAATTTAGAAAAAGCTTCTAGATTAGGATGGCATGCAAAAAACTAGTTGTTTTTTTAGCCAATCATGGGATTTTCACAGGAGCAACAGATTGACGAAATTGCGCGCGTTGCGACCGTTGTAAACAGGCTGAAAACTGTAGATTGAACTGAAAGAAGAAGAAGGAGTGATCTAGGAGATCCGTAAGCAAGTGTCTTGAGGTTTTACCCCCCTTTCGGAGCCAACGGAGCCATCAAATTTGGGTTTTGAGTAGTAGAGAAGGAGCTGTAATTTTGATGCACATTTTGTTCTACGAAGAAGCTCCAGAGGATCTAATGCCTGGAGATTGCTTCTGAGTAGTGCAAAGATTCCAGGTTCTTTCAATACATATTGATTCAATTCATTGTGCTTTGTCTTTGTAGCATTTACCACTTGTGTATTATCTATCTTCTCTTCCATCTCCTATCTCTACTTCCTTCTACTTCTGATCCCCGGTGGATTCGACCTTTTGACAAAAATCCCTTTGACATTGGTGAACCTGACGTGAAAGGTCATCAGAAGAAGGAAAGACAAGATGGGAGAATCTTTGAATACAATCTCCAATGATGTTTTGCAACAGTTGGTGCAAAATATGAATATGCTTATGCATGTACAACAACAACAACAGGTGATGCAAGCTTCAACTCAAACAGAAAATGTTGTGATGAATGCTTTGCAAGCAGTTAAGCGTGAGGTGAAGTTATTCAATGGCAAGAATGTGTTTGCATATGTACATACCTATGCTCAGAAGATGGAATTCTTTGGGGTGGCTTAATCTGCATGGAGACGTATTTTGTACGTGTTACTGTTCATGAATTGAAAGCACGGATTACTGAATTATTCTTGTAGGATGTTGACTGGGTAGCCTTCAAGAAGACACTCATGCAAGAATTTTACATTGAGGACACCAGTTTGATTATGCGCAAGAATTTTCAAGAGTGGGTTTTACAACCCAATAAGGGTCTTGTGGCTACAGAATTGTTAAGAGAATTTGAAAGTCGATTTGAGTAGTTGGATCTTGTAGAACGGAAAGCTCTTGCAAGTCAGAGAATTGATTTGTTTCTATAGGCAGTTGATCCTGAGCTTCAAGAGAAGCTTGATGATTTGCTGGAGGATCAGACTATAGAGACAGATTTGAAAATAGAGTGGAGACATGTCGAGGAAACTGTTACTGCACTTGTGAAGAAGCATAGAAGAAGAGAAAGATTGCATGTCTCTAGCTTGCCCAATGTTATGGGCAAGACAGTTGAAGTATCTAGTAAGCCACCTACTTTTGTGGCTAACCTTATGGCTATACCTGCTATTGTTCCCTCTGTTTTAGGGAAGATGTCTTAGATGAATTGGTCAAAGGCATGTGGGATCTTCAATTGAAGGTTGCAAAATTGGACGAAAAAGGACAAGAGGAAAGGGGACGGGCATCAGCTCTTAAGCCTGGAAAAAGATGTATGTGGTGTTATAGTTTGCAGCACGAGAGAAAGGATTGTGCTGCCTATCAGGAGGCCTTGGCATGACAGCTCATCTTTTGGAAAGATGGCAAGATCCATGCACAAGAAATGGGATTTCCTTTTGCTTTGAATTTCGAAAAGGGAGATATGCAGAAGTTGTTGGAAGACTTGGCTATCTAAAATGCTTATGCGGCAGTACATCCTTGTACTTTTGATCCTCGGTGATGTACAAGAAGAGCAACACTTCTTTATGCAATATAATTCCTCATATGTAATGATTTTGGGGGACAACCCTATATTATAGGAGTGCATATGGAAACAAAGGTGCTTGATGATGGTTCTGCTTATGCAAAAGTTAGAAGCAAGGATGGGAGGAAAGCAGTCCAATTTCTTACTGTTTGTCTTAATCATCCTAGAAATCGGGATACACTTCGAGAGTCTCCTTTGGCTCCAAATGCAAGGGAATTCAAAGACCTGGATTTTCATTAAGCACTGCTATAATGCGAGGCTATAGTAGTGCTGTTCAGAGGGTGTACTCGCCTCTTGATGAAATGAAGAATGCATTTACTATTGGTAATTCTCAGTTTACAACAAACTGTTCATGTTGGGTTAAGCCTATGGAAGCTATGTGCATGGCTGAACGCATATCTATGAAATTGGCTACTAAGGAACTGAGAGCGTAGGGGTTGTTAGCTGAAAATGATGGCATTTCAGGCATCTTTTATGGGCTGAATATTACTAACACTATGGTTGAAATTTCAGCAACTATACATGCAGAAAATGAGGCTAAAAATAGAGTGTTGTCAGTATGTTCTTTGGATATGTATGATGTTATAGCATTGTTGGCTCAGCAGGAAGGATTAAAATGGGCTAAAGCACTTGTGGAGACAAAGTATAAGATAGTTGACAAAAAGGTGAAACCAATTGCTTTGCCACTTCCACCAGAGAGTGAGGGTATGTATGAAAAAGTGTCAAGGCAGCCAAGCTTACGGGATCCTAAAGATATAGGTCATTAGTTTACATTTGAAACATTACAGGAATTGAAAGTTGGTGCAAAAGGGTATCTTTTGTCTGCTGAGAGAGATTGTTTTATGCAGATGTTGGCTAGACATGGAAAGCCATTTGCATTTCAGCCAAGTGAAATAGGTTGTGTGGATCCAAATGTTGTCTCTCCTATGGTCATATTTACTGTGCCACATGTACCATGGAACTTGAGGCCTATTCCAGTGCCTAAAGCTTACTTGCCAAAGCTGATGGATTTGCTAAATGAAAAGATTTGCATGAAGATCTTGGAGCCTTCTTCAGCCCCGTACTCAAATTATTGGTTTAGTATGCCCAAAAAGAATGGAGCTTTGAGATTTATTCAAGACATGCAACCAATCAATAAAGTAACCATAAGAAATGTGGCTGAAGGTCGTGTGGTTGATGAATTTGCAGAGGCTTTTGCAGGCAGAGTGATCTATTCTTTGGGTGATCTTTACTTGGGTTATGATCAGTTTCGGCTTGCAATTGAAAGCAGGGATATCACAACCATGAAGATTCCCTTGGGGTTAGTATGGATGTATACTCTCCCATAGGGAGCAACAAACTCAGTGGCATACATGACAAATGCTATGAATAGGGTACTCAGGGATTTTATACCAAAATTGATTATGCCCTTCTTGGATGATGTTCCCATCAAAGGATGTGCAGTGGATGAAAAGAATGAAGAGATGGATGCACATGGATGCAGATAGTTTGTTGCAGACCATATTGTGGATTGTGAGAGGATTTTGACACGTCTAGAAGAGGTGCATTTAACTATTTTTGGACAAAAGTCTATCTTTGGATTTGAAGAGGTTTTGATTATTGGGCATATGTGTGGGCCTTATGGGCGAAGACCATCACCAGAAAAAATAGATGGGATTGATAGAATGCAATATGTATGCACGAATATATCAGAGGTGCGTAGATTCTTGGTTGCATGTGTGTTCTATTTGATATGGGTTTCTCACTTTGCACATGTAGTTGATGCTCTTTATTAGCTTCTAAGGAAATACCAGAAATTTCATTGGGAAAGGAAGCATCAAAAAGCAATGAAGAAATTGAAGCAACTCTTAAAATCTGCTCCTACATTGAGAAAGGCTAACTATTCACATGGAAAGCCTATCATTATTACTGTTGATACAAGCCCAATCGGGATTGGATGGGAAATTGGGCAAGATGATGAGGAAGGGCAAAGATATGCAATTCACTTTGGTGCTAAAGTATTGACTAAATGACAGAGAAGATATCCATAGGTTAAAAGAGAATTATGGGGAATTGTGACAGCCCTTAAATGTGATAAGGAGTATTTTATGGGTGTGCATGTAGTCATTGAGACTGATTGTTTGCTGATATTGGGTATGATACCAGTTGTGCTACTTTGGACATTGTTATGCTCCGGTGGATTGCATACATCAAATCTTTGAACCCTAAATTTTAGCATATTACAGAAAGAGATAAACCAGTGGCAGACATGTTATCTTGAGCATGTTATGAGAATGAAGATGGGATGATGGATGAGGAGGAAGAAGATGACTTTCTTATGGCTGAAAATGATGTTGCAAGAGTGAATTTAGTAATGCAAGGTGTTGCTACAACATTAACAGAAGCTTGGACAACAAAGAGGAGACACTCTAGATGTTTTGTATCTTGTGTAGAAGTGTTTTTGGAAGACAAATATGCAGGAGAGTGGTTGAGAATTGGTCAATACCTTAGTACATTAACAAAGAGAGATGAATGGTTAGATGAGGAGTAGTGCCGTTACAAGATATATGCCTACAAAATTAATGTATGGTCAAAAACCTATCATGCGCCGATAGAAGAGATGACAGTCACATGGAGTGTGCTACCTTGGGAGGAGGAGTTGAATCAAGAGGAGTTATTGGCCTTGCGCATTAGACAGTTGGAAAGAAAGTCAGAAGACATAGAGGCAGCAATTGCAAAGTTAAAGGTAGCAAGGATACAGAACAAGAAACGGTTTGACAAAAGACATAGACTGAGACCAAGAACCATACAAGATGGGGATTGGGTATTGGTTTATGATAGCAGTTTAGATAACCAGCATAGTGCCATGCATAAACTTTCCAAAAGATGGTTTGGACCCTATGTGGTAAGACATGTGTTTGATAATGCTACTTATGCATTAAATGAGCTAGATGGCACAACCACCATCAAACTTCCAGTAGCATGGAAAAGAATCAAATTATTCAAAAGGTAGGAATCTATTGCCTATGAGTTGCCAGAATTGGAAGAAAATAGTGGTCATGACACAGGGGCTAGCCAAGAAGATATGGAAGATGAAGAAGCAAATGATATGGTTGCAGAGGATGAGGAGGACTCAGAATCTGGTGACAACTAGGATTTTGGAATATATCGGAAGGAATGCATCATCATCCGACTTCTTTATTGATCTAGAGAGTCAATGTGATCTGAGCCATTAGTACTAGTGTGAGTTGCATGGATTATCCAAAAATACTAGATTTTTGGATAATTTTAGCCTTTTTTTGATCTTATTTATTATAAAAATCTGAAAAAGTTAGAAAAAGCTTCTAGATTAGGATGGCGTGCAAAAAGCTAGTTGCGTTTTCAGTCAATTATGGGATTTTCACAAGAGGGAAAAATTGATGAAATTGTGTGTGTTGCGATCGATGTAAATAGACTGAAAATCGTAGATTGAACTGAAAGAAGAAGAAGGAGTTGATGCCAGGAGGCATATTCCACGGTGGATTCCGTAAGGTTTTGTAGTGGATTCCGTAAAATTTTATTACCGGGGCTCATACACAAGGTGGATTCTTTGTGCGAAAAGTCGATGGGGATGCCTATCCTTTTCGGGCGTTTTGTTAATTTAATGTGTAAGTGGGTGATTCTATAGCGGGTGATTCCGCAAAATACATATTTAAATTAATAAATGTTTATGAGTTTAAAGTGCGCACTCGTAATAAATTAAGGTTAGGATTGAGTTCTAACCAATTTATTTTTGTAGCTGAAGACTGTTAGGTATTCACTTTTGTCGGTTTAATTGTATTCTTCTTCTAACAATTGTGAATGCTTCAGTTGATGTGTAGAGCAAGAAACGGTGGCATTAGGAAGCATTGGAGGATATCGTGTATTCAAATTATCATCAATTTTTGATGGGCACGTATCTTAGGCATGGCGTCCATATTTTGACGTGCTTATTTATTAAAGCGCTTGATATTTATTTATTACTTTTGTATGCACATGGGTGCACGATTTAAATATTTGTATTGGACATTGTATTTGGGTACCGCCTGACTCCTTGGGCGCCCAATAGCTTTAATTCTTTAGTAGCACAAAAGCAAACACAAAAGCTAAAGCATGCTAATTGTAAATTGGGCTACTTTTTGAGCTTGAAGATGAATAATATATAAAATACATGCTTTGTGGAGCGCTCACACAAGGCATGGGGGGAGATTGCACCCAATTAGTCTCTTGCTTCATGTCGTGCAAGCTTTCTTCCTTGTTTTTTGTGCAAAAGTAGAGTTCTTTTGTTCTTAGGGACCTTCTGACACTCACTACGTGCGCATATGGCGTCCGATCTGTGCATCAGTGGTATTAGAGCGAAGCTGAGATCGAGAGCTTCCAATCGCTTACCATCTCGCGCAAAGGCGGAGCTCCTAGAATGATCGATCTCTACAGTGAGTCTCGTGGAAAACGGTCGATACCAGTGTGTTCTTGGCAGTCAAGAACCCTCTGCTGTACACTCAGATTGCGAGGGACTCTGCCAGGCAGAGGACCGCGTGGGAAGATCCTTCATGAAGTCGTTGGTTTCTTCTCAACAGATAAGAAATTTTCACCATAGCTCTTAAAGCTTTAAAGATAAGCTTGTAAAGACACTAAAACTAATCATGATATGATTTGGACTATTGTAGATAGGTTTAGCAAACAAGCATATTTTATTCCTTGCAAGAAAACCTTAACTGTATCTCAAGCTGCTCAATTGTTTTTGAAAACTGTTTTCACTAACCATGGTTTACCAAAAGTCATTAATTTTGATCGTGATTCTAGATTCTGCAATAATTTTTGGATTACTTTGTTTGCTAACTTAGGAACAAAGATTGATTTTTCATTTGCATTTAATCCTGAAACAAATGGTCAAACAGAAGCTACTAATAGTACCATTTTAGATCTTTTGCGTGCCTGCACAATTTCAAAACCACACACATGGGATACATATCTACATTTACTTCAATTTGCATATAATAATACACCACATACAACTACAAAGAAAGCACCATTTGAAATTATTTATGGATATCGATTGCCTACACCTGTTACATCATTATCAAACAAAATTCAGACTGCTGATGATATTGCTAACATGCATGCTACTATTTTTGATGAAGTTAAAGATATGATTGCCAAAGCCCAGAAATCATACACAAAATAAGCAAACAAGAAAAGAAAAGCTATGAGTTTTAAAGTTGATGATTATGTTTGGTTACGAATTGAAAAGGAAGATTACAAAGTGTAGATAAACACCCCATTGTCAAATTAGCACCTAGATTTTATGGACCATTCAAGATCATACACAAAATCAACGACAATGCATTTAAACTAGAATTACCACAACATTGGAAAATCCACAATACCTTCCATATCAGTTTATTACGAAATTTTAGAGGACAACTACCTGTACACTCTATCTATGAAAACCCTCCTTTGTTAGATGAAGAAACTAAAATTCTTGAGTCTGAAACTATTATAGATACTAATTTTATGACTACTAGAACTGGCCGTAGATATTCTAGATATTTGGTTAAGTTTAAAAATCATCCTGTTGAAGAGGCCCAATGGATGCACGCTAGAGACCTAAGTGCTTTTCCCACACTGTTAGCTCCACATTGAGCTAATAGCAATTGAGGACAATTGCTATCCCACCCTGGGGGTATGATGCCAGGAGGCATATTCCACGGTGGATTCCGTACAATTTTATTATTGGGGCTCATACACAAGGTGGATTCTTTGTGCAAAAAGTTGATGGGGACGCCTATCCTTTTCGGGCATTTTGTTAATTTAATGTGTAAGTGGGTGATTCCATAACGGGTGATTCTGCAAAATACATATTTAAATTAATAAGCATTTGTGAGTTTAGAGTGCGCACTCGTAATAAATTAAGGTTAGGATTGAGTTCTAACCAATTTATTTTTGTAGCTGAAGACTGCTAGGTATTCACTTTTGTCGGTTTAATTGTATTATTCTTCTAATAATTGTGAATGCTTCAGTTGATGTGTAGAGCAAGCAGCGGTGGCATTGGAAAGCATTGGAGGATAGCGTGTATTCAAATTATCATCAATTTTTTATGGGCACGTATCTTAGGCATGGCGTCCATATTTTGACGTGCTTATTTATTAAAGCACTTGATATTTATTTATTACTTTTGTATGTGCATGGGCGCACGATTTAAATATTTGTATTGGACATTGTATTTGGGTACCGCCTGACTTCTTGGGCACCCAATAGCTTTAATTCTTTAGTGGCACAAAAGCAAACACAAAAGCTAAAGCGTGCTAATTATAAATTGGGCTATTTTTTGAGCTTGAAGATGAATAATATATAAAATACATGCCTTGTGGAGTGCTCACACAAGGCATGGGGGAAGATTGCACCCAATTAGTCTCTTGCTTCATGTCGTGCAAGCTTTCTTCCTTGTTTTTTGTGCAAAAGTAGAGTTCTTTTGTTCTTGGGGACCTTCTACGCTCACTACGCGCGCATACGACGTCTGCTTTGTGCACCAGGAGTGATCTGGGAGATCCGTGATCAGGTGTCTTGGAGTTTTACCCCCCTTTCGGAGCCAACAGAGCCATCAGATTTGGGTTTGGAGCAGCAGAGAAGGAGTTGTAATTTTGATGCATGTTTTGTTCTACGAAGAAGTTCTAGGAGATCTAATGCCTGGAGATTGCTTCTGAGTAGTGCAAAGATTCTAGGTTCTTTCAATACATATTGATTCAATTCATTGTGCTTTGTCTTTGTAGTGTTTACCACTTGTGTATTCTCTATCTTCTCTTCCATCTCCTATCTCTACTTCCTTCTACTTCTGATCCTCAGTGGATTTGACCTTTCGACAAAAACCTCTCCGACAGCACGAGAATATAAATAGAAAGGTTTTGATCTTCTTCCTATCGCGTCATATTCCTAACTCGTTCAACATGTTGTTTTCCTACCCTTGTAGAAAAGGTGTGATGCTGGCGTTTGGAGATTTCAAAATGATTTTATTCGTGTCGTATTCCTAACTCATCCAACACAGAGCAAGCGCACCACTTCAAAAGGCTTATACCTTAATATTTGCATTGTATAGGCAAGTAGTCTAAAGCCTCTAGAGATATTAAATCTCAAGAAGATGTCTGGTACAGAGATGTCACACATGTCTGCCTCCAAATCTATGAAGAGGAAAAGAGTCCTTGAGCCCACAATGACAAAGGAGTAAGTTGCCTCAGATGTTTCAATAGCATCTCATATGTCTGTGACAACTGAAGGTTCAAGCAAGGATTCAAAGAAGGAAAATGCTTCAAAGTCTCCTATGAGGATCCCAGGACTGTCTCAAATTACACATGTCACAGCCTCTGAGAAGCTTTTGGATTTTCTCATAGGAAACAATATTGACATTGCTTTCTATTCAACAGCTAGGGAGATTTTCAATCTAGAGTGGGACCTTGATCAAGTTCTTAATTTCTCAAATGACTTTATCAAGGAGATTTTGCAAAGTTTGAAGAGTTGGCATATCCTATTGTTTAGTTGGATTCCAAGGAGTATGTTCACACCCCTGTTGGAAGGTCAGGCAGTCCTTGTTTACTAAGAAATGTGGTTATCATTCTCTTGATAGATTTATGCATCTGAGTTATGCTGTTTATACCCAAAAAAATGCAAGCTTATGCTCTACTGCATTCATTGTATTTGCCCTTGTGAAATTCCCTCTAATATTTGATTAAAAGCATAAAGAAAAACCAAAATTATCTAGATGTTGCCTTCTTAAAGAGATTGTAGATGAAGTTGATGTTGAGGAGAAACTAGAACCCAGATGGAAGCATTAGTTGCAAAGGACTTGGAAGTTGTTGAATTCAAAGCAGAGACAGAAATTGAACAGACCACTATAGAGGTTGATGAGCCATTTGACACTCCTTTAAGCCTTATCGTTGCATCTTTGCCTACTTTCCCAAATTAAAGACAAGGAGTACATATTATTATTTGATCTCCAAATTCTTTTCAATTTGAGAGGAGATTATTGCTTGGCAGTTATTGCAGAGGCATTTGTAGATGCAAAATGCATAGTGGATGTTGAAAATGATTCAAAGGAGGACTTACTTAAATTAGATACTCAAATTTATGATGATAAGTTTATAGATGCATCAAATGCTTTTTCCCTATGTTTAAGCAAGGTTAAAGATGTTGAGAGAGAGTTATATGCTGCTGACAAAGAGTTTGACCAATTTCAAGAGAAGCTTGGAATCTCCAATTTCGGAAGGGAGGAGTTAGAATATGTAAAGGAGCTCAAGGATGTCTAGGAGACATCAATTAGCTTATGGAATCCAAACAAACTTGAGAGTGATGAAATTCAAATGGTAATGCATTCTTTTGTTTTTGTGGAACCACATACATTTTTTCATTTTTTTTCATTTTGACTGTTGCTTTTATAGTTGGAGATTTCAGATGAGGATAATTTCTTGGGAAGAGACAAAGTATTGAGAGTTGGTGGTAGTCCCCTAAAGGATGTTGCACTTGGACATTACATATCAAAGACTGGTCCCAATATTATGTTGGTTTTGCATAGCACTTTCTCAGAGGAGGTCTCATGGTCAATTTTCTGTGTTAAAGCACTTACAAGGATTCTTGGATACTCATGTTTGTAGTACAATGCACACAAAGTTATGTTTTTGGAAAAGACAACAGCCATCCAAATATTTGGTTATGGTCCCAGCTTCTTTGTCTCCAGGGTTGGATACTTCCTGGCATACTCATCTTATGTTTTAGCAGCAAACAAAACAGATATCAAATCCATAGCTGGATACAAGAGAAGAAAGTTTTTACGTTATAGAGGAAAAATGCATGAGGAGGATGAGGATGTAAAGGCTCTTAAAAGCTAGCCATGTATATAATATTTTGAAAATAGTATCGATATTTTATATTCCACTACATTTATTGTGTCTCAATCTTTGAAGTTGTCTTCAAAAAGACCAATTGAATAACTCTTGAAGGTCATTGGTTTTTGTTGCTGGTCCTCCATGTCTAGTGCTCCGAAATAAACACATACATGCTTGGTAGTGAGATTTCTCCATACCTTGGCTATTATAAGTTGCTAGGGGCCCTTGCTCTTCCACAAAATAAGGCCCGTTAATAAGAAGAATATGCTGTGACAACCCAACAAGAAATAATCAGTTTAAATCATTAAACCTTGTTTTCAAAGCAGAAAGGTTCAAATTTATGTCTATCTTACCAAGTAGAAAGTAATATCATTTTCTCCCCAAGCTTCCATAATTGCTTGAACAAGATTCACAATTGAATGTTTATACTCTTCCAAATAGTTAGATGTTATCTTTTGTTCCTTGAGCATTTTTAAAAATATGTCAAGGTGTCTTCAATCCTCCATTCGTAGGAATGCAATTCATAGTGTGCTAGTCACATTTGTTGTGATTGCATACAACTCTCTCTAGCACTCCTACAATGTGTTCATTTGTTTACTAGTATGGTTTCTTAGAAATCGTCTAGCTTTTATACCCCCCCATAGAGACATCTGCTAAGACCTCTCTTGTTTTCCCTGAGGCTATTGGATCCTTTCTCAGGTGAACTTGACCTCCATGAAAACCCATTTTTGATAATAAAGCCTCACATTTATCAATGCAGTTATCTGACGAAGATATTGGTTTTATTGAATATGCATAGTCAAGATGCAATCTAAGCAACTTATCAGTTATTCTAATCTCTACATGTAATGTACAAATATGAACGTTCCTTAGAGAGATTGAGAGAATAGGATCCCACAAGCCATCCATGTTTTTGAACTTGCACAAATCTATAGAGTTCCAAGTTGGGGCTCTTCTTGCTGGCCGCAAAGTACTCCATTCTTTGGATCCCAAATTCTCCATGCAATAAATACAAGGATATTTTGCATTGGTCCCATTACTTAATCCAAGCATACATTCGATACTTTTTAAGTCAGCACTCATATGCCATTCAACATTAAAACTACCAACACCATCGACTATCAACATTTCACCTTCACTTTGAGACTTTATAATATCATGAATACCTATATGAGAGAGAATAACCATTTCAAGGTTTCATGACTTTGAGTTGGTACTTGGACCGCACCAATCCACCAAAGCTCATTCTTAAACTGTTGTTCTTGCCCCCTACGAGTACTGTAATCAAATGCCCTGTTCATGATATAGATGTTGAATCTTTCTATCTTTTGTTCCTTTTGAATATGTCCTTCATCCAATTTTAGTGTGAACTTCAAATACCACCACATTGTCAAGAATCGTGTGATGGGGGGATTTGCTTGAGCTGTTGCACCAAGCACACACTATATACACAAGAGGGAGCTCACTCAAGAACACAAGAAGAGAGATGGAGGCCAAAACATTTTCTTGCTGATTTTTTCTTCTTCTTCCACACACTATACAATGTACACAAAGTATAGATAAGATACAACATAAAGGAAAGTGGCCTTATAAGTCAAACAATGCTTAACCGACTACACTAATCGATTGGCGTTATATCTTTGCCAGCTGTAGGTAGGTGTAAACTAAATATAATAAGTGATAAGTCAGTGGCCATGTGAGTGTCATAATGACTACCAATGTGCTAAGTGTAGACGTGCGGACCCATCTAGCTAGGCGGTCCATTATCAATGTCCATGCGTGCTGAGCTTGCCATCTCAACACACATTCTTGGACAATAAATTTATACATATGGACCATTGCAATCTAGACTCTTTTGAGATCAATACAAATATTATTAAATGTGTTGTATTCAAAAAAGGCCTTTGTTCTATATTTTTCATAGGGCATAGATCCTTCTACATGGATATACTCCAAAAATATCTGGAATCCTACGATTCATGGCTGTCCTAGCAATTGAAACTGCAAGAGGCCGAGGCAAACCAAATGCACTTATTCTATGATATTTAAAATTTGTAAAGCACAATTTAGAGAGAGCATGATAACCTCTACGACTGATACCCATATTGTCACATGTCTCCACTATTTCATTTGGTTTAACTATTCCTTTTAAATCTTTCACTAATTCTTTCAGAGTTTGGCTTCTCAAGTCTACATTTTCAGGTGATTTAAGAATCCTTATAATGTCCTTCTTTGTCATGGTTTCTTTAATAATCTTAATCTTCTCATCATTCTCTCGAATATTAATACTTGAAATATTAGAGACACATGTCTTTGCAAGATTTAGTCTCCTTTTCTTCACCCGACTACACAAGTCCATTGTATTTTTAAGTGGTCTTTTTCTCTGTCTAAACCTTATTGGAGTTTCTTTCAAGTGCAATAATTTTTCTTGCAATGATTGATTAGAGTTTTCTAGATTATCAACCTTGTCCGTTAGCTTAGAAATAGTTTTTTGTGTCAATGTTAATGCTTCCTTCATTTCATGTATTTTTTCTCTAAATGTAAAAGATGCAAAATATAACCTCATGCAATAGCCAAGCATCCATCACAACCATCTCCAACATACCTTATAAAGTTGTGAATATTGTAAAAAGGAGGATGTTTACCTATAGAAGGGTCTAGAGGATAAATATATCCATCCATCCATAAGTCTACATGCTTCTTTCCTTGTAATCACAACTTGTTAGCTTCATCCTTGTCCAACAATGCTCGATGGTGTATACTCCTCCAAGATGAATAGACAGAATCTAACTGAATAGTAAGTTTATACTTGTGTGGTGGGGCTACACTTGTATTGCTAGAAGAGGTACTGTAAACATTTTGGTAGGGAATCCTAAACGGGGCAACAATATCACAGAGAAGGAAATAGAACCATAGGAAAGATTGGTGCAGAAAACGAACGTCGTTGAGGAATAAATGAGTGGCATCTTTTGGTGCAAAAATTCAAAAATACAAGATTTTGCAATTTCCAAGAGAATAAGATTGAAAAGGTGACACTTAACGTCCATTAAAGATTGAAGATATTTAATACCCGACCTCTTAAATGAATCATACGTTCTCTCATTAATCACGTTCAAGCAGCCAAATTTGGAGGGTTTTTCTCTTCTAAACCTCTTCTAATTAGCAACTTAATCATTTTCTTATGAGTGCCATTTTGAAATATTTTTGGCCCTAAGGTTACTTCAACAAGTATTAGCTAGATGGTTGGAATTTCCATATTTGTCGCATTTGACATTAGGGTAGTTTCTCATAATTTAGTGCTAACCATCACACCACTTACAACTAAATCTTGATAGACTACCCTCTTTAGGATGTCCACTTCTTATCAAGTTTTGCTGCTTCTTTAAGAAATTAACATCTATATCTATTTGTTTGTACTGTTCCATTGTCATATTGGTATAATGCTTCATCATGTCCTTGACTTTGCCAAGAACATTTGACACACTAGAGTCGTAGTCATGATCATATTCTTTTTTCATTTAGCTAGCCTAACCGCCTCATAAAGGATCAATCATTGATTAGTTCACATGACATTAGAGTTCATCATTTGGCTTTCATTATTTAGTGGAACCATTTGGCTAGCCACTGTCATAGCAACATTAGGAGAAGCAGGCAGCATGGGCATTTTCTGCATTGTGCTTCCTCTTCCATTTGAATTGGTCATAGGTGTACTAGTCATATCTTGACTTCCATTGATCAATGCCAAATTATTTCCAAGACCTAGACTCGAATCTAGATTATTCCTAGATGCGTAGGGCACTTATAAGTGTGAATCTACCTCCTTTGCTTGTGTAATAGCATTGTCTATATCAATAAGAGCAACATTACTCAACTCTACTTGGATATTGTAGTCTAATCCATGTAAAAAGTACTACAATTGGGAGCAACATGTGGAATAGGAATAGAGGCTTACAATTTGCAAAACACTTCTTTTAGTTTGATCATTCTCATGGGGCTCTTGACATGTCACATTCAGAACATGCACCCAAAACTGGCCACCCCCTCTAAGGGGAAAACTCTCTTTAGAAGGCTATAAAGAATGAGTCGATCGTGGTTATGGTCTTGAATTCCAAGGCATGGTACCACATTGCAGCTCTTCCTTTTAGAGTAACCATCATGAGATGTCCTTCATCCTGATTTCAACAATTAACACTATATTAGAGAATTTAGGAATCTCCCAAGTCCCACTTTCAAATAAGGGGTAAAAATTTGGCCATGTGGCTAAATTTAACCCGTACTTCAAAGTGGAACTTGGAAAGACAACCTAGATAGTAATTAGGGTAGACTCCACTTTCAAGTAAGGGGACAAGATTTGAACATGTGGCCAAGTATTAACTATATTAGAAATTCCCAAACTTTATGAGAATTTCTAAATTTCCTAATATAGTGTTAATTGAACATTAGTATTTGGATCTCACTAATGTGGAGCTAAAAATATATTCCTCTGCTGACCCATTAAAGATGGATCGAGGGAAACCTAGGACTAGCAGATCTGGCATTCTTACAAGTATTGCAATGGGTTGTGCCATAACGATGACCAAATTTGCTACAGGGTCTGTGTGGGACTACAGGCCCACTCAAAGTTAGTTGACTTATCAAGGTAAGAGGCTTCCCCCTTCCCCTAATGGGCTGACTAAGATAATAGGGTCAACAAGACATCTCTTTCTCAAGGATGTCAGACTACTACACTTAGGAGAAATGCTCCCTAGCTTATCATTGTGGCCCCACTATAGCTTTCCTACACCCCAGCGATTGGCCCATGATGTGCCATCTCAACATATAACACATACACAAAAATTCCACTATTCACAATATTCATTTCAAGAGATAGTATATTCCTCATCAAATTGGTCCCCAAGAAAATGATTATATCAAACCTACAGCATAGGGAGCCTCACACTCATCATGGGTCAATAGTTTGAAATCAAGTGCTATGCATCCAGGACATAGTTCTCTTTATACCATGTTGGTGTAATGCAATGCAAAGTGTATGAATTTGAGTGCACAAATATTTTACTTAAACAAAATCAACATTGTGAATGTGCTCAAACACTCTTTCCATTTGTTTTTGCATTGGTTTCTATTGTTGTTGAATTTGGGAAGCTTTACTTACTTCAATATATATATTTTTTCTTGCTAGTCAAAAATATGATTAGAGGTGGGATACATGAAAAGTTTAATCAAATTCAGACGATATTATTCACACTATAAGGAACTCAAGTCTTATTTCATAAACATGTACATTGCTCAATCTTAGAATAGAGCTTTATAACACGCTAGGTAAGGATGTAGTCTTATAACACACTAGGTAAGGATTTAGTCATGGGACTTGATGATAGATATTTCGTTATACACAAGCTTTTTGTAAACTTTGAGAATGAGATATTGACTTGGCTATTCTAAGAAAGCTTTGATGATATAATTGTTTGCCTAGGTGAGCTATTCTATCAAGAGGTAAGATATCATTCAATTGATCATAAATGTACTGATCCTAGTAGATATTTTGATCATTAACATATATAATGGTTTTAACTCTAAGTTCCTTGAACAAAAATATCTTAATGAGCTTCATCTCTTCCATCAATTGGATAATTTTTAGATTAGTTTTGGGGTATGGTAGCCTTTCCATAAAATAGTAGATGTCATGTCGAGTCCATCACCTCTCCACATTATATCCAGGAGGACAAAGGAGATTTTCCAAGATCTTCATGAAGTCCTACCATCAAGAGTAATCCCACAAATGCAAGGTGAATATGTACATGGTATAAAATATTAGGTATTCATGCCATAACTTGCTTTGAATCTAGATATATATGGCATGGTAAGTTAATTTAAATCATAATTCTTTTGAAGACAATATTTCTCGTTGAAAAAGAGGAAAACCCTAGCTATATTTTTCCATTATTTATATACAAGGACTTTTTCTAGAATCCGTATGACATACAAGTCCCAACCATGGAGTTTGTCTAAGGAAATAGTTTGATATTTAGGCAATCACTCATAATCAAGAATATTGCCACCACATCTAGCCTATAAAGTCTTTCCTCCTATTATTTCTCTTAAAAAATGGCCTCCTAATGACAAACCCACATGCCTAACCATGTCACTTCATTAACTAGTTTGATTAGAAGAGCTTATTAATTTTCTATTTGATCTAGTTAGCATAGTTTGCATTCATCATGTATCGCTTTTGTATGACTAGTTTAGCATCCTTATTCTTTTTTTTTTTGGACATACTATAGGATCAAAGCCTTTAATATCAGTATGATCCCATGCAAATATGTCCTAAAATTCTCTACATAATGTCTTTCTTGAGATCCTCCTCTACATAAATGCTTACTTTGATCAACTTTGGATCTCCCTTCACACTCAAGTTGACAATATATTTGGTAAGATTTGATAATTACTTATCCCCATCTTACCAAATCTGGAAGATGGAGGAATTCTTTAGCTTGAGGTAATAAGCTTTGATAGTGTAGGGTTACTATTCACACTTTGTTACCTAATACAGTATGCCCCGAAGATATGACAATAACGTAGAAAGTAGCTCATTTTTTTCAAGTCTTGAATCCACCATTGAATGGGAAACTTAAAGCCATGAACCTTTCCGACCTTGAGGAGGCTCTACCATGAGCTTAGCCTTGGTGGACTCCCTTCCTAGATGAAATTTTCAGGCTATCCCACATGTTCCAAATTGAGGATTTTCCTATTTGAAGAGGGCCAAAGTGTAAGGATAAAAGTTTGGATAAGATAAGGATAATAAAATATGTGGACAAAAGGATCCCATAGATATCCACTTTGTAAATATCTCAAATATTTAGAGAAGAAGCTCACCTACCTCATTTAATGTACCATGCATATATACAACTTCTAGCAATGAAATGATCAACTGCAGTTTACTCCATTTTCTACATTGTCTCTATCTCTTTTCTCTTATTGTGCACATTGTTCTTTCATCTACAAATCCTTTAATTATTAGTTTTCACTACATGATATCAGAGCACCAGCTCTAGCACTAAAATTACACGCTGTAAAATTTGGCACCTTTCTCTATGTCCAAACCAGTGCAAATCACATAGCAATTGTAGCTCTCGCCAGCTAAAACTGTGCCTGCTCCTCTTGCCACGCAGCCATTACAACTCTTGTTTTGGAGATAGGTTGCTATACTTGCAGGAACAACCACCATGTCAACAGCACACGCTGTCCATCAGCCACTTTGCTACTACTCTAGCTCATCCACACTCCATGATTGATACTCTCTCTCTCCCCTATAATTTCCTCCTCACTACCAACATATGGAACTACTTAAATCACAATAGCAACAAACTCCTACCCCTCCATTCTCATAGGAAAAAAATCCCATAGCCAAGTCAGTCCCTCTCAATACCTCCTCTTCTTAGAAATCTACTCCAAAATTATCCACTGAAGGTCACATTGATCTATCATCTTCCAAACTTCAAAGGTCTACTCGCATAGCTGCAATGTCCTCCCCTTCAAGTAAATCTTCCCCTACTACTCTCATTGTAACCACTCTTAGACCTCCATCTCCAACTTCTCCTTCAATGCCCATTACTCTCTTCAACTCTTCTAACTCCAACATCGATGAAGTTCACACCCAACCAACTCCTTGTTACAAAAGCTTACATGACCTTCATCTCCAAGCCAACATTGCCCTTGGACAAGCTCGAGAGTCACCTCCGACCACCATTCTCAAGCCATCAAATTGCCCCTATGAAACTCAAGCACTTTGGAGTCATGAAGTCTCTCAATGGCAAGCTGCAATGCTCAAAGAATACAAGGATTTTCTTCATAACAACACTTGGACATTGGTTCCACTTCCTCCTAAAGAATCTGCAATCAGTTGTTGCAAATGGATACTTCGCAAAAAGCTCAAACTAGATGGCACTATTAACAAGTATAAAGCAAAACTTGTAGCTTGTGGTTTTGAAGAAATTGAAGGCCTCCATTACAGAAGTACATTCTTTCCCATACTATCTTTAACCTCCTTACATGTATTACTTTCCATGGCTACTCATTTCAAATTAATTCTTCATCATGTTGATGTCAAAAGTGACTTCTTACATGGTCACTTAGAAGAGAAAATCTATATGTCTCAACTCCCAAACTTTGTTGATCCAAAATTTCCTACTCATGTCTGTTTATTGAATAAAGCTCGTTATGACCTGAAACAGGCACCAAGGCAAGGGTACACTTGCATTCATTCTCACTTAATACACCATGGCATTAGGCGGCTAGACACTGATCATAACATTTATATTCTTCTTCACGGCAACACTGTCATTATTTGTAATATTTCCAGGCAATACAAGTTAGTTGGTTAGTTCAAAAGTTAGTTAGTCAATTAATAAGTTAGTAAGGTTACTAACTAAAGTAAAAAAATTAACTAACATTAATAAATAAGATTAAAAATAAATCAATCAATAAAATTGAGAATCGTAACTCGATATTTTTAATGAATTAACAAGGATCGTAGCCACCCTTCATGGAAGTTACAACATGAACAAGAGAGATGAGCTATATTAATCACTAATGTGGATTCTAAGTGCAGTAACCACCAGTTAGAGTAGAGCTTGATGAAGAATAGTGCTGAAAACACAAAAATGATCTACTATAGATGCAAATGAAAATTAGGCCAATGCTGGGAATGGAAGGATAGCAAGCTGGAAACCAGAATGCAGTAGTCTTTGAGGTTAGAATTGGTAAATGTAGCAATGTAACCGCTTGAAGATGATGGCAACTGGCAGTAGTGGAAGGTTGGGCAACAGTTGGAGACTACGATGTCATTTAAAAGAAAAGACAAGTGATGTTTTAGTTAGTTTGAAGATTTTATAAATTTTTTTAAAAAAAGTGACTGGCAAAATCATGCGCGCCGCAATCGTAGTCTACATGTAGTAGACAACACTTCAAGTAGAGAAAAGGAGGAGTGAACTGAGAGCTTTCTAACCAAGTGTCTTGGAGTTTTACCCCCCTTTCGGAGCCAATGGAACCATCAGATTTATGATCTGAGCCATCAAATTTATGATCTAAGCATCAGATCACTGATCTTTCCAAGATCCCCCTCCACAAAGAGCTCCTCTTCTCAGCCACAATCCTTCTTCTCCAATTTACTATAAATAAGAGGCATGGGGGGCACTTAGGGAGACATAAGGAGACCCCGAGAGGCTGGGAGAGAGAGGTAGAGAAAGAGAGGAAGAAGGATACTCCTTCAAGAGGCTGCAAGAAGAAGTTAGAGAGAGAGAGAGAGAGAGAGAGAGAGAGAGAGGAAGAGAGTTAGCTCAAATCCCTTGTCTCGATCTTTAACTAAGCCATATTCTCTTACACTCTCTCATCTCAAATTTTTTCCCACCTTCCCTATCTCTCGAACCACTCGTGGACGATGGCTCCAAAGCGACGAAGTGAAAAAACCATGGGGACCAACGCAACCGGTCAAGCAATGGGTATTGCCAATGATATGGGAGTGCCTGAGGTTGCGGGAGTTGCCACTACCGACGAGACATCGGGTGTGGCTAATGCAAGCACGAGTAAAGACAAAGTTCCTAATGTCATTATGCTGCCAAACCAGGTTATTCATTACTAGATTATTACTTAGCTATATAAGTTCATTACATAATATATTAGCTTCCATATTCTTCACTTACACAAATTGATGACTCATCTAGAAAACATATTAGTATAAGCATAAACAATTAATCATGTTAGAATGTCTTTATGCGCATTCGATATAGTTATGGTCAAATGCGACAAGGTTAAGAGTTGACTAGAGACCGTTATAGAAACCGATTGTCTATTTAAGAGTCCTATAGGTCATCTCGTTGAGTTATTGACACAATATATTTCTTTAAGGAATTTCGCTGATGTTTAATAAGTGAGCCCAAACGGGAAATTTTCCTTGCTTAACATGTTATAAGAGATGTACTCAACACTTCTTTATGGGGAGGAGAATCCTCATTAGAATGTATGGTTACCTTAGGATAAGGTCTACCTTGGCTATGTGAAGCTGTGAATTGCATGATGGGGTGATTATCATTGCATCATTTGATATACATTTGAAAGGATTGTTTGTGTTTCCTAGAATCTAGATCTCTGATTGAAATTATTGTCACACAGAATAAAAGGAAGGATTGCGCTAGGCTACCCCCAAGCTAGCGACAAGACCCTACTCCAAGGGGTTCATGATTATCGCTATGAGAGGCTTGGACTAGCTCCGTAGGCAAAAGGTATGTCAGTAGGGATAGTCTCGGATAGTAGGAAATGTAGGTGCCAGAGGGGGCTCTGGCTGTAAATCTTGCATTGTTCCAAGAATCTGACAAGCCCCTTCATGACCCAAGATTGGATCGTGGAACCCTAAATACTAGTTATGAGGGTGGAATCTTGGTGGACAGAATATCCTTATGGAATTCTTTGTATCTTCCACTGGGACAGAAAGATGAGAATTGTAATAAGCTTCCAATATAATAAAGAATTTGCTTTACTGTTCGAATTGTATGCGTGTCGGTGAGATAAATTATGTGAAGGAACCTGTGACTTAATGGACTAATTAAGAAAGCTGGTTGTATATGCTCCAATAAATGTGCTGTAGGTAATTAAAAAACTAAAGATGATCCATCATCAAAGGAAAGCGGGTGGGCGTAACCCCCGATGGGTCTGTCCAATGGTAGGGTGGTCCTAGTTAGCTGGGAGCTTTTCTAAATCGGCAATAGAAATAGGAAGACGGTAAATTGACCAACTAGTCGTTAGGTAGAACCGACTTGCATTGTTTTAGGGGGTCAGAATGGGATTTTTCCTTATGGGAAGGAGGGTTGACGTACCACACTCCCCTCCGTCTCCCATTCTCAATTTAAAGTTGTCGCCTTCGACTAGTTGGTCAATTTAAAGTTGTAAAGATCTATATATTTCATGAGACCAGTGTAAACTCAACCCTGTATACTAGAGGCAAGAAGATCAAACTAAACTAGTATATCTATGGGGAAGTTACGAAGATCCTTCCGGCTGATAGAATAAAAGTCATAGGTCACTCTAGCCACTGCAACTACAAAAAAGATGGATTTCCTGAACTCCCTAAAAAATATAGATTCCTAGATATCTACTCTCCGAATCCGAGTTACTTCATAAAGGATGTATTAGAGTGTCATACTTAGATTGTAGTAGGGAATCCTTTTCTGAAAGAAAATAAGATGAGCCTGAGAGCCATCTAAATAATGTAATTCTTTCCATTTGATTACCTTGTACATCCGTTGTAATAAAAGATTGATTGATACTTTATCAATCAGAGAAATAATGCAACCTTTTTTTTCTTGAAACCTCTCAAATTGCAATTTAACTTTAGCATGGGAAGAGAGTTTTATTTGAGAGTTGTGTCAATAAACCAAGTGAGAGATAATTTGAGTATTGAACTCTATTATTGATGCTATATGAACTTTATAAAATTTAACTTGCAAATTGCTGAAAATTTTCTAGAATCTCGCACCCACAATAATTCCCAATGAAGCTCAAGAGAAAAGGAATCTTTTTAAGCAAGTCAAACCTCTGGAGTTTGACGGCAAAGGCAAAAATGTGGAAGCCGATGCAAAGATTTGGATCAAATCTATGGAAGATTATTTTATTGCTGCAAGAACTATCCCGGCCAATCAAGCCATGATAGCTAAGCTAAAATTAATTAGCGAAGCTCGACTTTGGTGGAAGCAGTGGTGCCGAGATCAAGGTGTCCTTGAAAATACCATTACTTGGGATTTGTTGAAAGAAGCTATAAGAGAAAGGTATTTACCTCTAGCTTATTTCACCCAAAAGATGAATGAGTTATTCAATTAGAAGCAAATGGGACTGACCTTGGAAGCATACTACTCCAAGTTTGTTTCTCTTCTTAAATATGCACCCCCCATGGATACTGTTCAACAAGTATCCAAGCCTTTTTGCAATGGGCTAAATTATCATTTGAACACTTGTTTGGAATCAACGCGCCCCATAGACCTCTAGGATGCTTTGATTCGAGATACTCCTATTATGCAGAAAGTACAATCAAAGCCTAACAACAATAAGTTCTAGAGCTACATTAACCAAAACAAAGGAGGATTCAAAGGTCAAGCAAAAAGAACCCAAGGCCAATTTTACCAAGGATAGAAGAAAAAGGCAAAATCCAACGCAGTTGGAAATTTTGTTCTTGCCCAGGGAAACAAGGATGGTCTTAGGTGCTTCCACTATAATGAGACATGACATTTCAGGAGAGATTGTCCAAAGCTTGGTAGGAACCATCACCAAGGCCAATTTTGAGGTCAAGGCAGAGCTGCCCAAGGCCATGGTCAAGTAGCTATGGCAAGAGGAAGAACGTCAAATATTACCCTAAAAGAGACTAATAAGGTGGAAGACCCTACTATGGAAAAAGATATTGAAAGAGCAACTATTCATGCTGCATTCCACAAGAAAGGACCAAATCATCAATATTCAATAATACAGACATCGGCTAGTCACCAAGGTAAATCATTTAAATTCTTGATTGGCTGTGAAAGTACACATTCATTTATTTCACCCAAGTGTGCTAAGAAGATACTAATAGATACAGTAAATGCATCAAAGCTGCTTATGGAATTAGCAAATGGAAAGGAAATACTTTATACATAGCAAACTGCCAAGGTAGAGTTTAACCTAGGAGAAAACCTTTCAAGTATGAGGGTCAAAGTGATGAACTTAGGAGCCTATGAATATTTACTAGGAATGGATTGGATGATTCCCAATGATGCTCATATCCATTGTGGAAAAGGTCAAGTCACATCTTAGGATTTGAATGGTGAAATAGCAACTACACAAGGTGAAACAGGGAAACCTAAAGTTCAATTAGCAAAAGCTTCTCAAATTGTGAAAGGCTTGAAGAAGGGATTACTTGTTTACTTGATCAAGCTTAACAAGATAAATCAAGATGGTCATGCAGAAGAAGAACCATCCTGGTTAAAAGAGTACGCCGACATATTTCCTGAAGAGTTAACTGAGTTACCTCCGGAAAGAGAAGTTGATCATGAGATCAAACTTGTTCGAGAAGCCTCTCCAGTGGTAAAGAGACCTTTAAAAATGTCTATTCCTGAAGCCATTGAACTAAAAGAGCAACTCAAGCAACTGCTAGAACAAGGGTATATCTGGCCAAGTAGTTCACCATGGGGAGCCCCAATATTATTCCAAAAGAAGAAAGATGGAACTCTCCGTCTTTGTATCGACTACCGAGGGCTAAACCAGGTGACAATAAAGAATAAGTACCCAATCTCGAGGATAGATGAGCTTCTTGATCATCTACAAGGAGCAAAGATCTTTTCTAAGATTGATCTTCAGTCAAGATATTATCAAATTAGAGTCAAGAATGAAGATATTCCAAAGACCGCCTTCAACACAAGATATGGTCATTTTGAATTCATTGTCATGTCATTTGGGTTGACAAATGCTCCAGCTACCTTCAACAAGTTAATGCAGGACATTTTTAGACCTCATCTTGATGCTTTTGTTCTTGTATTCTTGATGACATCCTAACTTATTCTAAGGAGGAAGAAGATCATGAACCACATCTTCAAATTGTCCTAGAGACAATGAGAATACACAAGTTGTATGCCAAGAAGAAGAAGTGTGCCTTCTTCAAAAGGAAGATTAAATACTTGTGATTCATAGTGTCTACTGAAGGTATATCAGTAGATCCTGCCAAGGTCAAGGATGTTCAAGATTGGCCACCCCCAACCACTATCAAGGAAGTGAGAAGTTTTCTAGGTCTAACAGGATGGTATAGGGTATTCATTAGAAACTATGCTCAAATTGCAGCACCTCTTACAAACTTACTTAAGAATCAAGTTGCCATTAATTGGAAGCCGATCGAAAAGTCTAGCTTTGATCAACTAAAGCATAGTTTGGTAATTGATCCTATCTTAAGGCTACCTGACTTAAGCAAGCAATTTGAAGTTGTCACAGATGCCAGGTCTCTTGCATTGGGATGCATACTAATGCAGGGGAAGGACATCCTGTAGCTTACTCTTCAAGAAAATTGAAAACCCATGAGTAGAAATATGCTACTCATGACATGGAGTTATTAGCTCCGATTCATGCTCTCAAATTATAGAGACATTACTTGCTTGGAAATAAGTTTTCCTTAGTCACAGATCATAAAAGTCTTAAGTGGATTTTTACTTAGCCTGATCTTAATATGAGGCAATGACGTTGGATCGAGATTCTGTAAGAGTATGACTTTGAAATTAAGTTCAAACCACCGGTAAAGAAAATGTAGTAGCAGATGCCCTTAGTCGTAAAGCCTTCCTTAATGCTCTTATCACTGAAAAACCATCTAGGGCAGAAACTTTGGCTACAATGGTATCAATGACAACTAATCCTATCATCGAGTTAACCAAGGATGAAGCAAATAAGGACCTAGACTATCAACAATTGTTTTGGGAAGTTCAGAGAATAAGGAACAAGATTCCAAACTCAAGACTAAGTATCAGGAATTCTCTATGGATGAAGACGAAGGATTCGTTTAGTTCAGAATGAGACTATGCATTCCTTCGAGTCAAACTCTCAAGAGAAGGATACTTTGGGAAGCACATGATTCTCCTTTTTTAAGACACCCAGGGTATGCAAAAACTATTAATACTATAAGGAAAAGTTATTACTGGCAAAAACTCAAGGGTGATCTACTTAAGTATGTCACTAAATGTCTAAATTGCCAAAGGGTAAAATCTAAACGTGTCAAGTTACCAGGAAAACTCCAGCCACTTGACATTCCCCAGATGAAATGGGAATTTATTACCATGGACTTTGTAGTTGGGTTACCTTATGTATAAGGAGGATATAACTCAATAATGGTGATAGTAGACATGCCAACAAAGGTCGCTCATCTTATTCCAACAAAAACCAATTACAAAGCTTCAGATATTGCTAGAATTTTTGTAAATGAGATTTTTAGGTTATATGGGTTACCTAAAAGGATCATCAGTGATTGTGATTCTCTTTTCACATCACACTTCTGGAAGAGTTTATTTGAAGCCATTAGAACCCAACTTTGTTTCAATGTACTGCTTATCATCCACAAACTGATGGACAGACAGAACGAGTTAATCAAGTAATTGAGGATATTTTGCATGCATATTGTAGCAAGGAGCCTAAAAGGTGGATTCAATATCTATCCTTAGCGGAATTTGCCTATAATGCCTCATATCATCGAAGTATTCACATGACTCCATTTCAGGCACTATATGGTCAAGATTGGCGTATGTCACTTAATTTTTTCGATCCTATTCTAAGGGTAGAAGCCTCAAGAAAAATGTTAGAAGAAATGGATGATCAAATCAAGATTATCAAACACGATATTCAAGCTGCCAAGGATCGACAAAAGGCGTATGCTGATCTAAAAAGGCAAGAATGAATCTTCAAAGAGTGAGATATGGTCTTCATCTATGTCCATCCAAAAAAGAGTTATTTGTCTTTAGGAGAATTTAAGAAGCTAAGTCGAAGATATTGTGGACCCTATAAGAATCTCAAGTGCTTAGGACCAAGCGCTTACAAGATACAACTCCCTGAGAATATAAAAATCCACAATGTATTTCATGTTAGCTTATTGAAAACATATGTAGCTAACCCTAACCATATCCTTGATGATCAACAAGTTGTAATACCTAGCCAAGGAGTCCTTGGGCTACAACCTAACAGAGTAATTGATGTAAGGGAGAGAAAATTGAGGAGTAGAACCCTTAGAGAATACCTTGTCTAGTGGAATGATTATCCTAAAGAAGATGCTTCATGGATAGATGAGAATGCTCTCCATCGACAGTACCCACATTTTCTCTCGAGATGAGGACATCTCGATTTCTCTAAGGGGAGGAGGCTGTAATATTTCCAGGCAATAAAAGTTAGTTGGTTAGTTCAAAAGTTAGTTAGTCAATTAATAAGTTAATAAGGTTACTAACTAAAGTTAAAAAATTAACTAACATTAATAACTAACTAACATTAAAAATAAATAAATAAATAAAACTGAGAGTTGTAACTTGATATTTTTAATGAATTAACAAGGACAGTAGCCACCCTTCATGGAAGTTACAACATGAACAAGAGAGATGAGCTATATTAATCACTAATGTTAATATGAATAGTAAAGATGGTCTAAAAATATTAGATTTTTGGACAAGACTAGAATATTTTAGATATTTTAGATATTATCCTTTTAAAAAAAGATATGGAGATTTCTAGAACTACATGTCATTTAAAAGAAAAGACAAGTGATGTTTTAGTTAGTTTGAAGATTTTATAAAAAGAAAAAATAAAGAAAAATGACTGGAGAAATCGCACACGCCTCGATCGCAGTCTACAAGCAGTAGATAGTACTTCGAACAGAGAAAAGAAGAAGGAGTGAACTAAGAGCTTTCTAACCAAGTGTCTTGGGGTTTTAACCCCCCTTTCGGAGCCAATGGAACCATCAAATTTATGATCTGAGCCATCATATTTATGATCTGAGCATCAGATCAATGATCTTTCCAAGATCCCCCTCCACAAAGAGCTCCTCTTCTCAGCCATAACCCTTCTTCTCCAATTTACTATAAATAAGAGGCATGGGGGGCACTTAGGGAGACATAAGGAGACCTAGAGAGGTTGGGAGAGAGAGGTAGAGAAAGAGAGGAAGAAGGATACTCCTTCAAGAGGCTGCAAGAAAAAGTTAGAGAGAGAGAGAGAGAGAGAGAGAGAGAAAGAGAGTTAGCTCAAATCCCTTGTCTTGATCTTTAACTAAGCCATATTCTCTTACTCTCTCTCATCTCAAATCTATTCTACCTTCCCTATCTCTCGAACCACTCATGGACGATGGCTCAAAAGCGAGGAACTGAAAAAACCATGGGGACCAATGCAACAGGTCAAGCAACATGTATTGCCAATGATACGGGAGTGCCCGAGGTTGTGGGAGTTGCCACTACCGACGGAACATCAAGTGTGGCTAATGCAAGCGCTAGAAAAGACGAAGTTCCTAATGTAGTTATGCTGCCGAACCACGTTATTCATTACTAGATTATTATTTTGCTATATAAGATAATTACATAAGATATTAGCTTCCATATTCTTCACTTACACAAATTGATAACTCATCTAGAAAACATATTAGTACAAGCATAAACAATTAATCACTATGATTTGCAGCTAGATTAATTGAGATTCTAAGTCATAGAATCATGTTAGAATTAATTACCAAAGGTTATTGTACATATGTCTTTATGCACATTCGATATAGTTATGGTCAAATGCGACAAGGTTAAGATTTGACTAGAGATGATTATAGAAATTGATTGTCTATTTAAGAATCCTATAGGTCATCTTGTTGAGTTATTGACACAATATATTTCTTTAAGGAAATTTGCTTATGTTGGATAAGTGAGCTCAAACGGGAAATTCATGCCTTGCTTAACATGTTATAAGAGATGTACTCAACACTTCTTTATGGGGAGGAGAATTATCATTAGAATGTAAGGTTACCTTACGATAAGATCTACCTTAGCTATGTGAAGCTATGAATCGCATGATGGGGTGATTGTCATTGCATCATTTGATATACATTTGAAAGGACTATTTGTGTTTGCTAGAACCTAGATCTCTAATTGAAATTATTGTCAAATAGAATAAATAGAAGGATCGTGCTAGGCTACCCCCAAGCCAGCGGCGAGACCCTACTCCAAGGGGGTCATGATTATCGCTATGAGAGGCTTAGACCAACTATGTAGGCAAAAGGTCTGTCAGTAGGGATAGTCTCGGACAATAGGAAATGTAGTTGTCGGAGGGGGCACTAGCTGTAAATCTTGCATTGTTCCAAGAATCTGACAAGCCCTTTCATGACCCAGGATGGGATCGTGGAACCCTAAATACTAGTTATGAGGGTGGAATCTTGGTGGACAGAATATCCTTATGGAATTTTGTGTATCTTCCACTGGGACAGAAAGATGAAAATTGTAATAAGCTTCCAATATAATAAAGAAGTTTCTTTACTATTCGAATTGTATGCGTGTCGGTGAGATAAATTATGTGAAGGAACCTGTGACTTAATGGACTAATTAAGGAAGCTAGTTGTATATGTTCCAATAAATTTACTGTAGGTAATTAAAAAACTAAAGATGACCCATCATCAAAGGAAAGTGGGTGGGCGTAACCCCTGACGGGTCCATCCAATGGTAGGTTGGTCCCAGTTAGCTGGGAGCTTTTCTAAATCGGCAATAGAAATAGGAAGATGGTAAATTGACCAACTAGTCGTTAGGTAGAACCGACTTGCATTGTTTTAGGGGGACGGAATGGGATTTTTCCTTATGGATAGGAGGGTTGACATACCGCACTCCCCTTCGTCTCCCACTCTCTTTGAACCAAGTGCAATAGCAAGTCCGCTTCAGATTGAGTAATCCTCTAAAAGTGGGACTCCAAATTACTGATGCTAGCTGGCTGCTAGGAGACCCATCCAATTTTTTTAGGAACCCAAAACTTCAGGTCAATCCTAGTGGGTTCGTTGGAAACTCTCTCGTTGCGAAGTAGACTCAGTAGGGCCTAAGTGACAAACCCCATGATGTTCTAAGTGAGCATCGGGCGGCATCATTTTCGGAAAACCTACTGGGGGACTACTAAAAGGTGTGCCCTGGATTGAGACTAGTGGACACCTTACATTATCCTAGGCCTCTATGTTGATGACATTCCCATTCTTATCAACTCTCATCATGCCATTTCCAAAGCTAAATATATTATATCTTCACAGTTTGCTATAATAGATTATGGTCCTCTGCATTACTGTATTGGCATTGAAATTGAATAGTGACCCACATCTATCAAAATGCATCAACATATCTACATTATGTCTATTTTCTCATGTTACTCCTTACTCCATTGTAACCCCATGGCCACTCCACTTGCCCAAAATATCCAACTAAATCCATCCTCATCTCATTCTCTTTCAATTGAGCAGGCTCGTGAAATGGAGATTATCCCTTATATGGAAGCACTTGGATATCTTCAGTATCTAATTACTTGTACCCCTCAAAATTTGTCTTATGCACAAGACATATTCTTTCCAAATCCATGCATCAACCCACTTATGAACATTGGAAGCAACTCAAACGTGTCTTACTATATCTCAAGCAACGTCTAATGTGGGGATATGTTTTACAAAAGACAACAATGATTTTCTTTTAAGAGCATATTCAAATGTAGATTAGGGTGGTGATCTTGCTATCCAAAGATCTCTCATTGGTTTTATCATTACACTAGCAGGAGGTCCCATCTCATGGAACACCAAACAACAACACTCCATAGCACTTTCTACTATGGAAGTTGAATATGTGGCATGCAACATGACTGCCCAGGAAGTTATTTACTTTAAGAAACTCTTGGAAGATATCAGCTTTGGATATCAGCCTCATCGAATTCACATCTTCATCGACAACAAAGCATCAATCTCTATCATTCAAGGCCCTAAATTAAGTCTAAAACTCCGTCATATTGATACGAGATATCATTTTGTACGTGAATTAGTAAAAAATTCCCATATGATCCTTCAATATGTACCATCATGTGATAATGCTACTGATTTCCTCACCAAATCAATTCTCCACTTGAAGCATAAAATTGCCATCAAAATCCTTTGCATGCTCTGATGGGGAGGGAAAAATATTCTTGTTGAATTGTTGAATTGAATGTAATGCTTTATTTCTCTACAGATTTCCTATGGAATCCTTTTGAGGGGGGATGAAAGGATACAAGTTTGGATAAGATAAGGATAAGAAAATATGTGGACAAAAGGATCCCATAGATATCCACTTTGTAAATATCTCAGATATTTAGAGAAGAAGCTCACCTGCCTCATTTATTGTACCATGTATATATACAACTACTAGCAAATGAAATGATCAACTGTAGTTCACTCCATTTTCTAAATTGTCTCTATCTCTTTTCTCTTATTGTGAACAATGTTCTTTCACCTCAAATCCTTTAATTCTTGGTTTTCACTACACAAATTTAATCTTCAAATAAAAAATTAGAAGAGTGGTCGCCTCAATCTTGTAAATAATGATCCAAAATACCCAACCAACAATAACAATCCTAATCTTGTCAATGCTAATCAAGGAGTCCAGCCTTGTTGCTTGAGGTGCAACCCTAATCCTATGAATGCTAATCAAGGAGTCTATCATTACTTTAAGTGCAACTAGCCAAGCCACTTTGAAGCCTAGACCATTCTCTTCTTTTCCCACCAGACCATTCTCTTCTTTGGCCTTTGAACAGGCTTTGGTGCCTCTTTCCTGGCTTTTGCCTTCTTCTTTGGAAATTCCTTATCATTCTTGGGGTCGGTTTTACTATCTATGACTTTTAGTGGTCCACCTTACACGTCGGGGTAGTTAAGGACTTGCATCCCCTTATCATCTTGCTTAGGATTTCCCTAACAAGTTTTACCTTGTCTTTGTCATAGTCTTTACCCTTTTGACCTCTTATAATGACCCGTAAATTGGAAGTTTTAGTGCCATTGGCACGTACAGCTTCAATAATGCTCACTCCACTGCCACTAGGCAACTCCTCTACAATAGCCTTCCCTCTTTGCAATATTTGTTTTGGTTCCTCATCTTGTTGGAGATTATTTTCTTATGCTCGATGGTTGACTAAACATCACACACCAAAGAATGAGCTTCTCATTCACTTTTCAACTTAATATACAAAGCCCTAAATCCTTTTTGGGTGGTCATCCCCTTTTCCCTCTTTTACATGGCCGACCATAGCCCTTTTTCCCATTTCCCACCGTTCTAATTTATCCTATTCCCAACTAATGCATACACTTTGCACAGGAGCGAGCTTGGCACTCTTTTACACAGATTCGGGGGTGCTTCCGTATTTTAATGGTGAGCCTTTTTTCTCTTTCGTTGCCTTGGCCCGACACCGAAGCTTTCTGAGGGTCCTACTCGAACATTTGAATTTTTCAGGGATTGGTTGCCGGTCAAGGCACATTTTTCTGCTTCTATCTTTTTCTGCTTTTATCCTGCGCCTTTTTTGCTATTTCCATTTTTTTCATTTTCTACTCCTTTGTGCTGCGGAAACACGGTAACATTACCCCTCTCCTAGCCAAGTGCCAGTCCCATGGCACTGCGGTGGGACATAGTGGCTAGTTAGGTCGGCTGTTAGGCGGAACAGGTAGGTGGGTTGTTGGGGGGATTGATAGGTGATGGAGGTTGGGGATGATGACTAGGAGAGATTCTGGCGTGCTTTAGGCTCCATGAAGATACTTGGCATATATCACACGGTTGTGGCGCTGGTTATGTAGCCGGTCGTCTTTTGAGTATGAGAAATGCTTGAAGCAATAAGCAATCCCTTAGGATGATGGTATTGGAGGGATTTATTCTAGAGAAACCCCTCGAACGCTGTTTGTCTTGAAAACCCATGGCTTCGATTGAAGATCCTTGTCTTTGAGTTGAAGGTCTTCAGTTTTGAGTTGAAGGTCTTCAGCCTTGTGGAATCAATAAGTGATCCGTGCTTGAGGCGTTGGGCATGGATCATTGGATGATGCAGTTATAAGATCTATGCCAATGGCAGTTCTACCTTGACTTGGGTTCGATCATGGTGGCCATCAGCAGGCGGATGGCTCGATGCCGGCACGTTTGGGTCATTAAAGGGTGTCGTGGGTGATCATCTTCCGCGGTTAGCCATTTCTTGAGAGTCGAACATAACCTACAAGAAAAGTTGTGCACTCCCTAAGGGGTGTGTCTACTTGCTGTGTAGTGTGTGGTGCTCGTGGCGGTGGAACTAGGAGATGGGTCACCTTGGGCAAGCCCTTGGTAACGTCCCACACTTGAGGACCCAGCTTGTGCTTTGTTGGAGGTGCAATGTGAGCCTTAGGGTAATAGGTGTGAAAGTCCTGCCCTTGATGTGTCCTAAGCGTGAAGTGGGGGAGGGGGATAGGGAGAACCCTAGGTGCAGTGACTGTGGTGCTTCTTCTTCTTCTTCTTCTTCTTCTTCTTCTTCTTCTTCTTCTTCTTCTTCTTCTTTTTCTTTTTCTTCTTCTTTTTTTTTTTGAAATGATACATAGGCCTAATTGTCTTGATTGGAATGAGGAGGAGAAGGGGGTCGGAGAGACTTGCTCAAAAATTGGCGACTTTGCATGTAATCTTTTAGATTCATGCAGACATGAAGGAAGGTGGTGGAGAGAAAGGGGTGGTTGCATCTAGTGAACTGGCTGTCATTCATATCCTCTAGGAGGGCTAGGCAAAAAGAGGGAAGGAGACTAGCCCTCATCATGAGACGAGCCATGGCGCAATTATCTATAGCATTAGGGTCAAAGAATAGGGGAGGCAGGCCGCGCTCTTGCGGAGTCGGGTCCTGCTTAAGAAGTAGCCTAAGTAACCTAAGATAATTACAAGTGGTTATAAAAGCGGGGTCAGGACATGAGGAAAAGTCCGCAAGGAAGCACATCATAGACTCGTCTAGGCTTTTTGCAGTAAAAAGAAGGGCATTCTCAAAGGATGCTATAGTGGAGTTATAAATAACGGGAAAGTCATACCGCCCATGGAGGGTGGCATCAAAATCTACCCCTACCCTTCAAGGGTACGCCATGTAAGTAGGGTCGTTCCGCTCGAATGGCAGGGTATTACAAAAAGCCATCCAGGCGAGCATGCTTATGTCTCATACTCGCCTCCTCCACAGGGGTTGGCTCTTGTAGTTTTGTACAATGTGGGGGATTTCAAAAATTTTATATTCCCAGTAGTCGATCGCTTCAGTGCCCCAAGAGGTTGGGGTCTTTTCCCACTCCTCCAACCATTTTTTCCCCAACCGGCCACCAACTGCGATCACCTCGTCCATCACTTTGAGAGGCAGGACCCTCCATAGACTGTTGGGTAGGAGGAAACTGAAGGAGAATGGATCCTTTCCTAGTTCCTATACCTCCCACACCACCAGTTCTGCATGGAATCCTGCGGGAAGATCATCTGGGCACAGAGAGAGAGGCGCGGATGGTAGCACGGCTGGCTTGGCTCTCAGTTTCTCTCTGGCCTCCTCCACCAACTTTTTGCGTCTTTCTTTAGAGATGGCTTTTCTTTTTGCATAGCTGGGTCTTCTTGTGGCGAGTCTTAGGCCTGGGGCGAGGGGGGTTGTGGGACTACGTCTTCCCTTAATCGATTCACATCGATTTCCAGCTCTGCTTCTTCCCCCTGCCGTTCTGTGTGTGCTGCTTCTTCCTCGAACCCAAGGGCGTCTATCTCCTGGGGGGTTAGGCCGGCCAGCATTAGGTATTTTCGATGTTCATCCAAACTCAGCCTAACCTCCATCGGTAATGGTGGCATCTATAGTCCAGCGTGTAGGGATCTTCTTGCCATGCCGAGCTTTCTTTGCATTGCCTCCGGTGGCTCTCCTTGCACTGCGTGCGTGGCGTCCAGGATAGTGTCAAGGAAGGCCTTCTGTTGAGTGCTGAAGGCCACTTGGGCTGCCTCCGCCTTGCTCTCCGCGATGATTTTTTCCTTTTCTATCAGAGCAAGGCGGCGTGCCAGTGTCTTCACCCTCTTCTCGTTGTGCGCAGCCCACTTCTCTGCCCTTTTGTTCATTACTTCCAAGCCCTCTCCCTGTCTTAAGGTCAGCATCATGATTTTCTGCTCATAATCCTCTAGTTCCTTGACTAGCCTCTCTTGTTCTCCTCTTTCAGAAGTCAGTTGATCTATTAGGCACTTGAGTTTCTCCTACTACTCCTCCATGCCTCATTTTCTTTCTTCATCCCTGGCATTCAGCTCCGTCACGAGTGCATCAATCTGAGCCTTGGGAGATGTAGGTCAAGACATCATGAAAGAGATCTCCAGTATTAAGGCGGCTGGCAACATGTAACTCCTCTTCTGTGAGGAATTAGTCAATGTAGGGGTGAGCGAGCACATGGTTGTCCAAATGTTGATAGCGGGTGATGGCCAAAACCCTAAACGAGATAGGTGCCACATAAGTAGGGTCATATTCGATGGTTTTGACTGCCCTGCGCTGCTCAGCATTGGTCATTATCCGGCAACCTTTTTTCTCCCATTGGATTCTCATAGCAAACCACTGCTGCAAGAATATGGAAGGCGAGCTTGCCATCAGCGTGAGCTCTTGCAACTCGTGTTCAGGAACAGAACGAGGAGGCTTATGATATGAAGTGATTAGCCTTCTAAGGGCAGCTTGCTCCTTTGAGATTTCGCCATTTGCTTCTATCAGTTCGGCAACAATTTTGGGAAATTTAGTGGTCATAAGTTTGTATTCTTCCCAAGTGCATGATAATGCACGAACATCCGAAGCAAGTGTTTTTTCAAGAAGGCCTCGGTCTAGCCTCTCATAAATTCTAGCAAATGTAGTGAAAGTTTCGTCTAACATCTTGATGCACGTTATTAAGTCATCCCCAGAAGTCGCGGTAAGGTCCCTAGCCAAGGAGAGGAAAGGTCGTATCACGTATGAAGGTTTAAGACCTGCTCTTGGGGATGGTGCAACTGGACTGGATAGTGGTGACTCCATCATCGGTGTCACAGGTTGGGCTTTGCACTCCGAAGCACTTTGAGGTGCTGTAGGAAGCTCTGGGGGCATGGGGGTTGTGCTGGGTTCTGAGTGAGCAGTCATAGGGGTTTATAAGTTCTCTGGATTAGGTAAGTTTAAGGCTTGTGGCGTTTTCTTTGGTCGATAGATGAGCTGGGGCTTACTAGCCACAGCTGGCAATGGCGTGCTGACTATGTTCTGGGCACCACGTGTGCAAGCCTCCCTCACTGGGGTGAGATTGCTTGTAGATGAGCTTTTTAGCTGGCCATTTTTAGGCACCCAAATCCAAGGGTTTCCCTCATAGTATTCTTGTGCTTGCAAGAGATCTTTGGGGATCCATCGCGGCGTGGTTGTGTGTCTACGTCGATAGCGTCTAGACTACCTCTTAGGTTGTGAGCGACTGATGATTTTGGCGTTTAGGATCACGTTTGAGTGGTCTACCCGGATGTGATTTTTGCCATTTTGGCACCCATATAAGCTTGGACTCCTTGGCCTGGTGAGCACTCTTGGTGGGTTTGGGCCTGGGGTCGAGAGCTTGGCATGAGGCCGTAGTTTTCTTCTGTTTAGACTTGGGCTAGAGCATGGTCATAGGGGTTTCTACCGGTGGCTTTGTAATGGTGGAGGAATCATGACAGCCCGCGCTGAAAGTCGTCACTATACACACATTGCCAATAGCAAGATGAATGCGGTTTAGGTTGTAATCCACATTACAGTTCGTTTGCTTCTTGAAAGTGCGACCCAATAGTGACACATGACCGGCTCCTTTAGTGTCAGGCAACACATGGAAGAAAGCTGGTAAACTTTCAAACTCAATGGAAACGACTACCTTGCACTTCCCTAGGAGTGAATAAGCAATACCCCCAAACGGGGTGAGTTTGGCATTAGTGAGCTATAGTTTCGGTTGACCAATGCGTGTTCAATGGTCATGCGTCAAGATGTTGTAGTCGGCACCTTCATCAATCAAGGCATCGAAAGAATACATCACTCTTGCTATGACTATGATTCGTAGATACGCCGGTGCCACTGCTTCTTCATCCTGATCTGTAAGGTCGGTTATAGTAGCCATGCAGACGTTCATTGGGGGTTCTAGCATGGGTGGATCATGTAATGGATGGGAAGGAGGATAGTACTTCTTTATGCGGCTGCCATTAAAAAAGCCTATTCCTTCGCCTTCAAGTGTCTCCAACTCAACATTCCCTGTTCTACCAATCATGCATACTCTGAAAGGCCCGAGCCCCCGAAACTTCATCTTCTGTTTATGTCCTTTTACAGAGTATAGAAGAACAAGGTCCCCTTGTTCAAAGTATCGCTATTTGACATGCTTGTCAAACCACATCTTTCGTCGAGCCTTCTCACAAATCAGAGAGTGAGTGGCGAGGAGTCGAGTCTCCGTTAGGCGCTCTAGCTCCACTAAGCGATTGGTCCAAGCCTCTCTTCCCTCCCAACGCTCCTGGACTACTAGCCTTAAGCTAGGGATGAAGAATTCTAAGGGCAAAATGGCTTCAGTTCCGTACATCAGCCTAAAAGGCATCTGTCCTACAGCCATTTTATAAGTTGTGCAATAGGCCCACAAGGCCGCCATTAGCTTGTTGTCCCAGTCACTTCTTGAAGTAGACACGGCCTTTGTAAGCATGTTGACTAAGATTTTATTTGTGGATTTGGCTTGGCCATTAGCTTGAGGGTTATTAATAGGGAGAGGACTTCCGATGAATTATTAGGAAGGTAGAGAGCAGGTGGGCAATCACTTCATTAACTAAGTGCGTGCCTTGGTCGCTTACAAGTTCGATTGGACAACCAAACCGTGAAATGACCTGCTCCCACAAGAACTTTGCAGTGGTCCTAGCATCATTCTTCCTCATGGCTCATGCCTCTGCCCACTTCGTTAGATAGTCAATTGCCACTATGATGTAGCGAGCTTGGGAATATTGTGCCGTAGGATTGATCGGTCCAATAAAATCGATGCCCCATTTTTCAAAGGGTTGTCGGGCTATGACAGGGGTCAACTCCATCTTGTCTTTTCGCACAGGCACTTTGGTCCTTTGGCACTCATCGCAGTGCTTTACGAATTTAGCTACATAGTGGAAGAGGGTGGGCCACCATAGTCGTGTGAGAAATGCGGGATCTAGAGCATGGCAAAAGCGGAAGCTATGGAGGATGGAAGGAGAAGTGTGGACTCATGATGGAAAAGACATTGTTTGTTACACAAGTGAATTAGGTTCCAAGATTGAGACTTGGACTCATAAACACAGTCTTGCGTATGTGGACAATGACATTGACACTTCACTGAAAAGAAAAGAGTACTATCATTACATTAAGAAAGGAAGCAAGTACAATGCTTTATAGGAAAGTAGGAAACTGTAGTAGGCACCATTGTGCATATGGGATAAGTTAGCCTGCATATCCTTGACCCTGAAGCTCCATACAAAGAGGCTATTTTGTTGAGTGTGATTGCTGATTCTCAACACCCCTCCTCAATCACAACTAGAAAGGCACAAAGTGTGTAGAGGCTGTAATGAGAACCACCTGCAAAGTGTGGACACACCACAAACATGGTAGACACTAGAGGCTATTGCAGAAAAGGCTAAGTGTGGGCACCAAAACATGATGGACATCCAGAGGCTGTAACAGGGGCCTCACAAAGTGTACAAGAACTGTAATGCCAAGTTACATAAGGAGTTTACAAAGCTTATGGTAGGAAGCATTAGGGCAAGGAAATACAAGGCTTTTAAAACAGTCTATCAGAGTTATGAGAGTAGAAGGACTAATGAGTCTTGTCCTTCCGATCCTGGTGGTCTTCATCTTCATCTTCTTCTTCCTTTGCTCCATTTTCTTCTTCTTCTTTGACTGCGACTAGATAGGCCTTTTGGGATCTCTTTCTTGCGTGGCAGAACCTCTCGGTGTGTCTGGTCCTTTTGCAGAAGTCACAGAAGAGCTGATCCTTCTTGCCTTTGTACCTGTTGCCAACATATAATGCATGCTCATCTCTAGAGGTACTTGGTTCTTCCTTAGTTTTTAGCTTCTTTTCCTCTTCTAACAGTGATGCCTGGATATCAACAAATTCAGGATTTGGCATGTTGATTAAAGTTATTGATACATTATTATATTCAGGAGGCAAACTCTTAAGTAGAACACCGATGCAAACATCTTCATCCATTTTAATGTTGATTCCTGCAAGTTGGGTTAGGAGTCCTTCCATGTAATTGAGATGTGTGGCAAGTGATGTGCTGGACTTCATTTCAAGCCTGAAGAACTCAATCATGAGACCATACTTTGATGATTTATATTGTGCACCGAACAGGGTGTCAAGTCTCTTCCATGTATCCTATGAGGTCTCACAGTTATCCACATGGTGGATATAACTGTCGTCTAGCTCCAGTTTGATAATGGCCTGGGCTCTGTCATCATTCTTTTGCCAAGTAGTTGCAAGGTCCGTGTCCCGACGTTTCTTCTCTTTGCCATTTGTGATGGCCCAGAGACCCTTTTTCATCAAGATGAGCTTAATGCAAGTTTGCCAGGTGTGAAACCTGACTCCTTTGAATCGAGTATTTGGAGAGTCTTTTCCCATGTTGAGGTTGCAAGATCAACAGCAAATCAACACCAGAATTTTGAGATTTTATCAGTAGAAGAGCAGAATGCAGTGTGTCAAGAGACACAGTTAGTGACAATGTGAAAACACACTATGTCAATGTTGATGTTGAGCTTGATTCTTGATTCTTGTTGTTCGGGATCGTTCGGTCGTTCTTCAATCTTCTCAGGTCCTTCCCCTCCTTGATTTGATGCTGGTCAATGGATTAGAGTGACAGAGACTTGGGTTAAGTGTCAGGAGAAAGAAAAACTGAGAAAAAAAAGCTTGAGAAATTTTGGCTATGGTGGAATTAGGGTTTCTGAGACAAGGGCCTGGTTTTTTCAACATTGCAGGAGCTATACTTGATCATTTTCAAAAAATTTTACATGCCTAGGAAGCTGACTTCATGGGCTATCAAAGCCCTATCATAATCGTCAAGATCGCTGGCTGTATGAAGCACGCAGAGGGCGCAAACAGATTCGGTGCAGTTCAGGACAATTTTGCGCGATTTCCACAATGCTGGGGTCAGGGCGCAGCAATGTCATCGATTCACGTGCCAAGATGAAGCGCCTTGAGTAGAAGAACAACTCCCTAGAAGAAATCAAGAGCTGAAATGGCCTGGTTGAGGAGTTATTGAAGCTCCAAGTAAGGTAGGTCCTGTCTGGCTATGGCAGACACAGAGCAAAGATTGAGAATTTTCACAATGCTGAGCTCGAGATGGTCTAATGTCCTGGATTGATGTGATACAGGGAAGCTTTGTGAGTTGGGGAATATTTTCCAAAAGGAAGCTCCAAGAGATTTGACCTGTGGAGTGAGATATAAGCAGCTCAATCTGACAGGGTGGTGCTGGCTATGGCTGCCATGGAAGCTTCAGTGAGAGTAGAGTTGGGAGATGAAGTCATGAGCTGACATTGAGCTAGACTGACGTTGAGAGGAATCAAGAGAGGCTAGAGAAGAAATTCCATGCCCAACTGGGCTCTGATACCATGTGAGAAATGCGGGATCTAGAGCTTGGCAAAAGCCACTGTTTGTTACACAAGTGAATTAGGTTCCAAGATTGAGACTTGGACTCATAAACACAGTCTTGTGTATGTGGACAATGACATTGACACTTCACTGAAAAGAAAAGAGTACTATCATTACATTAAGAAAGGAAGCAAGTACAATGCTTTATAGGAAAGTAGGAAACTGCAGTAGGCACCATTGTGCATATGGGATAAGTTAGCCTGCATATCCTTGACCCTAAAGCTCCATACAAAGAGGCTGTTTTGTTGAGTGTGATTGCTGATTCTCAACAAGTCGGGATTGTAGCACCTTTCGGGCTGTTGTGTCTCCGCTAAACCATCCTCTAGCGATTCCACCATGTGCTTCGTTCAATGCATCATGCATCTCGTACTCACATACGCATATGCGCAATAAACCGTCTTGTCCCAACCTGTAGAGCTGGTCGGCTATCAGTTGGTATGGTTGAATTTTCAGGATAAGTCTTCTCAACCTGGCCTTCTCAATGGGTCACTCAGGTAGTCCGTTTTCTAGCACTTGCACTATGTCATCGGCCCAATACGGCGTCAGATCAACTTTAAATAATTATCTCTCACTAGACAGGTTAAAGAGATGAGAATTTGGTAAATCGTCAAGTATGCCTTGTCCAGGGGCTTCTCCTATGGGTATGCGGGACATGTGGTCAGCCATGTAATGCTGCTTTCCCTTGCGTACAATGACAGAGAATTCAAACTCCAGTAGAAGGAGTAACCATCTAGCTATGCATCCCGTAGCGCAAGGCTTGTTCACAAGGTACAGCAAGGCTTGATGGTCAACAAAGAAGACAAAGGGAGTGGCCAACAAGTAATGCCTAAATTTCTTTACCACAAATACCATGGCCAACCCCTCCCTTTCTGTTGTGGAATAGTTCATCTTGGTCTCTGTGAGCTGCTTGCTGGCAAAACTCACCGGATAACCTAAGTTATGTTCACCATGCTAGCATAGCACGGCCCCAATAGCGAACTTAGAGGCGTCTATGTGTACATGAAATGTTATGTTCCAGTTTGGGGCTCGTAAGATTGGTGCAGTAGTGAGAGCCTTTTTCAACTCCTCATATGCGCGCTGGCATTCCTCAGTCCACTTGAAGACTATCGATAGCTTGTACAATGGTCTAGCAATTAGTGCGTAATTTAGTACAAAGCGTCGATAATATCCAGTGTGGCCAAAGAAGCAATGAACTCCCTTGTAGTTATCGGGTGGTGGTAAGTCAACAATGACTCTGACTTTAGAAAAGTCAGTGGCAATGCCGTTCTTTGACACTACGTGCCCTAAGATGCATCCGTGTTTCACACAGAACTGGCACTTTAAGGGGTTCAAGGAGAGACGATATAAGCGACACTGTTCAAAGACTGCTCAGAGTTTGTCTAAGTGTTCGATCCAAATCGTCAACAAAGACCTCTAACTCCTTGTGAAGCATGTCTTTAAAGATGGTGCACATGAGGCGTTGGAAAGTGGCAGGGGCATTGGTCAACCTGAAGGGCATGACTATGTATGTAAAGACACCCCACTCAGTGGCAAAGGCGGTCTTGTGCCTGCAGGATGCACTTGCACTTGATTGTACCCTGAGAAGCCATCCAGAAAACTGTAGGCTTCCTTGTCTGCCACCCTCTCAAGCATGTGCTTGGTGTACGGCAAGGGATAGTTGTCTCTCTTTGTAGCAGCGTTTACCTTCTTGTAATTGACACACACTCGAATTTTGCCATTCTTCTTCATTACAATGACTATGGGTTATACCCAGTCTGTGTGCTCAATTTCGTAAATGAATCCAACTCTCATCAGCTTGTCAATTTCCTCTTTGACAGCATGAGCGTGTTTTGGATTCATGGGGTACGGTCGCTGCTTGACCGGCGTTGTATCCGACGTCATGGGTATATTGTGAGTTACAACACTCGGATCTACCCCTCGTAGCTCTTCCAAGGACCAGGCAAATACGTCTATGTACTCCCGCAAGAGAGCGACAAGACTCAACTCTTCTTCACTAGTCAAGTCATAGACGATGAACATTGGTCGGGGTATCTCCCCTTCCAGGGCTAGGTTTACCTTCTTGACCTTGGCTGGTCCTTCAATTGGTTCGCTCGTCTGTCCTTGACACTTGGCACCTAGCAGAACCACTACCCTATCCCCTTTTTTGAATTTAGTGAAGCATTTAGGGAGGTCCTGCGACTTTCGTCATTCTTCTGATCGTGCATCCCTGGGGTGCTTTGCCCCATCCTGCCTTGACCGTCTGCCTCAAATGGATGGGTAAGTCCCCCTTGGTGCGTCTTGTCATGGGCGGCCTAGGGACCTCTGGGTCTCTATCCGAAGTAACTTCCGATTCAGAGTCAAACCCTCCATCTTTGCTAGAAGAGGTGGTCTCCCCTGGTGGCCGCAATTCGGGTGGCGATTCGGTTCTAAGTATTGATGTCGTTCTTGATTAGGCTAGGCCTGCCTGCTCAAGGTCTATGGCTCCTATACATTCTAATCACGCACGATCACATCTCATGCACATAACTCCTTGCTCCAGTCTAAGGGCCTGCCTTTTCTATGGCTTGGCGTCTGCTCATATCTGCTCAATTTCTCGTCCTTCAGTGTCGTACTCTATGGTGTCCACTTCACCCTCGCTCTCATCACTGAAGGATTGGCAGTCTTTGTATTCATCGCATGAATCTTTGTCATTCGACTGCTCATCGTCTCTTAGGGCTTGGTATGCCCCGTGTCATTGGTCAGGAACCAGGGCCTAGTTATACATGAGGTTCAGCTCGTGCACCCTGGTCCATTGCCGCTTGGAATCCTCTAAGAGGTCCTGGAGTGGTTTGAAGTTGGCAGCTGGGTTGCCAGTTAGCTAGTCCATTAGGTATTCCAGTACCCCCTGGAGTTCCCTTTTGTTGGATGGCACTTGGAAGGTAACAGGCTTAGGCCTTCCATGGAGGCTTGCTGCCATCATGTAGACTGGTGTAGAGAGTGCTTCGTTTGTCTTGCCGATCGTTTTGATAGCCTGCTCATATGCCTCATGGTATGAGAATGGCAGGTCAATTGTGGCAAGAACGTGCATCCAATCCCGCTCATCCTCTGGGCATGGGATATACTTGGTCAAGGACCCATAGGGCTTCCTGACTTGAGTGTTCCCTTTGAGCATAGCAGAGATGGTGTCTAGGTCGACTAGTGAGGCCTTCCAAGTGTCCATCTCTATTCTTATATGCTAGTTCTATTGCCAAGGAAGATCAAGCCATTTTATCCCAATCTTCGATGACTCTAGCATTGTGCATCCAAGGTCGGCCTAATAGGACATCATAGTCCACTCCCTTCATGACTATAAAGTCGACAGAGAACTGGACACCTGCGATCTTCACTGGCCAATTCTTTAGGACCCTGAATGGCTTCACTCTCATCCCGTTTGCTAGCGTGACATTAGACCGAGCAGCTTCGATAAGCGGGTTTTCCCAACTCTGCAGCACTGCGTGGCTAAGCACACTAACCCCGACTCCCGTGTCTACGATTCCCTTGTTGTGTCACCAAGGGCTAGGACCGGTAAGACTGCATGCATCTCAGAGCCTTCCCAAAAGGCGTTGACGTGCAAAGATTTAGGCAGGGAGTGCAGCGTCAGGCTTGGCAATTGTGTTTCTGCATCTTGGTCCGAGGGTCTACCGCCGTGACCTACTCTGGTGATCCCTCGACCCACTGCTTAAGGTCTTGCCATAGGGCAAGGTGCTACTTAAGCAGATCCCCCATGCTAAGTGTTACAGGGGTGGTCACTAGCGTGGTCAAGAGATTGTTAGATACTCGTCCTTCTTTTAGCCTAGACTGGCCCGGCCAATGGCCGCGGGATCTATGGCTCTGTTGCGTTGGTATCAGCAGCACTACTTGTGGCACAGTGGCTTCGGCTGACTTAGGTTGAGGCGGTGACATTGGCGTGCTTATGCTGGAGAGATCATTGATGTCATCCTCTATGATGGGTTCAGCGTCTTTGAGATGATGTTGAGCCTCCCTCACCCATTCCTTCACCTTTTCTATGGCCTCTAATTGTCACTTTGGATGCGGGTATTCCCCTATCTTAGTGCTTCTCTTTTCGGCTGTCTTAGGGGCTGAAGTCTCTGCCTCTGCATCTGAGACTTTCTTCCCAGTAGGTAAAGATGTAGCACTCTCGATCTTTAATGCGACCTTAGCTTCCGATCTCTTCTTTTTCTGCCTGCGGCTTTTCTTTCCTATTGAGGTTCCGTCAAGATTGCTAGGTCTTGGCAAAGAGATGCTGGCATGCTTCGTTTGGGCTCGGGTCATAACTCGCAAGGGAATAGATGTGGCCTCCCCATCGAGGTTTTCGACACAAAACAGCCCCAATGGGACACATGGCAAATTAGCTGAGCTATAGGACGGCTTCCACTTTGGGCAGTCAATGAAAAGATGGGTGATTCCGCACTCTGTGCACCTTTGGTCAGCCTTGTCCCTGTTTTGCTGCTCTCATTCAGGGCAGCATGATGAGACATGACCGGGGTGTCCGCAAGTCCAACAAGTGACTGAATCTTGTGTCTACCCTCCTAGGCCTCTATCCCGTCCTCGTCCTAACGCCATCACCGGCACGGGTCGATAATCCATGAGGATTGCATTGCCCTCGTCATCATGTGAGATTAAGGGTATATGTAGGTCTCTTCATCATTCGGCTCCTCCACGTAGTGTACTGGAGTGTCTCTCGGTGGGTGGGTCACATAAGGACCAAGCGGTCTAGGAATACCTGTAGGATTTATGTCCATTCTAGGGACAGCTGGTTTCATATCGTTAGGCGCGGGTAGAGCCAATGGGGCTCCCCTTCCGAAGAATAGCTACGGCCTGTTAGCTAGATAAGGCTGGCCGTAGGGTTGAGAGTATGGAAGTCTTTGTGGTAGTTTGCAATGTGCAATAGCGTGACCGAACCTACCGCAGTTAGCGCATGGTCTTGACCTAGGGTCTTGACACTCAGTCGGCAAGTGGTTTCCGCCACAGTACACGCACTAGATGTGTGGATGCATTGGTCATCTCAACATGTCTTGTATCTTGGCTAATTCCATCTTGACCTCAGCCAAGCCTTGGTCTGTTTCGATGACCCTCCCCTTATCTTGGGATGATGGGTTTGACCGCTCACTAGAGGCTGACGTTCTCTCTAAGCTTCACGGGTTGGTCTCTTCTAGATTTGAGCTCCTAGAGCTCCGCTCTTTCAGCTGGTCATCGACTCTGATGGCTTCCTCAAAAACTCTAGCCACCATGTCCCCCTGCAAGCTTGAATTGCCTACTAATGCCTTGTATAACTCCTCGTCTCTAATTCCGCTGATGAATACAGTTGAAACTGCTCTGTCAGTCGGTCGCTCGCCTAGAGGGATTCTCTTTAAGAGACTTCTCACATGGGTCACATAGTCGCGGATGTTCTCCTTTTCTTTCTGCTTGACATTCATCAAGCGTACTAGTAGGTTATCAGAGTATCCGGGCTCGGCGAACCTCTTGATGAAAAGATCCTTGAGATTATTGAAGTTGACTTGTTCCATGGCATCTAGGCTTATATACCACATCCTACCATTGTCACCTAAGCAAAGCCCGAATACTTGCCAACGTTGAGTCTGGTCGTTGAGGCTGTTGGCTTCACAAACTTGCTCAAACTACTCAACAAAGCTGTACGGATCGTCACGGGGTTGGTACTTGTCGAGTTGCTTGGCAACAATCGGTATTTTGGCCTGGCTCTTTGAGCCCTGGTTTACCCCTAATCCTGCAAGCAGAGACGTCGCTAGTGCGGTGGCACCCTGCTCTACTGCGATGTTATCAAGCAGTCGTTTCATGAGGAGCTCGCTCAGTGTCAGGTCTCCCTCTAGCGCTCTCTCATGGTCTGTTGGGTTTCGGCCAGCCAAGTTCAGCACTCGCTGCACCTCATGTAGCTCCATGCTTTGCCTTTGGCCTCTAGCCTGCTGATCCCTATTATAATCAGCTATGCCTTGCAATGCCTTGAGGGCTATCCTTCTCTCCTCCTCTAGGTCTGCAATGATTGCATCTATTGTCCTACTGCGGTGCTCGTACCGGGCGTGCGCATTGTAACTGCTCACCATCTACTTTATAGCATCTGGGAATACACTCAAATCAAGCTCCTCATTAGACCGATGGTTTGAGCTTTCTTCCGTCATGGTCGAATTCTTGCGCCCCACTGTGCTGTTGATTAGGTTGAATAGTCGTGACAGATCCTTGTCGTTGGCGCTCATTGCTTGGTTCTACCTTGCGCTTCGCGTGTTTATCTATATCTTGGGTCCTCTCCTATTGGTGGGTTCCTTGAGCTATTTATCTAAGTGAGTTCCTTTGATTATTGAATACAAACCTCAATTTAGGGTCACTCAGTGAGTGTATTGTTCCTCATGCACTTGTGCCCAATCAGGCTTTCAGCTTTCTTAAGTGTAATTCCAGTGCAAAAATTCAATGTGAGTGCCGCAAGCAATTCCCTGGCGTCTTACTCACTCTCGCTCATTTTGGGCCTGATAGGCTTGTAGGTCCATTTTCTGGCCGTTTAGTCAGGGTTTAGGGTTTCCTTGCACATTGCCTCATTCACTTTCGGTCGATCAGGTTTTACGATTCAGTGGCTCGCATCCGAGTCCTTGGGTCCCTCAACTATCTACTGCTAACCGCTAAGCGGATGTATACTACAATTTCTCTTATCACGTGTGCCAAAATCAAGTTCTGAGCGCTCGAAGGGTTTCGACAAGTTGTGCTAATGCGTATTTGCCAGTGCGGGTTGAATTTCTGACAGATTTGACAAAAAGTTGCACTCAGACCAACTGGTCCGAATTGCAGGGTCCGAGGGGGTCACTCGGACGGGCCGAATGGCACGGGGTCAAGGGCCGAATCTCTAGATTTGACTCAAACAATTTTTATTCGGACGGGCCGAACGACGCTTGGTCGAGGGCCGAATCACGGGTGTGGCCGAGTTCCAAATTTGGGACTCGGACGGGTCGCTTGGACGGTTCGAATGGCGGATGTGCCACGTGGCAAAAAGCTTTGACTCGAACGGCCGAGTGGATTGACTCGGACCGTTGTCTCGGATGGCGAGGGCCGACTAGGGTTTCGGGCCGAGTGGCCGAATGGTAAGGGGCCAAGGGCCGATTCTAGGACTTGGTCCAGAAGCGACCGCTCAGATGGGCCGAACGAGGCGTGACGGAAACAACGCGATGTCGATTTCGATCAATTCTTGGGATTTACACAATCATACCAAGCAGAACCCTCCAGATCCTATCTAGGGGGATAGAGGAAGGAATTCATATACCTAAATGAGTTGGTGAGTGCATCAATGATGCGATCGAATCACACGGGCTGGGGCTCTCTAGCTCTCTCTCTCTCTCTCTCTTTCCCTCACACTAAAATGGCACAAATGAGCTCTCTTTAGGCCTCTTGGCTCTTATATGCCTTCCCAAATGTGGTGTTGACACCCCCAATCACTCTCTTGTCGATCTTAGGCCTCATTAGCGAGCATTTTGCGCATTTTGCACGTTTTTTTCCTTGTTTTGCCCTGTTTTGAAACAGTAAACCCTACCCTTTTCCGGTTCGATTTCCTAACTCTAACCTACGCTAAATGCAACAAAAATCGAAGGCAAAAAACTGAAATAGATCCTCCATGCTTTCCAATAATCAAACAACCAAATATCCCAAAATACTTACTTGTTTTGAAGATTAAAAGCACCCAACTTCCTACCTATCTCAAGCTCCATTTCGGGGATGAATACCCTACTTCGATGCTCGATATGAGGCACACAAGTGCTCATGCTTGAATCCGTTGGTCCCGACAACGGAACCAAAATGTGGGAGCTTTCACACAACTGCCAAGACCCACGGACCGCTTATTGTTTCAAGCGTTCCAAGCGAGCTCTAATGGCTATCTCTCACCTAGCCGATGTGCCGTCGATCCTACGAGTGTAGTGAGCTTACCTTGATGCCCGATCGAGTACCCTTCTCTCTCTTGCACTCCGGTAGCTCCACGATTCTTGATGCTAGCTCAAGCCTCCTCCATCTCCAAGCTCCATCCTCCATAGCCTTGCGCAAGAGAAGAGAAGAGAAGAGAAGAGAAGAGAAGAAGAGAAGAGGAGATGGTGAAGAGCTTCACACTCTTGATCCCTCACTCTCACACACACTCCCTCACACTCTCACACTCCCTCTCTCAAGAGCACACATAAGAAAGAAGGAGAGAAGAAGAGAGGAAGAAGAAGACTCTTTTTGCCACACACCAAAGAATGAGCTTCTCATTCACTTTTCAACTTTATATACAAAGCCCTAAATCCTTTTTGGGCGGTCATCCCCCTTTCCCTCTTTTACATGGCCGGCCATAGCCTAGGCCCTTTTTCCCATTTCCCACCATTCTAATTTATCCTATTCCCAACTAATGCATACACTTTGCACAGGAGCGAGCCTGGCACTCTTTTACACAGATTCGGGGGCGCGTCCGCATTTTAATGGTGCGCCTTTTTTCTCTTTCGTTGCCTTGGCCCGACACCGAAGCTTTTTGAGGGTCGTGCCTGAACATTTGAATTTTTCAAGGATTGGTTGTCGGTCAAGGCGCCTTTTTCTGCTTTTATCATGCGCCTTTTTTGCAATTTCCCTTTTTTTCATTTTCCGCTCCTTTGTGCTGCGGAAACACAGTAACAGCGTTGTCACAGCACATAGGTTTGAAGGTCACTATGTCAAGGGTTTGGCAAGAAAACTGGGGATAGATGGAGATGTGTCTTCAAGAGATAAGTAGATTACAGTGAATGATTAAAGGTTCAAGAGGTACTTCACGATCAATCACAGGGGTTTGAAAGAGAAGAATTTATGGGGGTTCATGAGCTTAGACTCCGGAGATGGTAGAGATAAGAGAAGGGTTAAAGGTTTCAAGGCAAATTATTGAAAATGCTGATAGAGCTTCCAACTACATGTTCTTAGCAAAGATCACAAGAGTATTATCTCATAAGTTCTAACTCAAATCAAGCTTGTTTTCTTGACTGTAAGAGCAATCACAAATTATAAAATCAAGTACAATATGTTGTCATATATCATAAATAACTCTGCATCCCATCATTCATACATAATGCCATAGTATGAATCAACTTTGCATGATTACATTCAATGTAGACCGTTAGGGACAAAAGCTTATGAGTCATACAAGGCTTGTAGGTCAAAGAGACTTCCTTCAAGAGAGCTTCAAATTGAGTTCTTGATAAGGATAAGTTACCACAGCCAAGAAATACGAGAAAAAGCTCCTCTTAAGTCAACTCAAAGCATCTATGAATGATCTACAAACATTGCCCTGCCATAGGGAAACATAATGCTTGCATATTTTGACAAGATGACTTCGGTAGAGTAAGAAATGAATTAAAAGAATAGTGTTGTAGCTAATTCTGTGAATATGACTGAAGATATCAGCCCCAAATCAGCCCAAATATCTTTCGGAATTCACCTCTGATGTTAGCATAAACTTCCCCTAAAACGGTGTCAGAGCGTTTGGTATCGAAAGTCCACCACGGGGGTAAGAGACAACAAGGTGAAGGGAGATTCAGTGAGAGGAGTAGATAGAAGAGAAGGGGTTTGAAGAAATAGAAGACGTAAAAGAATACTCCCATAAAGAAATTGAAAATGAAGAAGGGATGTTAGTTTATTTCAGCATTATGAGAAAATAAAACTCTTGTAGACAAAAACGTGTATAAAATAATACCTTTCTCTATGCTGCTCAGATCGCTAATGTGATGCTTCTATTGGCTCCAAAAGGGCAGTAAAATACTAGGACACCTAGCCACAATTCTACCAGATCACTCCTTCTTCATCTTCCACTTCAGAGCGTTGTTCACTACCTGAAAACAGCGACATCGATCGCGCGTCGTGCGATTTCACCAATCTCTCTTTTTACATAAAATCTTCTCAAATTAGTTGAAAGATACATACTTTCTTTTATATATTATCATAATCTAGAAGTTGTCTACAGTTTTATGGATTTTTACAAGAGATAATATCTAAATTATCAAAAATTGGCTAAAACTTGTACCATGGACACTAACACTAATGTCTAAAATGACATTGGCTCTCTAAATCAATAAAAAAGCCACACTCTAGATTTTTTTACATGGTGTGTGCATAGCGGCATGATAGTGTATCATGGCATGCCTTCACCATGCTCTAGATCTCATCTCTTGCAATACATCTCTGCAACACTTCATCTTTATCTTTCTTGTACAGTGCACTACCTAGCAGGGTGTAAGGAGCTAATTCCAACAAAAGCTTCTTTTTCTCTCTGATGGAGATACTAGGAGGTATTATTATGTGGCCAATAGGTTGGCAATGTCTGCATACCATGGGGACACAATCTCCACTAAAAATAGAGCTGCATCAGGAAGGTTTGGATCATCTTACTCCCCTTTATCACTCTAAGGGATTAGTAATAAATGATCAACTAGGTTATATGTCAAGACCTAAAACGGGCCCAACACTGGCTCTATGGCACTAGCTAGGCCTCTACTACACACCTCAAACCACCCCACATGGCCTCGTTCGCGGCAAGGAGCATCTAAGGGATATATTACCCTAACTTCAAATATAGAGCTTTGCGTTTGTATGGTTTGTAATCCAACGAATATCCTTCCCCACACTCCTTGGAGGGAGTCCCTAAACATATCAGTGACATACACCACATAAGTGCCCCTCGATTGATTATTACCGTAGCCCCGCTACGGCTCTCCTCCTACACCTCGAGGATTGGCCCCAAGATGCACCACATGAACTCATAAAATACATTTGATACATAATCCACTCTTTTACTTGATCGATCCAAGAGATAATAAATAATCCTCATTGAATATTTTCCAAGAACCAAACCACTAACCCTGCAACTTAGGGTACCTCACACTCAACGTAGATCATCATTCATAAAAAACAATTGCTATGCATCCAGGATGATGCCATATGGTGCATGCAATGCAATTGTGTATGACTACAATGCTCAAACAAGTTTATTCATTAACAACCACCATTGTAAAAGTGCAAAAACATATCTTTTCATGCATTTCTTCTAATCTGCGATTTGATGTGTTGCTTAGGGCTAGTACTGAGTATTATCGTGTTACTAAGCTCCCTTAATTTTAGAAAACAATGTACCTTATATGTCATGCATCATAAAACATCAAAATTCAATGTACTTTAAACACTTAACAATCCCCTTCTCCCTATCATTTAAAGTTATGAATTTGGTGGTAGGTTTAAGGCATATTTTTCATGTATTTTTTTTCATAAAAGTAATGAAAACCCACTTTAATCTAGAGATAGGGCGGAATTGAGGCCAAACCTCATGCTTCAGCTCTACCATACATTCAGAAACATAAATCTTTCTTTTTTCAGATGTAAAAAATCTTTTTTTCTTAATTTTTGCTATTTATTTATAGATAATCACTGATTTTATTGATTTACTAGTTTTGATTGATTGATCTTACTAAAAATGATTTTTAATCATATTTTCAACCCATAGGAACACTATACGCATGACAAAACCCTAAAAACGTATAATTTCCCTTAAACCGCAATGTTGCGGGTTTTGTGGATTTAGCATAAAATTATTACAGGATTGATTTTTCTTGATTACTTTAACATTTTTGATAAATTAGAGTATTGGTAACTAAATACAATCAATTTTTACCATTTTCAACCAAAATTTATCATAAAACAATGAAATCTATGACTTACTCATGAAATCTCACATTATGACGTACATATTTCGTAATTGGAGGCTCATTGATGCTTCCCAATAGCTCCTGACGATCGTTCCAACCTCAATCTATGCTTCTTTATGCCCTCACATCATCGCATGATCAAAAACTTTCATCTCATCCCCTTCTCTCATACATTAACCCATGGAAACACACAACAAGAAGAGAGAGGAGAGAGGAGAGAGAAAGACTAAAATCTGATCTTTTGATTGAATGCATCAATTCCTGATCAAATTGGAGCAATGGATGGCAAAGAAAATCAAAATCTTGCTGCCTCTTGCATCCTCATAATTGCACCAGTAAGAAAATGCATAAATATGACAAATTTGGGGGCACTGTAAAAAAACGACACCCTCACCTTCCCTCTCCCCCCCCCCCCCCTTCTTGGTTTCATCTTTTCTTATTTTCCTTCATTGCTCAAGCTTAACCAAGCTTGTTAAACTCAAAACTAAGAGGTTCATTCTCTCTTGTTTATACTTGGCATATGTGATTTTTTTGTCATTTTGGTGGGGCAAACACGCTTGGATTCGAGATCCAACTGGCCGGTTAGCTTCATAGCATTGAAAACTATCAATCTAGCCTTCGTCATATACTTTCCAGCTCCCAGATCACATAGTTGCTTTATATCACCAAACTTTGCCAGGATTAAATAGGGGGGTCAAATGAACTCCAATCGGCAAACCGAGACTTGCGTTCGGTTCCTGACATTGAACTCCATCTAGGAAAACTCCAACTCATCAATCTATAACCATTTCATTTTGCATTAAAAATTGGTCTCGTATGCCTCTTGGGCTCTTTTTTGCTTTTACCGATGACCAATTCAAGATCAAACTCCTAGAATAAAAAGAGGCATCTTATAATTTTGCCTTTGACATTTGCCTTGTTCACTGGGAAGGATAGTACATAAACACACATGGATGCTAATGAAAATAAGGGGTTTGATGTCCATGGAGATAGGATGGAGAGGCACAAATAGATATATTAAGATGTTTGTGGTATTAGGGTGCTTGATTTGATGGAGATAGATTGGAAAGTTACAAATAGACACACAAAGATGCTAATGGAAATAGAGAGTTAGATGTTTGAGAAGATAAGATAGAGAAGCATAAATAGATACATAGTGATATCAAAGGAAAGCAGATAGGTTAGTGTGTGAAGGTCACAGAAATAGACAAGAGGTGTTAATGAAAATGGAACAATTAGTGTGAATGTAGAGTACGCAAATAGAAATAGATTGTATACACTAGGTATTGATTATTAATTGTGAGCAAAAGGGGTCAAGGCACTACAAGGATACAGAGGCATAGCGACAGTGCTTTCCGATGCAAAATAGCGGCGTAGCTATTTGCGTCGCAAATAGCGATACAAATAGCGACGGTGCTTAGACGAAAAAATGTGGGTCGAAACCTGAGCGCGTTATTTTGCACGAATGAACGAAACAGAGAGCGAACTCCATCTTGCATTTGAGTGGGAGAGGGAGAGAAAGAGAGAGAGAGGGAGAAGGAAAGCTTCTCACTGCCACTACCGCCGTTTGCGAAGAAGAGGAGGAAGTGTAGGGAGGGCAAAGAGGAACCGTCATTGCAAAGAGGAGCCGCCGAATCCATCCTCGTGCCTTTGCGGTGAGTGCATTGTTCCCTCTTGCTTTGTTTTTGTTTTTTCTCATTTTCTTTTACTTATTTTTGTTAAAAATCATGTGTATTGAGAGAGAAAGAGGAAATGATAGAGGGAGAGGAAATGAGAGAGGGAGAGGAAGAGAGAAAAGGAAAGAAGAAACGAGAGAGAGAGGGAGAAAACATTAAACATAATAGGGAAAGAGAGAAAGAGAGGGAGAGGGAGGAAGGGAGGGAGAGAGGGAGGGAGGGAGAGGTTGTTGTTATTGTTGTTGTTGTTGTATTTCTTCTTTTCTTGTTTGTTGTTGTTGTGGTAGTCGTAGTAGTAGTAGTGGTAGTGGTGGTGGTAGCGGTAGCGGTAGTGGTAGTTGTTGTTGTTTAATTTCTTATTTTCTTGTTTGTTGTTATTGTGGTAGTCGTAGTAGTAGTGAAAGGTGAGAAGGATCAAAGCTTGCACATGAGAGCTATGGCGGGAGAGCAAGAGCAAGAAAGAGAGAGACAAGAAATGGGAACTACAACAGTCACAATGTGTGACCGGGCCTTCCTTTATTCAAACTATCACTAAAAGAATAAAGAATAAAGTGACGGTGATGAGTGCCCGCCACCTGCAGTGTGCAGTGGTGGTGACTGTCAGTGTAGTAATACATAGGTGGCTAGGCGGAGGCACCTTTACCCCCAACAACCTTCCACTTAAAGGTGAATCTGCCCTAGTGAGGAGTGAAAAGAAAAAGAAAAAAAGACAGTACAACATGTACACATGCACAATAGGATGAGGAAAGACGTCATCTCATCCCATACCCATCAACCTCCTGAAGAAGGCAAAGCGCTCTGTAGAGAGGCTTTTTGTGAGCAAATCTACAGGATTCTGGTCAGTCGAGATCTTGACAAGATCAACAGACTTGTCCTCAACGACCCCACATATGAAGTGATACCTCACCTCAATGTGTTTTGTCTTCGCATGGAAGATCGGATTCTTGGCTAACTAAATAGCACTCATAGAATGCGAAATGCAATGTAGGGATAGCATCAATACCAAGGTCAGCAACCAAATGACCCAACCAAATGGCCTCCTTGCAAGCCTCACTGGCTGCAATATACTCGGTCTCTGTAGTAGAAAGGGCCATGCATTTCTACACCTTGGACATCCAAGAAATAGCACCTCCAACATATGTGAATACATAACTGGAAGTGGACTTTCTACTATTTGCATGTCCTGCATAATCAAAGTCAATGTACCCCATGACTCCTATATCTTGGTTGCCATAGCATATGCACATATCTGCAGTGCCCTTCAGGTATCTCATGATACCCTTCACAGCATCCCAATGCCTCTTGCCAGGTGTAGCCATATAGCGTGCCACAACACCAATTGTAAAGGCAATATCTAGACGAGTGGCTATCATGGCATACATAAGACTGCCCACTGCGGATGCATAGGGAATCTTGGCCATCTTGGCCCTCTGCTCAATCTGTCTACGAACAATCATCCTATGATACCTTCACATAAGAAGGCAATGGACAGCCAATAGACTTTATGTCCTGCATGCGGAAGCGCTCAAGGACTTTATGAATGTACTCCCTTTGTGACAAGTAGAGGAGTCCCTGATGCCTATCGCGTCTAAGCGCATACCAAGTATGTGAGCAACCTGTCCCAGATCTTTCATCTCAAAGCTCTTCTTGAGATGAGCCTTAAGAGCATCTAGCTCATCATGAGCTTTCCCTGCTATCAGCATATCATCCACATAGAGTACCAAAATCAATAAAGAACCATCACGGGCTTTCTTCGTGTAAAGACACGGATCCATAGCACTCCTACTATAGCCCTGTGACTGCATAAAGGCATCAAACTTATGATACCACTCCCTAGATGCCTGTTTCAAGCCATAAACACTTTTCTTCAATTTGCATACTAGGTGCTCCCTGTCAGGTTCTGCAAAGCCCTTAGGCTACTCCATATAAATCTCATCATGCAAGTCCCCATGTAAGAAAGCCATCTTGACATCCATCTGATATAAATCTAAGTCAAGCTGAGCAACCAAAGCCAAGACTAAGCATAGGGTGGTCATCTTAACCACAGGAGAAACGACCTCATCAATGTCCACACCATGCTCATGCTTAAAACCCTTTGCTACCAATCTAGCCTTGTATGCCGGCTTGGAGTGTCCAGGGGTACTTTTCAGCTTATACACCCACTTGCATGGCAAAGCCTTCTTGCTCTTAGGCAAGGAAACCAAATCCCAAGTCTCATTCTTATGCAAGGAGTCTATCTCAAACTGCATAGCCCTCTCCCAGGAGTGACTGTCACCCCTGTGCATAGCCTCATCATAAGTGAAAGGCTCTCTTGCATCTGTAACCGAGACATAATGCATCAAGGTCTGAAATCTATCAGGTGGACGTCTGTCTCTAGTAGACCGTCTCACTACAGGCTTTGTTGCCTACCCAGCTGTCTATCCAATACCCTGACCATGAACATCTGCTGCAGCTGTAGGCTATCCAACTGGCTATGCGGGATCTCTCGACTCCTCCTGAAATATGACCCTGTGGATTTCAACAACTCTCTCAGGCTGCCTATGCATCTTGTCTTCATGGAAGACTACATCATGATTGCGGATGACTTTCCGCGCCTGCGGATCCCAAAGATGGTAACCCATCTCGCATGCATCCCCATAACCAAGAAAAATGCATTTGACACTCTTAGGATCCAGCTTACTTCTCTTGTCCCTGGGTACATGGCAAAATTCCTCACATCCAAAGACAAAGAGATGTGCATAAGAGGGAGGTTTTCCAGTCCATACCTCCTTGGCAACCTGGAAATCCAAACCACTAGAAGGTGATCTGTTTATGATATGCACAGCTATACTAACTGCCTTAGCCCAAAGGCTCTGTGGTAGGCCTGTGTGGCTAAGCATACTACATACATGCTCCTGGATGGTTCTATTCATCTGCTCAACCAAACCATTCTGGGGGGTGTAGGGGGCGATCAACTGATGCTTAATACCCCTCTCATCACATAACTACTCAAAAGCACGTGAGACATACTCACCCCCATTATCTGTCCTTAGGCATTTTAGCCTATACCCAGACTGGTTCTCAACCAATGCAAGCTATCTCTGAAACACAGCCAAGACATCGGATTTCAGCTTAATGGGATAAGCCTAAAATTTTCGTGAAAAATCATCTATGAAAGTAACAAAATACTTGGCACCACCCATAGATTGACAAGGCATGGGCCCATAAACATTCGAATGTACCAATACCAAGGGCTCACTCATGTGTGTCCTATCAGACTTTTTATGCGTAGACCTAGTCTACCTGCCATAAAGACAATGCTCACATGAATCAAAACATGCATAATCAAGGGGCGGTAAGTACTGCAAACCAGAAAGCATTTTCATTCTCTTCAAAGACATATGGCCCAAACGGGCATGCCAAAGAGATACATGGGGGATAGAACCCACAGGAAAAAAATGATCAAGGGAAGAAGTTGATACAATCAAGGGATAGAGGCTGCCAGCCTTGGCACCTCTCGCAATCACAAGTCTGCCATGAGTGATCTTCCATGCACAGTCTCCAAAACATACATGATATCCTGCGTCATCAAGTTGTCTAGCTGACATGAGACTGCGTATCAAAGCAGGTACATGACTTACATCCTGCATAACAAAACTGCTACGAAAAGGAAACTATAGCCTAACATCACCAATGCCCACAATATCAAGAGAGCTGTCATCACCCAACCGCACAGAACCCGAAACAGTACAGTATGAGTGAAACCACTCTCGGCAAGGTGTAACATGAAAGGACACACCTGAGTCCAAGAGCCAACACTATGCATACATAGAGTGTATCTTTGTCATCTGCGAAGCACTAGAAGAAGCTACAAGGATATAATCATCATCATCAACATCCTCAAGCTGCATAACATTGATCTCTTCAATTTTAACACTGGACTTTGCAGGCACTATGCTGCGATTAGAAGACTTATCCAGCACTTTTTCTTTCCCCTTATCTTTGTGCCTTTCATTGCACAGTTCATGGCATTGTGGCCTAATATGGCCCTTTTTCCCACAATGGTGACAAGTAACATCTGCATTCTTGCCACGGGATTTGCTATGTGACTTTCCACGAGACTTGGACCGAGATTTCTGAGAATCTCGTCCATGGCCACTGCCACTGCCACTGCCACTGCCATGCTTTCCATATCCATCATTCCTGCCTCTAACTATCATAGCATGCGACACACGAAAGGCATCCAAATTCTTACGGTTAACCTCTTCCTGCAGAAGAGCACTCTCAACATCAGATAATTTCAAGGTAGTAATAGAGGCACATAATGCAGTGCGGAATACATCCCATTACTCATTAAAGTACCAAGCAAGAAAAGAGGAGTGACATCCTCTACAAAAGTGATATCCTGCAAAGTCAAGTTCTTGAGTATAGCATGGAACTGGCTCAAGTGAGTAGACATAGTCACATTCTTCTTCATGCGCAGATCCATAAGCTGCTTCAACCAATACATTTGACTCGTTGAACTTTTCTTGTCATAGAGGTTCTTGATTTTATCCCACAACTGCAATGCACGCTGTTCTTCCTCAAAGACATTGTAATGAACCTGTTCTGTGAGAGATAATACAATAGTGGACTTGCATAACTCATCAAGCTCAAGCCATTCCTCATCTGGCATAGTCGCAAGCGGATGCCTGCTCAACCTCAAAGGTTTGATCTGTGATTTCTGTACCAACACCTGCCAAACCTGGCTCTTCCAATAAGAGTAATTCATACCATCAAGCTTAATGATGTTGAAAATAGCATGTTCAGTGGACAAACTTGCCATAATGCAGGCTGGAAAACTGTAGACAATTCAAAATTGATTGCTATTTACTACAAAAAAGGACCAAAAAATCACCAAAATCGTGAGAAAATGGCGATGAAAATGTAGCCAAAGCTGCTGCCCACCAAGTATTAGTGAAAGTACATCATTTCAAAATATTTCAGCATGAAAAATCCATCTCAGTCCATACATATATACTTGCTATAATAAATTACAAATTTCAGTAAATGAGAGCTAACAGTGCCAAAATCGGATGCCAAGTCAATCAGATACTGCCAAGACCAAAGCATGCATCATGTAGGCATAACATAGGCATATAACAGTCGATAAGTATGAATCCAACACCCAAACATGTCGTACAAACATCTGCTAGTGAGTAGGCACACCCCCTAGTCAACAGGGCAAAGTGTTCCTACCACTACCAAGACTTGACACAAGTAGGTGTCAGCTCACAAAGAGAGGGAACCAAAGCAAAGAGTCAGCTCATAAGCATCACAGGAACCAAGACATATAAACCATGCATCATCCTAAAGGGTAAAAGATCCCAAATAGTCTCAAAAGCTCAAAGAGCATAGACCGCCTGCTCAATGGCTGTCAAGCATCCAAAGAAGCTCCCACTGGCACAAAAGCCGTAAATATCAAGCAACAAAGCTCGAACAAAGCATGTACAAGCACCAGTGACAAGTGTCCAAGATCAAGCATCAATGGTACATCTCGGACATATAGGCGGTAGAGCATCCATATGTAGCATCCATAAGCATGTAAGACATCAAGTACATCCCAAGATACAACTCTAGCAAGACAATAAATAGCTCAAGTAAGCTCCGAGAATCCAAGGTCAAGCCAAGACCGAGCTCCAGTAGCAATAGGCTCCAAACAATGTAACTAGCATGTAGTAATGGCATATGCTAAGGATGTCACGACCGATCAGACATAAGCAACATACATGCCATAAGTACATCCAAGACAAAGCATCCAAATGCTTTGCAAAGTGAGCTCAAGCTCAACCAACGATCCCGAATCAAAACCAAGCTCTATGTCGAGCCCCAAGTGTTAATACATCACCATATATGCCCGAAACATAGCCCGAAAAGCATAGACATAAGCATACATGAGTAACATGACTTCATCCCAACTGTATATAGCAGTGATTTACTGTTCAAAATTGAGAATTTTAGCACCAAAATCAGCTCCAAATGGTTGCCAAACAATAGGCATACATTCCCCTAACATCCGAGCATCAAACGAGACCAATCAGGCATCAAATAACAATGCCAAACAAGCTATAGCATCAAATGTCAGTGTAACACTGTCATAAACTGCATGTGGACTGTTATAACAATTCCAAAACAGTGTTGAATCAGTCCAAATGCTATGCCAACACATCAACCATCAAAACCAAGCATCAAAGCATGTTCATATGCCCAAAATGGAGCCTTTCCAAGTGCCAATGGAGGGGGAGAGCTGTTGTTGTGGCTGTCAATGCTAAAGACACATATGGGAGGGCTACATGATTGCGCCAACTATAAATGTTGGTCCTAGGGCTGCAAAAAATGGTGGCCAAGCTTCGGAGGGGTCCGGTTAAAGCCAAGGAAGGCCTCAAACAAGCTGCAACAAGGGGAGAGCAACCCACATATGAAATGAGAGCTGGGAGTGTAATGGCTACCCTATTTCAAGAGGGCTGAAAACTGAGGTAAACCCTATAAAGAGTGAATCAATACCTCTGTGTGAATGCCTTGAGGGTGCCCAAAGGGGCCGGGAAGGTGCTCGGGAAGTCAGGGAGTGACGAGAGCTCGAAGGAGTCAGATATGGCTGTCGGGAAGGAGACCCAATGCAAGTGGGGAGTCGATGGGAAGCTGAAAATGCCATGAATCAAGCTCAAGAGTCGGGAAGCCGAGCTCTGGTACCAATTGAAAGGTGAGAAGGATCGAAGCTTGCACGTGAGAGCTATGGCGAGAGAGCAAGAGCAAGAAAGAGAGAGACAAGAAATGGGAACTCCAAGAATCACAATGTGTGACTGGGCCTTCCTTTATTCAAACTGTCACTAAAAGAATAAAGAATAAAGTGACGCTGACGGGCATCCGCTACCTACAGTGTGCAGTGGCGGTTGTTATTGTTGTTGTTTTTTTTCTTTTCTTGTTTATTGTTGTTTAGTTTTCTTGTTTGTTGTTGTTGTTGTTGTTGTTGTTGTTGTTGTTGTTGTTGTTGTTGTTGTTGTTGTTGTTGTTGTGGTAGTAGTAGTAGTTTTTTCTTCTTTTCTTATTTGTTGTTGTTGTTGTTATAGTAGTAGTAGTAGTAATAGTAGTAGTTGTTGTTGTTGTTGTTGTTGTTTCTTCTTTTCTTATTTATTATAGTGGTAGTGGTAGTGGTAGTGGTAGTGGTAGTGGTAGTGGTAGTGGTAGTGGTAGTAGTAGTGGTAGTGAGAGAGATGTTTTGTTAAAGGAAATGAGAGAGGGAGAGGAAGAGAAAAAGGAAGAAGAAATGAGAGAGAAGAAATAAACATACAACATAATAAAGAAAGAGAAAAAGAGAGAGAGATGGAAGGAGAGAAGATAATGAATGGATAAAAAGCAAAGAGAGAGTGATGGTGAGGTCTGGTGCAATACCACAAGATGGGAAACACTCCAACATACGTTAATTTGTGGGTGGCTGGAGACTTTACATATGTTAATTTTGCTGAGTTACAAGAGAAGAAATCCCTTCTCAAAAATTTTAAGAAAGAAAAAAAGAATGATAACAAAAACAAATTATTTTTCGTAACATAGACTAAATGAAAAATGATGAAGGTCTGATATTCAAGATCACGAGGCATATCTTAATCAGTGTGTCCCGTGTCCTTCCTCTCAATGTAAGCTGGCAATTAGACGAAAATGCCGATTAGCTATATAACACATATGATGCTTCAACGAGTTTCAATCTAAGATAATTGATCAGGCGATCTTAGATTTTGAGCAAATAGTAAGAAAAGTGTATATCAATCATGCATTGTATTCACAAGCTAATTGAATACCATATACAAAAACATTGAGTGTGACTAGCAAATTTTCTATCTAGCGAGGTGACATCTCATTCCAAGGAGGAGTGCACCCTTTGCAACCAGCTAGAAGAGTTTGTGGGCGTGCAATGGATGGAGTGCCTGAGCCAATCCACCACTTGGAAGGTACTGCCCAATCTATACCAGCAATACCAAAGAAGACAAGCAGCCTTCCAAACTTACCTACAATCTTGGAGCCTGAGATGGAGGCAATGATCGATGCATTGATGCCCATGGATGTCAAGACTTGTGATTCGCTTAGAGAGGAAGCATCCATACTATTATATGATGGGTGCCGAGTATCTCACCTAAAGACACTGCTTGCACTCCTAAGTGTGCAAGCAAAATACGAGTGGAGCAATGCGAGTGTGACCGAGTTGTTTAGATACCCTATACGTATGCTTCGTTGATTTTTTTTTGCACTATCATTAAAAACATTTGTGCTTTTTCAAGGTGTTTTATGATTTTTTTTCAGGTTACTGAAGCATCATATATTACCACTTGCAAATACCATGCCTGAGTCTCGTGATGATACGTGACATGTTTTACGAAAGATTGGCATGGACTACAACAGCATCCATGCATATATCAACGATTACATATTGTTTCGAGGAGAATACGAGACTATGGAGACATGCCAAAAGTGTGCTGCTCACATATATCGACAGGACTTACAAGGGTAAACCATCCCTCAAAAATTTCTTAGACACTTTCCACTTATCCCCCGCATAAACCACATATTCATATGTTCGGCATGGCGAGCTTGACAACGTGGCATGCGTAGAATAGGTCCACAGATGGAGTTCAACAAATATCAGCAAATTCACGCACATGGAGCCACATTGACTCTACCTTCTCAAGCTTTGCCCGAGAGCCAAGGAATCTTCGGCTCGGTCTTGCTATGGATGGTGTAAACCCATTTAGTCTGCGCTCAACTTCTTATAATGTGTGGCCTATAGTCCTTATCAACTACAATATCCCTCCATAGCTTTCTACGAAGAAAGGACATCTCATCCTTAGCTTGCTTGTTCTCGGTCGCTATAAAGTCAAAAATATGGACGTGTATCTTCGTTCATTAGTCGATGAGCTTAAGATTTTATGGGTGGAGAGGGTCACCATGCAAGATATGAGCAAGTGCAAGGGTCGATGGTTCGCCAATATTCGAGCCATTCTTATATGGACCATGCATGACTTTCCAGGATTCGGAGAGTGCCTAGGTAAGTAGACTTCCATTCTCGTTGGTAATATCTATCATAGCTTGCTCAAGTTTGTATTCATTGGATAGAGATGTTGGGATAGGTCTGGTTACCTTAAGTTATCATGCATGTCCATTGTGTGGGCCATAGTTAGACTCCCAAAGGTCACGAACCATGAAGAAGATGGTATATCAAGGACACGCCACTTTCTTGCCAGAGGGTCATGAACTCAGGGAAGGTTTTCTTGGACGACCTCCAGCACGTATGAATGCCCAAAGCTGATACGAATTGAAAATGGTCCACACAGAGTCACATCCAAATGGAATGCCAGGTTCTCAATTTTCTATGAGTTGCCATATTAGATCCACTTACAAATCAACCACTTGTTAGATCCCATGCATATTTTCACGAATGTGGGCAGCTTGTTATGGGACCACATCACAGGAAAGAGAGACACTGTAGGGGCACTAATGGATTTGAAGGAGGTAGGAAAGAAGGAGGCGCTTTGGCCACAGTTGATTGGCCGCACTCAAGTGCTGATGGTTGCTTGCAGCTACCTCGCTCTCCTTGGGTTTTGTCCACTAAAGAAGAGAGCATTGTGAAGCAAATAGTCAAGTCTATCCGCACTCCGACAGGTATGATGTGTTCTCTCAAGTCCGCATTTTCTAAAGACGACCAATTATCAAGGCTAAAATCCCATGATTGGCATAACATATGTCAGGTTTATACTACAAATGGATTGTAAGTGGCCTGTGTATTTTGCTATTTTGAGTGTAGTCGTTGTTCATAATGCTTTCTCGTTTGTGGCAGTTTGTACTATCGATCGTAATCGCAAGTTGTCTTTCTCCAGAAATACGTTGTGCGATTTACAGGTTGTCAAGTTTAGTGCAATGGATCTCACAGAAGGAGATTAAGACATCCTCTATTGAATCCGCAAGGCACGGAGCAATGGAGACGGTCTTTCTCTTTGAGAAATACCTGCCTACTAGCATGCTCACAATACAAATCCACCTTCTTGTGCATCTTGTAGATGAAGTAGAGATTGTTGGACCTACCCATACGCGATGGATGTTCTTCTTGGAGCACTTCATGAAAATCTTGAAAGGCTTTGTGCAACAAGGAGCTCGGTCAGAAGGTAGCATGGCTAAAGGTTGGTTGGTATCTAAGGCAATAGTGCATATTTCACAATGGCTACCAACAGTAGATTCAAACAACAATATGCTATGGTCTGAAGGATGATGATAGACTAACCGGAGATGTGGTGGTTGAAAATGGGGTAGAAAAAAGAATGGATGCTACAATGGAAGAGAAAGTGAATTTCTTTTGTATGTTGCACCATGCCTCTATGGAGACGTGGCTTGCTAGGTACCAGCAAGCTAGGAAAGATCGAGAGGAAGTGCGATCTAAATTTTGACGTAGTACATGCCATCGATCGATTTGATATCCCGAGGGCATGGAGGAGATGCCACGGTTTATATCAACGCGATGGTTGCATGGAGCTTTGACTGTTGCATCTCGCGAAGGGGCAGAGGTCTCAACCGAGGAGTGGGAATTCTTGAGGGGATGTAGTCCAAAGGTGATGATGTGTTTAGGATTTCTTGTATCTATATTTTATGTACGACAACTAATTGAGTGTTTCAATGTACAATATAAAATATATAGTGTAGCATGGTAGCAGGAGGACGGCATTTCCACGTGGAGCGTATTAACAAAATGCGCTCCACAACAGATTGTGGTATCATGGCAAGGTTCGAGCAAGAGAGCCGACGACGAGCAATGGATCCAAACACAATTATAGATGAGATGGAGTATTTTGGGAACTTGCAAAGTATTGTCACAACGGATTATCGTAGCTTCTCCATGATCCTATTCAAGATGTAGTGGTTCAAAGTGGTACTTGAAGGAGCTGGAGCAACAGTTCGATGAGGTCCATCTGGATTTCTCAAAATATATTTCGAAAAAAAATGGACGGATTTGTGTGACACATTTGTGTTGCTGGCCCATTGTAAACAGGTGCATGAACTCATGTGTTTTTTAATTGTATTACGACATTGTACATGTCACAATAGTTAAATCTCTCTTGTACGTGATTGTGAACAGGTAATTTTCTATCTAAACCCGCGACAACCTCGACATTATATCTTCAGCTCCTCGAAGTACGAGAGTATATGATCAAAGCGATGTTTCGAGCATAGATGAGGACAGTATGCAAACAAAGGGGTTGATATTGCAAGGGGTGGAGGCCACCAAAAGCTTGGAGCATGTAGAGGAGCCAGCATCGGGTAACAATGATGGAAATACAAGAGTCCAAGAATTCTTTGAGAACGAGGTGGACTCATCCTTTTGCGGTGACATGTCTATCGACCTTCCAATGTATGCGGAGTTATGTCAGGAGATTGACATGGGACCATAGGGTACTTCATACTTGGAGCATCCACCTACTCAATTCATTGACAAATTGCTTATAAGGGTACATAAGATATGCATTTTAAGTTAGATCATTTTTTAAAGATTTATATTAGTGTGCTTTGTATGATGTATATTGATTATGCTAACATCAATTTTTGTCTATGCAGGTGACCTTTATGGATATTTAGATCATCACGATGAGTCGAGGGATGAGTGACAAGGAGCTACAGAAGATTTTCACGCGTATGTCTCTAGATCAAATGGTGAGATTCAGAGATATGGCGGACCAGGAGCTATCTCGGACACCATCAAGCTACTCTATTAGATCTACTTCAACGCACTTTGATGCTTCAATTTCCAGCAAACGAGGTCGATGCTCCAGACTTGAGCCAGACAGAGGGAGTGGTTCAGGGAGATGTTGTAGAGATCTAGATGCAGTGAGCTCATGGTTGGCTCGGGATACAGGTGCTACTCCTCGCTCTCATGGCAGTTCGAGAGAACATGGATCAGGTGGTTGCTGTGGAGGTACCGACGTAGTGTCTCCGTCTCATCGTTGTGCTAGAGTTACGTCACCTCTAGGATTTGTCACACCTATGGGGACATCTACTCCAGTCACTTCGGCTTTTGCTCAGTCGTCCGCATGTGGCACCCCTATGGGTGCTACTCTGAGAGATACTACCCTGGTAGGTACACTAGATGTATAGGGGTCTCCTAGATATGCTCAAGAGTGTGGTCGCAGGTGGGAGAGGACCCATCTTAGGCATACCCCAAAGAGGTATGCCTACCTTGTAGATGATAGGTCAGGAGCCATCATCATGAATGATGAGGGGAGGAGGGTGATGGCTCGCATGAGAGAGTTGTGCCAACAAGTTTTTTGGCACAACGTCTTGGATCATTGGAAGAACATACTAGAGGGAAGCAAGGACTACATTGTAGCATCCTTGCATGAGGAGTTTCCAGTACTAGCCGTAGCAGATAGGTATTCTACGGGCTGGATGATGGAGTGCATGCATGCATACATGTCACACAAACGATCAGACACACGCAAGACACTCAAGAGTGGGGCTTCAAAGCCCGAGTGGCTAGACGCGAACGACTGGCGCCAGCTCAAGGAGGAGGCTATAGATTCTTTAGGACATTAGAGACAGCAGCGTGAGGTGGCGAGGGCACGACTAGAGGCTGAAGTGATCCATCATCTTGGGAGTGACGGCCACAAGACAGTTTTTCTTTTGTTCTGCTTGCTTATTTTTTTGCAATATCCTTTGTACTGACAATGGTGCAAATAACTTTAAAAATGGCCAACATGCTTGCTTTTGACCAAAAGCTAGAATATATAATTTTTCAAAAATCTTAAAAGGAAGGCCCAAAAATTATTTTTCTTATTTTTTAATTAAAGAATAAATTGCTTCATATCCACATTGAAAGCCAAGCACCACACACACATAACTAACTTCTTTCTAAATATAAAACTTGGTTGAAAAAGGATTATTGAATGAGGATAGAGAAGAAATCTAAGCAAATCCTTTATGGATAATATAAAAAAGGCAAAGTAATATTGCAAAAGTGAAGACAGAAGATGATTATTTTACTATTCTTCCCTCCACTTTTCTTTGTTTTAAGAATGAAGGGTGGGGGTTGGGGAGGGGGGAGGCCCAATTTTGAGTTCAGCTTTTTTCTAACGTCCTAGGTTCCTATTGTTGGATCAAGTTCCCGAGATTCTGTTGTTTCTATTATTAGTGGTTTTGTCACCTATTCCTCCCTTTGGTTTGTCTTTTATGGTTTTTCAATTTTCTCTTAAGGCAAGATTTCTTGATGTGATTTCAATGTGAGTTCAAGTATGTTTGTGTGTACACTATGCGCAAACATGCTTTCCTTTTTTCAATAAATTTATATGTGATGTCAACACCTTAATTTGAAACTCCTTATGATGATTTAATGAACAAGGCAAGTATTCTTAGGTTCAAGTTTCATTGGGTTTCTACTTGAGATTTCCTGGTTGTGTTGTTTGCCCATTTCAATTTGTTCAATTTCGTGTTGTTTCCCTTTCTGTTTATGTAACTGCCCTTCCCATTTTCATCATTGTTTATGGCTTGTTTGTTTTCCTTGGCTAAATGAGATTGTGCATGTACAAAGTGGTGTGGTGATTCATTGCTTCTTGTGGATTGTGTGCCTATTGTGTCGACTAGAAGGTGTGTAAGTATGCATGGATACAAGTCTATGTCTATTGGCTCAATTGCAAGATGTCAAACTTGAGGCGTTATGTGAGGGTTATCTTACAACATGGTAATAGACCCTAAGCTAAGTGTGCGAGGGTCATCATGCACAAGAGGGGTGTGAAAAATGGTTGTACAAAAAGCTAGCACATGTGTGCACATGTGCACCACACATATGTGCACTATGCACTAAGATGAGAAATGTGCACTAGGGTGAATTGGAGTGGTGATGTGTAGCATCTACGTGAGAGGTATGGAGGAGATATCTATGGATGAATACCCTATGATAGTCTAAGATGGGGTGTACTAATTTGTGTGTGCACTAGGTGCATCATACATAGTGCACTATGAATGCATTGTGTGCTAGTGACATGCACTAGCGCACTATATGTAGTGCATTAGGATTGCGCATGTACAAATTTCCTATGGTGGGTGTCTATCAAGCTAGGTGCAAGGCGAATAGAGTAATTGGACTAATGTAAGGGCTAGTGCTAGTGCATTGTGCACATGTGTGCCATGCACATGGGCACCATGCACTGTGCACTATGCACTATACACTAAATGGTATATGAGGTTAAAGCTAATGTGCTAATAGACTACAGTGCAGGGTGTAGTGCATGCTGAGTGTACTAGGTGGGGATATATAGGTGCAACTGTGGGTACTTGTGGATGAGCATACTACTGCGCGTATACACAAGTACACCTGCACTAGTGCATGTGCACCATACACTCTACACTAGGGTGAGACGAGAATTGGAATGAAAAAGGTAGGCTAATGGAATAGTGTGCTAAATTAGAGGTGTAGTGTGGAATGAATGTCATGGGGTGAGGCTAGGTAGGTGTACTAGAGGGGGACCATGAGCATGTGCACGAGTGCACATGCACACTAGAGTGTGTGTACTTTACACTGTGCATTTTGCACTATGCACTAGTAGGCATAGTAGTAGTACACTATTGTGAATGTTTGGGTATTATGTAATAATGGCTAGCAAGCCTAGTAGTAGTACACTATCATGAATGGTTGGGTATTATATAATAATGGCATTATGCATAAGGCTACATACAAGTTAGTGTGGTATGCTAAATGCAGTTATCTAAGTGCAGTGTACTAGATATAGTGCACTAGGTATAGTATACTAAGTTAGGATGCAATGTATGTGTGCTAGAGGCCTCAAATGCCTCCAACTAGGGTGAGTCAAAGAAGCTAGAGGGTGTCATGTGTCTCTCCCCCCCCCCCCGCCCCCCCCCCACTCTCTCTCTCTCTTGCTTTCCATTTAATGTAGCTCTCCTCCCCTCAATCAATTATGACAAGGAAGAACTTAGTGTGTGGAAGATTAGCAATAATAAATTCGCACATGTTGTGACAGTTGTCGGTTCTTGCTCTTGGGGGACTCTTCCTCTCTACTTTATAATTCTTGGTCCTTCATAATGGATCTTCTCTATACTATAGATTCTTCTCCCTTGGTCTCCTCTTGCGATGGTTGCGTTGCTGCAGTCCCCCTCTTCTCACAACAGAGTGGAGGTGGCAAGATGAAGAGGATTGGGATATGGGTATGATGGAGGTGGAGGTGGAGGGAAGGGTTATTAGCTGGAGGAGGATATGGTGGGGAAAGAGGGTGGGTGGTGGGTGGAAGATAGATTGCAAGAAGGTAGCGGTCGTTTGGGATGGCTGCTGTCAGAGAAAGAAGGGGTATGTTGGCTTGCTCGAGAAGATTAAAAACTTACAAAAGATGCTAGAAGGGTTAGGATTGGGGTGAAGACTAGCATAAGCAGAGTGATGACGTGTAGCCGTAGATCTACTTTCTTCTTCTCTCTGCACACAGCCATGACCAACAACGATGGCTTTCTTCTTCTCCTTGCATAAAGTAGTGATAGTTGTGCTAGTAGGCCACAAGTGCAACAGCCACAATCAAGCCATCTGAACATTATGATGTTGAAGACAATGATATTACAGTCTAGAGTGTGATTATAGCTAGCGAGTAGGTTTGCATGGCAAATTGGCAGGCGGCGACCAGCATGACGATGGTCGTAGAAATATGATCTAGTGTTGAAGATGATGTCACAGACAATGTGACGATGATGGAGATAGTAGGCTGGAGATAGTAGGCAACCAGCGACATGGCTATGAAGGAGAGGATGATGAAGACGATCAGCGTAGTGATGGAGAAGACAATGAGTAGTAATGTGATGCGCTATTGACAATGGTGTGGAAGGTAATTCTGCAGACAACAACAATATGGAGATAGCAGGAGGCAACCTGCAGCATGGCAATGAAGGAGATGGATGCAAACAATCACAACATGGTGATGGAGGAGAGATGATGAAGACTATGATTAGAATGATGGTGGAGACAATTTACAAGTACAAGGGGCACGGGGATGGGAGACGCGGCATTCAAAGACATAAAAGATGATGATGCAACCTTGCTTTTTACGTTTTCCAGCTTTTGCCTTAGTTAAAAATAATAACCTTAATGTCTTATTAGTCTAAGGCTCACCCACATGCAAGAGTTCTCTCTCTCCCTCCTCCACTAGAGTCCCCCGGTCATGTGCATTTTTTACCTTTCACTATTCTCTTTCCCACTCCACCATGTAGGCCCTTGCCATGCACCAAGAGTATGGTAATTTACTCGGTAATTTACCCGATCTAATATATTACTCTACTTTTCCACCCCTCATAACATGTATGTTCAATCCTACACTTCCTTTCATTGCTTTATGATAGTACTTTGATGTGTTGTTCGTATTTAACCAAGGTTCTCTTGATTTGTATCCAATGATGTAAATGCAAGCACCTTCCTCTAAATGCTTTGTGTGTACTCCACTATCATTCACAAAAGTAGGATGCAACAATACTTTGTGTCATGCAAGATATAAGTACCCTTTTTTTAACGATCAAAACCTACCTAGTTGCATGCATTTTGGAGTTCATGCATGGGCATCTCTCCTAATCCACTACGCAATATATGCAAGCAACTATGTGGCTAATATGTCGTGACAAACACACCAAAATGTCACAATCTACCAGCTCAATGTCGAGACCATCGGATACATCCTTAGTTGTTTCAAGGATTTCGACCTACAAAGTACACAGCTATCTCTCATCTAGCCTACTCACATGCTTGATGAATCAAAAACTATATATGATTAGAAAGTGCATTTATCAACATTCACCATGTTGTAGTCACTACATCGTCAAGCCATGCCCTTGATCCACGTATGCACTCCTTCACTCTCAACTTTGCTTTTATTGTTGTACAAAGGTGATGTCAATGAAAAGCTTGAGGAGATGAAGGGAAGAAGTAATATTCATGAAGCACATCCCTCACACTCTCAACTCCATACACTCTTGCTTGCATTCACAAGTCACCAAGAGGATGGAATAGAGAACAAGGGGATAGGATGCAAGGAGCTTCTCATTGCCATGTCCCTCTCACTCCAAACACCCTCATAGTCCCTCTCCTTCACTCTCACTTCAAGACAATAGAGTAGCAAGAAAGCTAGAAGGTAAAGTTTGCACACACATGAATAGCTTATTCTATTATTTTCATCTCTTTTATACATGAATTCTAGGGTTAGGGTTTTTCTATCCCCTTGGGCATCTAGTCCATTTTTTTACTACATGGCCAATCTTAATGAAGCATCTATCGGCTCAAATATAGGCTTTAACAATGCCATTTCTTGAGCTAACCCAACTTCCTCAAGCCACCTTGAGAGAAGTTCTCCTTAGCATCCCCAAAAGAAACACAAGTGGAGGGCAGAGTGTAGTGGCCCTAAGAGAAATCAAGAAGTACCAATACTATTTTGATCTCATCATTCCAAAGGCTAGCTTCTCGAGACTTGTTCACAAGATTGTGCAAGGCCTCTACCGCACAAAAAGAAGGGTTAAGATAGAGTCGATCACTTCACAAAAGAATATCTTCATGATCTACATGGGGGGGAGGGGGGTTTTTTAGAGGCTATTTTAGTAGACTTAACGGAGTGCTACTCAACATTGTGCTAAGCATGTCAGTATAACCCCCAAGGGCTCTCAACTTGTAAAAAATTTTCAAGTAGTAAAGGATGCATTCATTCTAATGGAATGAATATTATTTGTAATGTTACCTTTTTTTGGACAAGTGTCCTCCATATATACAGAACACGTGACTTTGTCCAACTGCAAAATTATTGTACCAACTTAAAAGTATAAATGATGTTTTTAATTTTCGATTTTAGTCTCAACTTTAATATAAAGCTTCTTATAAAAAAAATTGCTACTTAATTATAATATTTGTTATAATTGTGTGTGCCCTAGGAGGAGCATTTGACGTCCCAAACAATGATATAACTACTACCCTAGGGGACACCATGCACATAAACTTGGCACGGAAACAATAAGTGGCTTATTTAATACTCACCGTGCAAGCTCAAGGAGATTAAAATGGAGAACAGGAGAAAGCTAAGAGAAATGAATGAATGTGATAGGTGAAAACAAGAGGAAATTTGAATCTTTAAGCCTTTAAAATCCTAAATTAGTTAAATACAATGTCATAAATGCAATTCATCCTATGATTGGAAAGCCATGATCTTTTATTAGGATGTGACAAAACCTAGTAATATGCTCATTAGGTGCCAAGAGCACATCAAATTTTTTGAGTCAAAAAAAATGCTCAAAAGAGCCTAGTCTGAAGTCTTGTATTTGGGGTTGTTTTCCTTATTTTTTTTGCTCAAAAAATGTTTTCCTTGCCTTAGATGCCATACTTCTAACTAGGGCCTTCTTGGCATTTGTTTGGCTCAGAAAAAAAAAAAATCTAGGCCACCTGACGGATGCATACGTTAAGTCTCATCACATTTTGATATGGTTAGGTATTTGTAAGATTATCTTATTCAAAATTATAGATGGATCGATAATCCAAAAATTAAGATTGCAATTATCAACCTTTAGAAATTTCACACAATGTAAACTCTATAAAGGTATCAAAAGTAAAGCATGTAACAAGATATGGCAACTTTCCGCATGTTTATGTTAAAAGAAGAGAAGATAGCAAACTGACGACTGTGACCACATGAAAAATTAGGCGAATCCATCTAGAATCCATCATGGTTATGAGCTCCTAATACCAGATATGTATTATACAATGCACAGTTGACAAGCTTAAGGAGGTTTTGGAATCGAGTGACAGATGACCCAATGCTATGGAAATGGACCATTGTAGCCATGGTGGAGGCCTTGCAAACATCAATAAAGGGGTACCTCATAGACCTCTTCAATGACATGTAGTTGGCAACCATCCATGCAAAGCAAGTCAGAGTGGCTAATAAGGATATAAACTTTAAGCTTCGCCTTCGTCAAGACAAGGGACCCAACTCTTAGGATTCTCACAGGCATGAGGTTCTTAGCCAATGCCTTGTACAATTTTTTTTGCGATGAATACACACATATATTTGTGCATGCACACATGCACACACGCACACCCCTATACACACACACACATACACATACACACAGATACACGCACACATATATGTGTAGGTGTATGTATCACATATTTTTATTTTCATTAATTTATTATGAGTAAATATAACTATTGTGTTTCCTTAAATGTTGCATGTAGCCATTAATACACTTGTTTAAGAAATTTCAATATTTTAATATATGGATGCACCACACATTATCACACATACACATACTATGCATAATCTCATATGATGTATTGCATGTGTATTTATCAAATTTAGATTACATTATCATGTGAACAAGCAACTTGCATCTCTCTAATCAATTTAAGGTTTAGTTATTGCACATAAACGTACCACACATTTATATAAATTAAATTGCATTATGCTATCCCATGAAAATGTAGTGTGCACAAGTGCATGTAAATATATTATACGTTATCACACGTATTTGTACCCCACATTGTCATCACATGCACATGTGGATCACACATTTATTTAATAAATTTGGAGCTATTGAGACAAAGCAAAGTAGATTGCATTAACTAAGAAAGATACAGCATGCGAAAGCTAATAGTGAATTATACAAAAGGTGTTTCTAATGATAGACAAACAAAGAAACTCAATGATTCTTCTATTTCTTTGATGGCAGAAAGACAAGGGCCTTTAGAGTGCAAATATTTCTTTCTTTGACTCAAATATGAGGTACTTGCCTAACTCTTTCTATAGGAGAAGGGGTTTTAACACCTTGTCAAGCTCACCTAACATAGCAAGCATGTAGAGTGCTCCACCACATGCTTGATCAAATAGGTACAAAAACTTTGGTTCTTCACAACCACGATCTTCTCCATATTGAATGCTGAGAATATTGTATAAAATGGTGCAAATTTTGTCAATGTTTGAATGTTCATTATTGTCTCACTTCTTATGGGAAAAGACCACATCAATAGTACAGTTGTCAATGTACTCTTTTAGGGCTGATTTCTTGTGATGATCCACATGCCTAGATTCTCCTTGCCATGATGTGATCTCATCAATGTAGAATAATCCTTGGGTCACATTGTCAAAACAAAACCATGATTACTAGCTGACTTGGAGTTATTAGAATATTAAAAACTTTGATCGTGGGATACATGGAGTCATGCTAATGAGGTTGTCAATCAACTCTTGGAGAAATTTGATTATTGTAGGTCCCTAGTTTGAAGTATAGGATTTGCAACCATTTTTCTAGCTTTGAACCAAGGCCGTACAACATTCAATTTTGCCAAGGTTTGATCTACAACCTCATTTAGGACCCAATGCATCTTAAGGTCAAGTTTTTTCACATGAAAATGTATGGAAATTAGAAATGTACTTTCTCCAACTCATCCTGCACATTCAACTACTTATTTGTTAATGAATCACCCTTTTAAGCAGAGGGATCAACCGATTTCCTCGTGGTAGAAACCTTAGGCCTCCATCCAAATAGGTCATACTCCAATGCTTGGAACTTGGCCTCGAAAATATTGTAATTCCCCTCAACTATGATAATATCCTCCTAGGAAATTGCGGTTGCACTTATTGTATCTAAGCTTGTGCAATCATACCTTCTAGCCTTTATCACTACTAAATGCATGTCCATGTAATCGTAGTTGATGAGATCATCCATTGAATTTCTAATGAGATTCAAGAATAGCTCCTTCTCCTTCATCACCGAGTGCTCTAGTATATCAAAAAATACCAAGTATTGTGTGCCCTCTAACTCAATAAGCTTGTGCAATCATACCTTCTAGCCTTTATCACTACTAGATGCATGTCCATGTAATCGTAGTTGATGAGATCATCCATTGAATTTCTAATGAGATTCAAGAATAGCTCCTTCTCCTTCATCACCGAGTGCTCTAGTATATCAAAAAATACCAAGTATTGTGTAACTCAATAGGCATCAAGGAAGCAAGATTGGGTTTTTTTAAGGATTGGCTCTTTTGAAGATTTAGTCCAGCAAGCTCATTATCTACTATGTGAATCCTTTTTCTATCAGACAACTACAATTGTTTCACATGGCATTAGGATAGTTATAACTCAAGGATTAGGTTTGATATGAATGGGTAACTCAAGAGTTTAAGGCATAATGACTTGACCTTGGGGACAAGTGTATCATCAAATGTAGAGATCCAATCTTGATCAATTATTACTCTAAATGTAACTAGTTCAGAAGCATTCTACTATGAATAGAGCTCAAGTGTAACTAGTTCAAACATCCTTCAATGTAAAGGAGTTTCATATCAAACTAGTTCACAAATCAAAGTGTGATAATGTTGGTTTGATCCATAACACTCATTTACTAAATGCTTGAAACTAGTGCCTCAAAGCTTCATCAATCAAGCCACAACTTTGAAAAATCAACTATATTTTCTATTCTATAGATAGAAGCAAAACCCCCTACTTAAGCAGGTCCTAAGCATCCAAGTATAAGTAGGCTCCTTGCTTAGTCCAACAAGCAGGCCATCTACGTTTGAAAAAAAGTTGTGCCTATGCTTAAGTAGCCATGGTGCTTGCATACATTGAGTACATGTTGAGCAACCAAAAACCAATTGAACTACCTTGAATCTAGTTATTGTTGGCTATCCAAAAATCGAGCTATGGAAACCCCCAAAGTGAGCCTCAATGGCTCCCTTAATTGAAGCGCATGTTTGACTTAAATGGAGAGCTCGGTGATAAGATTTGTATCTCTTTTAAATTCAAATAGCAAGCACAAATGTTGCAATGAAGCTTGACTCCTTGAACATGCGATAAAGCTTGACTTTTCACACTTCTTGCTCCACCCACATGCTCCCATGAATGTTGCCTTACTACTTACCCCAATATGAAGAATATTCCATTTAGCATACTAATTCAAAACCTTTTAAGACACTTGTAGCACTATTCACACTAAGACAAATCTATCAACTAGATTGGTAATAATATACATAGGAAAACTAAAAGGTTATTCCAACCCAAAAGTCAAAAACAAGTATTAAAAAGATATGCTACATTATAAAAATTGGAAAACATGTGCAAAGGAAAAGCTACATTCGACATAGGTCATACCACATCACATTTAGCATTACATAGTTTGCTTTTTGCAAACAACATTATTGGCCATCGTTGTTGTGGCTAGCCACTATACTAATAGCAACTCTAGAAACAAAACTAAAACACATATTGACCATTTATGTTTTTAATGAAATATCTATTAATGTTATAAAGAAAATACCTTCCCTTGAACTCTCTTTAGACCACCAACACATGTACTTTTGATTATATGTAACAACGCAATCTCTCTCTCTTTCTTCCAATTGAAGCCTTAAGCCCATCTCCCAACTTAATGGTAATCATGGCAATGCACTTGTTCAATAGTTCATTTTCAATCTTGTTGCTTATACACATACATAAGAGTCTTTGAACCTTTGGCTTCCAAAAGAGTCTTTCATTTTTTGTTGGGCTGTTGTAGAAGCAAAGCAAAGGAAACTACTACTTGAATACCCATGGTATGAACTAAACCATTATGGACTCCATTAGGAAAGTTGTTGTAGAAACTTTGCTCATTAATTGCATTAAATGTTAATGTGGTGTACTGGTAGAGAAGAGATATGTTCTTCAAATCAAATCCATTCAAATTAAATAAAACAATTTTGGTCTTGCCTATTTTTCTTTCACGCAAAAAGGAAGTCTAAGATATTGATCTACCTACAAGTTTCACAATAATTATGGATTGAATAACCAAATGGAATTACCTATTGTGCCTTCACTTGGGGCGCTATAATTTGGAACTAATATATCCCTTCATGAATTCAAAAGATGTGTCATTTGAAATCGAGTTACTCTAAAATACACATGTTTGTACAACAAGAAATTTAAGTTATCCAACAACTAAGACAATGATTGGACACGTGTGTATCATTTAAATCTCTAAACCAATCAAAAATATAATTTGATCAAAGTGGGAGAATGTGTTGAATTTGTTGTCATTTCAAATGCAATCTTACAAGTGACAAACATAAGTATAGCTAGATTAGGAGCATCGAATCAACAAGACAATGTTAAATGACTAGAGGGAATGCAAGGGAAGAATGAAAGTCATAAGAGAGGAAGAATGTGTGCTAATATAGCATGGGACAAGTAAATCTAATTGCATCCTAGCAAGTGAACAACAAAAGATGGGCATAGCATGTCAGAGAGAGAACTAGGGAGAGAGGAAGAGGAGAGAGAAGACTGTAGAAGAGAGAGAAAGACTGCAGGAAGAGGGAGAAGAAGAGTGACGAGGAGAGAGAAATACTAGATTTAGAGAGAGAAAGACAAGGAGGGAGAAGCCATAGAAGCTGTGAGCAAGATGGGAGAGAAAGACTGTAATTGTTATGTGTCAAAAAGATGTGAAAAATTACATGTCCGCTCCTTTTATACCAATGTCAGTGTGACATGGCATAATATCAATATTGTTCACACTAAATCCTTATTCCCAGCTTCTTACAATCCATCCCTTCCTGAAAGTTTTTGCCCTCAAAACAAGCTTGGAAAAACTGGAAAAAAAATGGATAGAATAGAGTACTACTCTATTTTACAGCTTTACAAATGGAAAATGAATGAAGTATGACCAACTACATAAACTGAAATTGAAGAACGGAAGTAAGCCTCAGCTATATACATGATTTGGAGTACTTCAAAAGCATATGGAACCATAAAGTCTTCAACAAATAATCTCAAAACAAAGTAGACAACTTGTTGTGTAAATAGACCCTGCTGGACCAAATCTGCCATAACTTCTGGTAGAAGTGTCCAAATGGGACGTACCATATATCAAAACGAAGCTCTTGAAGAGTACTTTAAGCCCATGTAGATAGCTTAATTCTGAAAATTAGGCATGATAAAAATTGTTCTAAAATAGCGTGCTGTCCTGAATCTGTCTGCATCATTACTAGCTCCATAAGCAATAGGCTTCAGCCACCAATGTATGCTTCAAGAAAGGAAACTCATCCAATATAGAATCAAGTCTCCAAGAAGCTTCTTCAGGTGGTAAACCTCTCCATTTGATCAAATATTCCACAATAGAACGTGATCGAAGCTTCTTCTCACGCTAACCTATAACAGCCTTTGGGATGTACTGAATAAGACCGTCTTTATCAATAGGTGGCAGCTCATCAACTATATCCACTGGATCACCATAAAAGGGCTTGAGCTGACTAACATGGAAGACATTATGAATCTTTGTAGAAGAGGGAAGCTCTAGTCTGTATGCCAAATCTCCAATTCGCTTAAGGATCCGGTAAGGGCCATAAAACCTGTGGGCAAGCTTATTACTAGATCCATCTTTTAATGTAGAGTACTTGGACTTGGGCACCTTCAATAAAACCAACTCTCCTTCTTGGAACTCTAAAGGCCTCCTCTTCTCATCTGCATACATCTTCATTTGATCTTGAGCCTTCCTTAGATTCACCTTACATTGCTGAAGAAGAGTCTGCATTCTTTTCAACTCTTCCTTCCCATGAGAATTGATCTTTTCATTAAAGATGACTGTGGGTAAGGGCACCTTGTAACCATACAAAGCCTCAAAGGGTGAAACTCCAATACTAGTATGAGTAGAATTGTTATAAGTAAACTCAGCCAAGTGTAACCAAGAATCCCATGAGGTTTGGACATCATAGCAAAAATGGCGAAGATAAGTCTCCAACCATTTATTAACTCTTTTAATTTGTCCATCAGTTTGAGGATGATAAGCCATAGATGGAGCCAATTTAGTGCCCATAGATGTAAATACCACTTGCCAAAAGTTACTCATAAACTTTGAGTCTCTATCATGGACAATCACCTGCGGTAATCCATGTAACCTAAAAATCTGCTCCATAAACTGACTGGCCACTTGAGAAGCAGTAAACTGAATCTTGGTTGGAATAAAATGGGCTGCCTTGGTGAGTCTGTCTACCACTACATAAATACTATTCCATCCCTTCTTGGTAGTAGGTAATCCAGTAATGAAATCCATAGTAATATGAGTCCATTTACCAGTAGGAATAGGCAATGGCTGTAACAAACCTCCTGGCTTATGGGTGTTGTCCTTATTCTGCTGACAAGGCATACACTTCATAACAAAGTCCTTGACATATTTCCACAGTCCTTTCCAATAAAAACTTTTACTGATCATGTCATAGGTCTTGAAAACTCCTAAATGTCCAGCTAGAGGCAAAGAATGTAGCTCCTCCATAATTTTCCGCTTAAAAGAAGAAGTAGAAGGAATTACAATCTTGCCTTTCAACCAAATAAGGCCATTTTTAAGCTGGTAATGCGAGTTTTCTTCCATAAGACCTTGCTGTAATTTCTGAAAATTTTGGCTGAATTCCTCATCTAGAAGATAAGCCTCCTGTAATTCTTCAATCCAGTCATTATGCAATTCTGTCATAGCTGAAACTTTGCAGGCCCACATACGAGAAAGAGAATCAGCCACTATGTTATCTTTGCCCCTTGTATGAGTGATGTCAAAATCATAATTCTGTAATATAACTACCCAACGACGTTGCTTTGGAGTTAGATTGGACTGAGTAAGGAAATCCTTAAGTACCCTGTGATCACTATGTACTCTGAATCGGCTACCATATAAGTAATGGTTCCACTTCTTGATTGCATGCAAGATAGCCAACATCTCCTGGTTATAAACATTCATGGCCATTTCTTTATCTGTAAGCTTACGGCTCTCAAATGTAATTACTCCATGCTCCTGAAGCAAAATAGCCCCAATGCCATGGCCACTAGCATCACACTATATAGTAAATTATTTGGAAAAGTCCGGGCATACTAAGATAGGAGCAGAGGTAAGAAGTTCCTTTAACTGGTTGAAGCTGCTATCTACAAGAGCATCCCAAAAGAAAGCCTCCTTCTTCAACCTATCAGTCAAAGGAGCTGCAATTGCTGCATAATGCTTAATAAATCGGCAATAGAATGAAGATAAACTAAGGAATCCTCTAGGAGAGGTAGTAGTAGTAGGCGTTGGCCAATCTTTTATACATTGCACCTTCTTGGGATCAGCCTGTATTCCTTTTTCACTGACAATATGTCCCAAGCATTCCACTTCAGTCTGCATGAAAGAACACTTCTTCTCCTTAGCAAAAAGCCTATGATGTCTCAATACATCAAAAACCCTCCTCATATGTGCCAAGTGATCCTGTAAAGTCTTGCTGTAGATCAGAATGTCATCAAAGAACACCAAGACAAACTGAAAGAGGAAAGGTTGTAAAATCTTATTCATTAGGCTTTGGAAGGTAGATGGAGTGTTTGTAAGCCCAAATGGCATCACTAAGAAATGATAAAGCCCATGATCAGTCCTGAAAGCAGTCTTGACTTCATCACCCTCTCGCATGTGAATCTGATGGTACCCTAACCTCAAGTCAATCTTCGTAAAAAATCAAGCCTCCTTAAGCTGATCAAGCAAATCATCAATCCTAGGTATAGGATATATGTTCTTCACTGTGATCTTATTAAGATCCCTATAGTCAATGCACATTCTGAAATATCCATCTTTCTTTTTAACTAACAAGATTGGGGATGCATAAGGTGAAGAACTTGGTTCAATGAATCCCATCTCAAGAAGTTCCTTGATTTGCTTAACTACTTCCTCTCATTCACACTTTGATAATCAGTAAGGTGGCTTATTGATTATCTTTGAGTTGGGCTCCAAGTCAATGGGGTGATCTACTGCTCTCTTAGGAGGCAATGAAGTAGGTACCTCAAACAGATCTCTATACTCCTCAAGAAGAGCTGTCAAGGCTGGATGGTTTGCTGAATTATTGGGTTGATCCTGTGTTTCTTTATTCAGAGGCAAAATAAATAATTTTGTGAGCGCTTCTTGTACTCTCTTTTGAGTTGTTAAATGGTAATAAGCTGATGCACAGATCAGATGCCGTAAGCGCGCGTAGTGAGCGTCAGAAGGTCCCCAAGAACAAAAGAACTCTACTTTTTGCACACAAATCAATGTAGAAAGCTTACAAGACATGAACAAGAGACCAATTGGGTGCAATCTCCCCCCATGCCTTGTGTGAGCGCTTCACAAAGCATGTGTTTCATATATTAATCATCCTCAAGCTTAAATAATAGCCCAAATTACAAAATAACACGCTTTAGCTTTTGAGTTTGCTTTTGTGCCAAATAGAAATAAAGCTAATGGGCGCCCAAGAAGTCAGGCATACCCAAATATAATGTCCAAATACAAATATCTAAATTGTGCGCCCATGTACATACAAAAATAATAAATAAATATCAAGCGCCTTGATAAATAAGCACGACAAAATATAGGCGTCATGCCTAAGGTATGCGCCCATCAAAATATTGACGATAACTTGAATACATGCTACCTCCAATGCTTTCCACTGCCACCGCTGCTATCTCTACACATCAATTGAAGCATTCACAATCGTTAGTAAAATAATACAATTAAATCGACAAAAGTGAATACCTAGCAGTCTTGAGCTATATAAATAAATTGGTTAGAAATCAATCCTAACCTTAATTTATCACGAGTGTGCACTCTAAACTCATAAACGTTTATTAATTTAAATATGTATTTTGTGGAATCACCTGCTATGGAACCACCCATGTACACACTAAATTAACAAAACGCCCGAAAAGGATAGGCGTCCCCATTGACTTCTCGCACAAAGAATCCACTTTTTTTATGAGCCCCGGTAATAAAAGTTTATGGAATCCACCGTAAAACCTCACAGAATCTACCGTGGCATGGAATCCACCGTGTAATATGCCTCCTGATATCATACCCCCGGGTTGGGATAGCAATTGACCTCAATTACTATTAGCTCAATGTGGAGCTAACAGAGTGGGGAAAGCATTTGTCTCTAGCGTGCATCCATTGGGCCTCTTCAACAGGATGGTTTTTGAACTTGACTAAATATCTAGAATATCTACGGCCAGTTCTAGTGGACATAAAGTCAGTATCTATAATAGTTTCAAGCTCAAGGATTTCAGTCTCATCATCTAGCAAAGGTGGGTTTTCATAGACAGGGTGTACAGGTAATTGGCCTCTCAAGGATCGTAATAAACTAATATGAAAGGTTTTGTGTATTTTCCAATATTGTGGTAGTTCTAGTTTAAATACATTGTCATTGATTTTGTGTATGATCTTGAATGGTCCATAGAATCTAGGTGCTAATTTCACAACTGGGTATTTATCTACACTTTGTAATCTACGTTTTCCTATTCGTAACCAAACATAATCATCAACTTTAAAATTCATGGCCTGTCTTTTCTTATTTGCTTGTTTTGTATATGATTGCTGGGCTTTGGCAATCATATCTTTAACTTCATAAAAAATAGCGGCATGCATGTTAGCAATATCATCAGCAGTCTGAATTTTATTTGATAATGATGCAACAGGTGTAGGCAATCTATATCCATAAATAACTTCAAATGGTGTTTTCTTTGTAGCTGTGTATGGTGTATTGTTATATGCAAACTAAAGTAAATGTAGATGTGTATCCCATGTATGTGGTTTTGAAATAGTGTAAGCACATAAAAGATCTAAAATAGTAATGTTAGTAGCTTCTGTTTGCCCATTTGTTTCAAGATGAAATGCAGACGAAAAATCAATCTTTGTTCCTAAGTTAGCAAACAAAGTAATCCAAAAATTATTACAAAATCTAGAATCACGATCAGAAATAATAACTTTTGGTAAATCATGATTAGTAAAAACAGTTTTCAAAAACAATTGAGCTGCTTGAGATGCAGTTAGAGTTTTCTTGCATGGAATGAAATATGCTTGTTTGCTAAACCTGTCTACAATAGTCCAAATCATATCATGGTTAGCTTTAGTGTTAGGTAAACCAGTGATAAAATCCATAGAAATCTGTTCCCATGGTTTTGATGGAATAGATAATGGCATCAGTAAACCATATTGTTTACCATGGTGTCTTTTAACTTGTTGGCAAACTAAACATTCAGAAACAAAGTTAGATACATCAGTGTCCATATGTGGCTAATAAAAATCTTCAGTCAATGTACGCAAAGTAGATATAATACCTCTATGACCTTGATATGGAGGACAATGAATCTCATGCAAAACAAATGATCTAAATGGAACTGTCACACATAATCTTTTTTCATAAAACATGAATCCATTATTGTAAGACAGTGAATCAATAGGAATCCAATTATTTGCAACTAATTTATTCCAATCAACATGAAAAGTAATATCCCGATGATAAGTATATTTTATAGGGATAAGGAAATCAAATGATATCACAGAAATATTATGAATTGTCGGTCTTCTACTTAAAGCGTCGGCTACAACATTCTCTTTTCCTGGTTGATATTGTATAAGGGGATGAAAACTTTGAATGAAAGCTGCCCATTTAATATGTCGGCCAAATATTTGGGGTTGACTAAGAAGATGTCTAATGCTTTGTTGGTCAGTTTTAATCATAAATTCAGAACCCATTAAATAATGTTTCCATTGACGTAAGGCTTGTACTACAGCTAGCAATTCCTTATCATATGTAGAATATTTAAGTTCAGATGGTTTCAGTTTACAGCTAGAGTAGGCTATGTGATGATTATCTTGCATGAGAACGACTCCTATTCCAAATCCACTAGCGTCAGTAACTACTAAAAAGAATGGTCTATTGAAATCAGGTAGTTGTAATACAGAAGCATGGGTTAATGCATGTTTCAATAAATCAAAAAAAATTTGTTGATTATCATACCAGTTATAAACAATACCCTTCTTTAAAAGTTTAGTCAAAGGTAATGCAAGTAATGAAAAATTTCACACAAACTTTCTGTAAAAGTTAGCAAGACCTAGAAAAGAACGTAACTCATGCACGTTTTTGGGTATGTGCCAATTTAAAATTGCTTCTATCTTTTTAGGGTCAACTTTAATACCTTCTGATGAAACAATATGTCCTAGATATTCAATTTCTGTTTGAAAGAATTCACTCTTTTCTGGATTAGCATACAATTGATTATCTTTTAACAACTTGAAAACTAAAGACAGATGTTCATAATGTTCATTCTCATTTTTACTGAATACCAATATATCATCAAAAGAATACTATAACACAATGCTGATATTTCAAAAATATGTGATTCATCATGTGACTAAATGTAGCTGGTGCATTAGTTAAACCGAAAGGCATCACTAGAAATTCATAGTGTCCAAATTGTGTTCAAAATGCAGTTTTGAATATATCAGATTTATCCAATCTCACTTGATGATAACCAGATTTAAGATCTATCTTACTGAATATGGCAAACCCTTGTAGTTTATCCATAATATCATCTACCCTAGGAATCGGATATCTATTCTTAACAGTAATTTTATTTAGGGCATGATAATCAATGCACATGCGATTAAGTATTATTCTTCTTCTTTACTAATAAAACAAGTGCGCCAAATGGAGAACTACTAGGTCTAATTAATCCTCTGTTAAGCAATTCTTCTATTTGATTTTGAATTTCTTTATGTTCAATTTGGTTATGTCTATATGGTGCTTTACATGGTGGTTGTGTACCAGGAATTAAATCTATTTTGTGATCTTCAGGTCGTGACAATGGTAGTCCACGTGGTAAATCATCAGCAAAACAATCTTTAAATTAAGCAAGAAATTGTGTATGCCTAGGATGCATATATTTTTCTTTAGCTTGAAGTTCATTTACCCATATTAAATAAGATTTACTACTTTTACGTAATGCACGTTTAGCGTGAGTATGAGTAAGCAGTGGAAAATTATTAGATACGTGTATACCATGCAATGTGATTGGTTTTCCTTGAAAATAAGTTTTAATTGAATGCGTGAAATAATCTATGTCAGGATTATACTGATGACACCAAGGCATACCTAAGATAATGTCACTAGACTGCAAAGATACAACTAGAAAATTTCTTCGTTCAGTATATTCACCAATTTTAATTTCTAAACTATGCACCTCTTGTGTTCCATTATATCTCGTGTCTAGGAATGCAGCTTTAATGTGATAATTTGTAGAAACAGTCTGTAATTTCAATTCTTTCACTAACTTTACAGAAATAAAGTCATGTGTGCTACCATCATCATGTAAAATAATCATTTCTTTACCATGCACAAAACATTTCATTGTTAACAAAGAATGTGGAGTTGGCATACCTGGCAAAGTATCCGAAGTAGTGCCAATGTCGTCATCATCTTCCGTAAAGTCAGGCATTTCCTCACGTTCTTCATCTTCCATTGCGCCAAGATAATTGATATGGACAGGTGGCTTTTTGGATTGACAAATGGCTGCTAGATGTCCAGGTTGATGGCATTTGTAACAAACTATGGGTTTGGCTTTAGATACATTGTTGGTAATGGCAAGAAGTTTAGGAATGTTGGGATTTGGCTGTGAGGATGGCTTAGGGTTTGGATTGGTATTTGATGGCAAAGCAAGTGGTCATGTCCAAGACTTACGGAATGAAGATGGAAGAAAACGACTTTGATTGAATCTTCAAAAAAATTGAATTGAATTGTTTGGAACCATAGTTACCATTAGTTTGAAATTGTTGCGAATGCTTGTCTCTTCCACGAATCTTGTCTTCAGTGTCATGAGCCAAGGAAATTGCATCTTCAAGGATTGTTGGCTTGAACATATTGACTTCAGCATAGTAATTTCCAAGTAGGCCAAACATAAACTTGCGTTTGTGAGTCGCTTCAGATACATCTTCGAGCATGCGTAGTTGCAGTAGGGCATTCCAAAAACGTTCAGTGTATTGGGAAATAGGTTCACGTTCTCTTTGCTATAGAAGATCTCATTGCTTTATGGCTTTTTCATGGAACTGAGGAGGAAGGAAATTCTGCAAAAACTTCTTTTGGAAACTCTCCCAGGTAGTAGGGCAATCAATGCTCTTGCGAACCACAGTCCACCATAGAGATTCTTGATCGACTAAATGGTTTGACACATTTAATTTTGTCTTTCTCAGCATATGTTTCTTCATGGAAGTAATCATCAAACTGACTGATAAATGCAAGTATAGTCTTTCCATCTCGAGATCCATTGAAAGTACGAAATTTGAAGTTTCTTTTACTTATCTTTGTTTCTTTGCGGATGGATTGGGCTTCAAGTGTCGCATAGATGGTACGTCATATAAGATCTTCGGGTTGCGGTCCATCTTTGTCGGTGGTAGATCATTGTAGATTGGCCAATTGAACTTGCAAATCTTGTCAGGCTCTTCGTTCTTCATCAAGCTGCATCATAATCAAATCCAACTTTTGTTCCATCGTTGGTTCGGGTAAATCACCTTCAGCCATTAAATCATCCATGTGTTATTCCGTTATCCTGTAAAATCCAAAAGATCTCACACTCTCGAAATCTGATTAGCGGGATGAGCATAGCTCAAAGGCGGGTATACAAGGCTTATATATTTTTGTTTGGCTTTTGTAGTCTTTGTCTTTTGCGGTTGTGGTATTCGTTGTCTTCGTAGAAACTGCGTATAAACTACATATGACCTTCTGCATTTGCTGAAACTGGTTCAGCAAGTCTGTAGGTGTGAACAGAATCTACCAGAGAGCAATACTATGATTCTGTGCTTCCGCGTGTGAACAGCCTTTATGGGAGTAGTTGAATAAGTCTGTTTTAAACCTCTGTGACTTGCATGACTTGTATAACTTGGAAGACTTGGAAGATTAGGGAGCTTTAGGAATTGAAACTAATCGATTTTATTTTTTTAGGACGTCAGTATATCAGCGATGGATTTGACGCCGCGCAGAATATATTCTTGCCGCCCGTCGTGAAATTCATGAATTGAAGCTTTTATAAGCTTCTTATAAAGCTTATTACTAAGCTTTAATTCAATGCTTTAAAACTTTTGAGATATGGAGCTTACTGTCTTTGTTTCAAAACGACTTGAAGTAGCAGATGTCTACGTGGTCCTCCGCCTCCTCAGGCCAGTCTTTCACGATCAGAGAGTGCAGTTGGGGATTCTTGACCGCCAGGAACACACCGGTATCGACCGTTCGCGACGAAATTGACTGTAGAGCTCGATCATTCCAGGAGCTCCGTCTTTGCGCAAGATGGTAAGCGATTGGAAGCTCTTGATCTCAGCTTCGCTCTGATACCACTGGTGCACAGATCGGATGCCGTAAGCGCACGTAGTGAGCGTCAGAAGGTCCCCAAGAATAAAAGAACTCTACTTTTTGCACACAAATCAATGTAGAAAGCTTGCACAACATGAACAAGAGACCAATTGGGTGCAATCTTCCCCCATGCCTTGTGTAAGCGCTCCAAAAGCATGTATTTCATATATTAATCATCTTCAAGCTCAAATAATAGCCCAAATTACAAAATAGCACGCTTTAGCTTTTGAGTTTGCTTTTGTGCCAAATAGTGGTGTGCAGATCGGACGCAGAATACTCACGTAGTGAATCCCGGAAGGTCCCCAAGAACAATGAACTCTACCTTTTTGCACAAAAAACCATGTAAAAGCATGCATGACAAGAAGCAAGAGACAAATTGGGTTCAATCTCCCCCCATGCCTTGTGTGAGCGCTTCACAAAGCATGTATTTTATGTATATTTTCATCTTCATGCTCAATAATAGCCCAATTTACAAAAATATGACAAGCTTTTAGCTTTTGAGTTTGCTTTCTACAAAAATAGGAAATAAAGCTAATGGACGGTGCCCATAGAGTCTGGCACGCCCAATCTCAATGTCCAAATAGAAATAACATATCCGTGCACATAGGCGCATACAAAATAATAATCAATAATCAATGTCTCAATAGACATAACAAAATATAGGCGTGGCGCCTATCAAAATATAATCCAAAGGTCGAATACTCGCTAGACTCCAATGCTTTCCTCCGCCACTGCTGCTATCTCTACACATCAACTGAAGCATTCACAATCGTTAGTAAAATAATACAATTAAACCGACAAAAGTGAATACCTAGCAGTCTTCAGCTACATAAATAAATCAACTGGTTAGAAATAAATCCTAACCTTAATTTATTACAAGTGCGCACTCTAAACTCATAAACGTTTATTAATTTAATATGCATTTTGTGGAATCACCCGCTATGGAATCACCCATGTACACACTAAATTAATAAAACGCCCGAAAAGGACAGGCGTCCCCATCAACTTCTCGCACAAAGAATCCTCTTTGTGTATGAGCCCCGATCATCTAAGTTTACGGAATCCACCGTAAAACCTCACGAAATCCACCGTGGTGAGCCCCGGTCATCTAAGTTTACGGAATCCACCGTAAAACCTCACGGAATCCACCGTGGCATGGAATCCACCGTGGAATATGCCTCCTGGCATCATACCCCCGGGGTGGGATAGCAATTGACCTCAATTGCTATTAGCTCAATGTGGAGCTAACAGAGTGGGGAAAGCATTTAAGTCTCTAGCGTGCATCCATTGTGCTTCCTCTACAGGATGGTTCTTAAATTTTACTAGATATCTAGAATACCTTCGGCCAGTTCTAGTGGTCATGTAGTCAGTGTCTATAATGGCTTCTGGTTCAAGTATTTCAGTCTCTTCCTCTAATAAAGGTGGGTTTTCATAAACAGGGTGGATAGGTAATTGGCCTCTAAATGGTCTCAATAAACTAATGTGAAATGTATTATGAATTTTCCAATGAGATGGCAATTCTAACTTGAATGCATTATCATTAATCTTATGAATGATTCTAAATGGTCCATAGAATCTAGGAGCTAATTTGACAACTGGATGTCTATCTACACTTTGCAGTCTACGCTTTTCTATTCTAAGCCAAACATAATCATCAACTTTGAAATTCATGGCTTGTCTTTTCTTGTTGGCTTGTTTGGTATATGATTGTTGGGCTTTAGCAATCATATCCTTAACCTCATCAAAAATACTATTATGCATAGTAGCAATATCATCAGCACTCTGAATTCTATTAGACAAAGATGCAACAGGTGTAGATAATCTATATCCATAAATAACTTCAAAAGGTGCTTTCTTTGTAGATGTGTGCGGTGTATTGTTATATGCAAACTGTAATAAATGCAAATGAGTATCCCATGTCTGAGGTTTAGAGATAGTATATGCACGTAAAAGATCTAGAATTGTGCTATTTGTGGCTTCTGTTTGTCCATTTGTTTCTGGATGAAATGCAGATGAGAAATCAATCTTTGTGCCTAGATTTGCAAACAGTGTAATCCAAAAATTGTTACAAAATCTAGAATCACGATCTGAAATAATCACTTTTGGCAATCCATGGTTAGTAAAAACAGTTTTCAAAAATAATTGTGTTGCTTGTGATGCTGTTAAAGTTTTCTTACATGCAATGAAATATGCTTACTTACTAAATCTATCTACAATTGTCCAAATCATGTCATGATTAGATTTAGTATTTGGTAAACTAGTAATGAAATCCATAGAAATATGTTCCCAAGGTTTAGATGGAATAGACAAAGGCATTAATAATCCATACTGTTTACCATGATGTCTCTTTATTCTTTGACAAATCAAACATTCAGAAACGAAATTAGATACATCTGCATCCATATGCGGCCAATAAAAATCTTCAGTTAACATGCGTAATGTAGATATGATACCTCTATGATCTTGATATGGGGGACAATGAATTTCATTCAAAACAAAAGATCGGAATGGAATAGTAACACACAGTCTCTTTTCAAAAAACATAAATCCATCATTGTATGACAATGAATCAACAGGAATGAAATTATTTTGAACTAATTTTTGCTAATCAGAATGAAAAGTAATATCCTGGTGATATGTATCTTTCATAGCAATCAAAGAATCAAAAGATATGATAGAAATATTATGAATTGCAGGTCTTCTACTCAATGCATCAGCAACTACATTTTCTTTTCCAGGTTGGTATTGAATGATAGGATGAAAACTTTGAATAAAGGAAGCCCATTTGATATGACGGTCAGAAATTTGGGGTTGGCTAAGTAGATGTCTAATGCTTTGCTGGTCGGTCTTTATCATGAATTCTGAACCCATTAAATAATGCTTCCACTGTTTTAATGCTTGTACAACTGCTAATAGTTCTTTGTCATAAGTGGAATATTTCAGCTCAGAGGGTTTCAGCTTAGAACTAGAATATGCTATTGGATGATTGCCTTGCATTAGTATGGCTCCTATTCCTGATCCGCTAGCATCGGTCACAACTAGAAAGAATGGTCTATTAAAGTCAGGTAATTGTAGAACAGGGGCATTAGTTAATGCACGCTTCAGTAAGTCAAAGGATTTCTGCTGAGTTTCAGTCCATTGATAAACAATTCCTTTCTTAAGAAGTTTTGTTAATGGTAAAGCAAGTAATGAAAAATTACATACAAACTTCCTATAGAAACTAGCAAGACCAAGGAATGAGCGTAATTCATGCACGTTTTTAGGAACAGGCCAATGCAATATTGCATCAATTTTCTTAGGATCAACTTTAATTCCTTCTTTTGATACAATATGACCTAAATATTCTATTTCTGTCTTAAAGAATTCACTCTTTTCAGGATTTGCAAACAATTGATTTTCTTTCAGTAATTGAAAAACTAATGATAAATGCTCATAATGCTCTTTTTCACTTTTACTGAACACCAAAATATCATCAAAGAAAACAATCACACAGTACTGATATTTCAGAAAGATACGGTTCATCATTCTACTGAAAGTAGCAGGTACATTAGTCAATCCGAATGGCATGACTAAGAATTCGTAATGGCCAAACTGTGTTCTGAATGCAGTCTTAAATATGTCGGATCTATCTAGCCTCACCTGATGATATCCAGACTTAAGGTCAATTTTACTAAATATAGAAGATCCCTGCAGTTTGTCCATAAGGTCATCAACTCTAGGTATAGGATACCTATTCTTTACAGTGATCTTATTTAATGCTCGGTAGTCAATACACATACGATAGATATTATTCTTTTTCTTGACTAAGAGTACAGGTGCACCGAATGGAGAACTGCTAGGTCGAATTAAGCCTCTATTTAGTAATTCTTCAACTTGACTCTGGATTTCTTTTTGCTCTATTTGATTGTGCCTATATGGTGCTTTGCAAGGTGGTTGTGTGCCAGGAATTAAATCAATCTTATGGTCTTCTAGACGTGATGGTGGTAAACTTGGTGGTAGGTCTTCTGCAAAACAGTCCTTAAAATATGCAAGAAATTCCTTATGCCTAGGGTGCATATGATTTTCCTTTGCGTGCAATTCATTCACCCAAATGAGATATGATTTAGTACTCTTGCGTAGTGCACGTTTTGCTTGAGTATGCGAAAGCAGTGGAAAAATATTAGATGCATGCATACCATATAATGTAATAGATTTTCCTTGAAAATTAATATTCATTGTGTGCGTGGAATAATCTATATTTGGATTATGCTGGTGTCTCCAAGGCATTCCTAAAATAATGTCGCTTGACTGTAATGGAACAACTAAGAAATTACTTCTTTCAATATATGAACCAATTTGAATCTCTAAATCTTGTACTTCTTGTGTGCCATTGTACCTAGTGCCTAAAAATGCAGCTTTCATGCGATAATGCGTAGGTACAGTATGTAATTTCAATTCCTTTACCAATTTTGCTGAAATAAAGTCATGGGTACTACTGTCATCATGCAAAATAGTTCTTTCCTTTCCATGCACCATACATTTCATAGTCAATAATGAATGTGGAGTAGGCATACCTGGTAAAGTGTCAGAAGTAGTAGTAGGATCATCCTCATCTTCAGTAAAATCTGGCATATCCTCATGCTCGTCTTCATCCATGGCTCCAAGATAGTTGATATGTACTGGTGGCTTCTTTGAATGACAATTTGCTGCGAGATGCCCTGGCTGGTGACACTTATAGCATACTATTGGCTTGGCTTTGGTTACATTATTTGCAATGGCTGGAAGTCTGGGTACATTTGGATTTGCTTGTGGAATAGGCTTTGGATTTGGATTGACATTGGATGGTAATGCAGGTGGTTTAGCCCAATTCTTGCGGAAAGATGGTGTTGAGAAACGACCTGGATTAAACCTTCTAAAATTGGAATTGAATTGTTTAGATCCATAATTACCGTTGGCTTGGAATTGCTGTGGTCGTCTGTCTCTTCCGCGTAACTTATCTTCAGTGTCGTGAGCTAGTGAGATAGCGTCTTCAAGGGTAGCAGGCTTGAACATGTTCACTTCAGCGTAGTAATGTCCAAGAAGTCCAGACATATACTTCCGCTTATGTGTCGTCTCTGGTACGTCTTCAAGCATGCGTAGCTGTAGGAGTGCATTCCAAAAACGCTCTGTATACTGTGGAATAGGCTCACGATGCCGTTGTTGAAGTAAATCCCATTGCTTGATAGCCTTCTCATGAAATTGCGGTGGAAGGAAATTCTACATGAACTTCTTCTTGAAATCTTCCCAAGTAGCAGGACATTCTATGCTCTTGTGTACTACAGTCTACCATAGTGATGCTCTGTCTATCAGATGATTAGTAACACACTTGACTTTATCTTTTTCTGGATAAGTTTCCTCATGGAAATAGTCATCAAACTGGCTAATGAATGATAAAATAGTCTTTCCTTCTCGTATGCCATTGAAAGTGCGAAATTTGAAACTTCGTTTACTTATCTTGGATTCCTTGCGAATGGTTTGTGCTTCAAGAGTGGCGTCGATGGTACGTCGAATCAAATCTTCAGCTTGAGGTTCTTCTATATCGGTGGACGCTCTTTGTAGTTTTGTCAATTGCGCTTGCAATGCTTGCCTAGCCCTTCGCTCTTCTTCCAATTGTAGCATGATTAGATCCAGCTTTTGTTCCATGGTAGGCTCAGGTAGGTCGTCTTCAGTCATAGGATCATCCATATGTGGGGTCGTCATCCTGTAAAACTCAATAAACCTTTCTCACTCAAAATCAGGTTAGCGGGATGAGCGTAGCTCAAATTCGGGGTTACAAGGCTATGTATTTTTGGGTATTTCTTTGTCTATTTTCAGAAAATCTACAATATTTCTGTCTTCGTTTGCTGAAAATACTTCAGCGGACCTGTAGATAGGTAGAACACCTTGCCACGAACAACTTTCCAGTTTAGAGTTTTTGCATAGGAACAAGTCTTCTAGGAGTTTTAAGCACTAGTCAGTTCTGACTCCAGTTGACCTGTCTAACTTGCAGAGTTGCAGACTTAACCGACTTGCAGAGTTACAGACTTGCAGAACTTAGGCCGACTTGATGAACTTGCAGGACTTGATTCCACGTGACTTGCAGAACTTGACTTCAGAGGTGCAGGACCTGAAGTTTGTGGACTTGTTTGTCTTGTCTGACTTGAGTAGCTTGGCTTGACTTAAGTGATTAAGCTTTAAAAAGCTTAAGATGATCAGTCGTCAGATTTCGTGGGGGGGGGGGGCGTTTTTTCCGCCAGGCGAAAAAATCGGAGGTCCTCAGAGACCTCACGATTGAGAATTTGAAGTAATAAGCTTCTTTTTAAGCTTATAAGCTTAACAATTAAGCTTTGAAAAAAAATGGATTATGAGTTTGCTCACTGTATAACCACGACTTGATGAAGGAGATGGATGCGTGGTCCTCCGCCTACAGAGCCTGGTCCTTCGCGATCTGACAGTAGAAACAGGGGTTCTTGATCGCCAGAAGTCTGCCTGTATCGACGGTTCGCGATGAGATTGACCGTAGAGCCCGATCGTTCTTGGAGCTCCGCCTTCGCCCGAGATTGGTAGCGATTGGAAGCTCTTGATCTCAGCTTCGCTCTGATACCACTGGTGCGCAGATCGGACGCAGAATACTCACGTAGTGAATCCCGGAAGGTCCCCAAGAACAATGAACTCTACCTTTTTGCACAAAAAACCATGTAAAAGCATGCATGACAAGAAGCAAGAGACAAATTGGGTTCAATCTCCCCCCATGCCTTGTGTGAGCGCTTCACAAAGCATGTATTTTATGTATATTTCCATCTTCATACTCAATAAGAGCCCAATTTACAAAAATATGACAAGCTTTTAGCTTTTGAGTTTGCTTTCTACAAAAATAGGAAATAAAGCTAATGGACGGTGCCCATAGAGTCTGGCACGCCCAATCTCAATGTCCAAATAGAAATAACATATCCGTGCGCATAGGCGCATACAAAATAATAATCAATAATCAATGTCTCAATAGACATAACAAAATATAGGTGTGGCGCCTATCAAAATATAATCCAAAGGTCGAATACTCGCCAGACTCCAATGCTTTCCTCCGCCACTGCTGCTATCTCTACACATCAACTGAAGCATTCACAATCGTTAGTAAAATAATACAATTAAACCGACAAAAGTGAATACCTAGCAGTCTTCAGCTACATAAATAAATCAACTGGTTAGAAATAGATCCTAACCTTAATTTATTACGAGTGCGCACTCTAAACTCATAAACGTTTATTAATTTAATATGCATTTTGCGGAATCACCCGCTATGGAATCACCCATGTACACACTAAATTAATAAAACGCCCGAAAAGGACAGGCGTCCCCATCAACTTCTCGCACAAAGAATCCTCTTTGTGTATGAGCCCCGGTCATCTAAGTTTACGGAATCCACCGTAAAACCTCACGGAATCCACCGTGGCACAGAATCCACCGTGGAATATGCCTCCTGGCATCAAATAGAAATAAAGCTAATGGGCGCCTAAGAAGTCAAGCGTACCCAAATACAATGTCCAAATACAAATATCTAAACCGTGCGCCCATGTGCATACAAAAATAATAAATAAATATCAAGCGCCTTGATAAATAAGCGCGACAAAATATAGGCGCCATGCCTAAGGTATATGCCCATCAAAATATCGACGATAACTTGAATACACGCTATCCTCCAATGCTTTCTACTGCCACCACTGCTATCTCTACATATCAACTGAAGCATTCACAATCGTTAGTAAAATAATACAATTAAACCGACAAAAGTGAATACCTAGCAGTCTTGAGCTATATAAATAAATTGGTTAGAAATCAATCCTAACCTTAATTTATCACAAGTGCGCACTCTAAACTCATAAACGTTTATTAATTTAAATATGTATTTTGCGGAATCACCCGCTATGGAATCACCCATGTACACACTAAATTAACAAAACGCCCGAAAAGGATAGGCATCCCCATCGACTTCTCGCTCAAAGAATCCACTTTGTGTATGAGCCCCGGTAATAAAAGTTTACGGAATCCACCGTAAAACCTCACGGAATCCACCGTGGCATGGAATCCACCGTGTAATATGCCTCCTGGCATCATAAAGCTGAAAATCCGATCTACTAGGAATTTTCTGTAAATGGATAAGCTGTCCATTGGAGATAAACTCGATATACAACTATGAGAAATCCATAGTGATCCTGCCTAGTGTCATCAACCAATCACAACAGAGTACAATATCTATAGGCCCTATTTCCAGAGTGATCAGGTTTACCTTGGCTTCAAAATTTTCAGCCAACTGTAAAGAAACCTGTGGGCATATCTGTGTACTGATTTCCTCTTCACCATTAGCCACTTGAACTCTAATGCGCTGTTGCAAATCTGTGGGAACACATTTAGCTTGTCCATGATGGACTTATTCACAAAACTATGAGTACTGCCACTGTCTATCAGAATGAACACTGACTTTCCACATATGCTTCCCTTCATATGGAGTGTATTAGGGCTCTTAGATCCTGTCCAAGCATCCATAGAAATAGAACAATTAGTGGCAGCAAGCGGCTCATCACAAGTCCCACCGGATCAAACGGAACACTTCCACCTGGATAAAAGGAAAAGAGTCGGTTGGATCATAAAAATACTCTTGCCCAACTTCCTCCTCAAGATCTTCATTTTCAGCATTAAGTGCCATTGCATTAGCTTCATCCATGTCATCCTCAAAATCCTCAAAAACCAACATACTCTAAAGCTTGGGTTTGATATTTTTGTATACACACTTTGAGGCATGATCAGGTGTATACTTTTTCCCACACTTGAAACATAAGCCTTTCTCCTTTCTTTCTTTATAAAGATCCATAGGAATAGATTTAGGATTTGTATTGGCTGGAATGGATTTAGGCTTGCTGTCCCCCTGTTTGAAATCAACTCTTGGACTGTTTGATATCCTGAAATTACTTTGAGGTCTAGAAGCATCAAATGGAGGATAAGTTGATACCCGTAAGCTCCCATTTGGCACATGATTTCTGCCATAAGTGTTACCAACTTGCCCCTGCTTAAAAACAGTCCTTGGCTATCCAAAACCAAGCTGAAATGAAGATTCTCTTCTATACTTTCTTCCATAGCGCTCCATAAGCTCAATAGCCTTAAAGAGGGAAGTAGGATTTTGTGCCATAACATCAGCTGATAAAGATGCCTCTAAACCATACATAAACTTATGAAGCTTAGCCTCATCACTGATACTTTCCACATACATGGTCAGGTTGAGGAATTGGTTAGTGTACTCTCTTACACTTAGGCCCCTTTGTTCCAAACCATACCATCTCCGTGCTAATTTCTCTTTCTCAAGAGGCGAAACAAATACTTCAGCCATAAGTGCCTTGAAAGCTTCCCAATTCTCTACAAGTATGTTTTCTTTTTTAATATACCTCCACAAGGTATGGGCAAATCCCTCCAAATGCAAGGAAGCAAAATGAATCTTCATGTCATCAGTTTTAGGGAATATGTCAAAGTAGGACTCCATCTTAGAGGTCCACTCCTCTAAATCAGACGGTGAAAATGACAAACCATTAAATTTGGCTAGAACAATTTTGTCATTTAGCTCTCTTTCATGAAAAGGTTGTTGTCCCAAAATAGGTTGATCATGATTACCATGTATGGAACCTCTGAATTGAGACGGAAATCTTCCAACAGGTGGCTGAGAATTACTATGTAATCTTCCTGTTGGTAGAGCACCCCTAGAAATTTGAGTGTTCAGTCCAAAAGCTTGAAAATTGGCTTCATTCAAACTGCCCAAATAGTCATCATGCTGCTGTGAAGCCTCTCTTACTTCATATTGGCTATTTGGAATGCCTCTTCTTCCAATAATCCCCTGTCCATGACCATTTTGGTTAGATGACTGAAGTGGGATTGACGGGTCACTGTTTGAACAAGCTTTCTCCTTAGTTTCTTTTGGTCCCATTTGCATTTGCATCCATTGAGATAATTGTGCCATAATTTGAGCATTAGAGTCCACTAACTTATCAATAGAAGCCTTTGTTTGAGTCGTTGAATCCACCAACTTCTCAATGGAAGACGTCGTTTGATCAGTAGACAAAACCATTTGCTCTATTCTTGATAAGATGGCCTCATGTCGTTCCCTATGTCTTTGTTCATGGACGCACAAAGTATTGTTAAGTATACTGACTTCTCCTTGTTGTTGAAGCTCTTCAGGGCTCTCTTGAGGTGTATTATCCAACATGGAATCCCTGATTTGCTGAGCATAATCTTCCTGGACCTTATTCTTACCCTTATGTCCTGCCATAATAGTGCAGTCCTGCAGTACCCCCTGTCAAAAAAATGGCTATAACTTTTGCTAGGGAACTCCGATTTCAGAACTTTTTAGTTCAAATCGAAGCTAAGAATGCCCTCTTCGAGATGAGCTATAGCACGCTATAACAGATTTAGGACAGAAAATTTTGTAGCTGGATTTCTGAGTCTGAACTGTCCAGGCCTGCACCCTGTCTAAACCTGTAAGTGCCCTGTTTTGACCCTGTAATGCAAGATAGTAACCCCAAATGGTTACCAAACCCTGTAAAAGGCTGTATAGGACGTGTGAGTACCTTGTAGTACCTGCATCTGTACTTCAGTAATGAAAGGTGTACCTGTAACCACCTGTAAGTACCTTGTAAGTACCCTGTAAATTCCCTGTTTTACCCTGTTTTGAACCTGTAGGTACTTGAGTATTTGGAAAGTCTTCAATCTTCAATTCTCCACTCGTTGTACATGTGTGAGGGATAAAATGGCATAACAAGATCCCTACACGGGCTCTGAATCACCGGGAGGTGGGCAAAGTTCCCCCCGGGTCGGTTGGTTGCACCCCTTCGGGATCTTTGATAGTGAGGGAGGGTCACCTCTCTTTTGTCCCACTATCTCCCCCAACATCCATCTTTTTCCTCAGTGGGAATATCAACATGGCAGTGGCTAGTAATCTAATCAATCATCATGAGATGTATTTCTGAAATATTCATTCAACCTTTATTTAATGAGATGCAATTAAATGGAATCTTGAAAGCTTGGATAAGGAAAGGGTCTTACCAATGCAATTCAGTGACTCACTGATTGCTAGTACTTACCCTTTTACAATATTTCAGCTTGGGTAAAAGAAATTCAGTCAAAACAAATCAAGGTTATGCATCAAGCTTATCAAATGATATCTATGATGAAGTAATGATTGAATCAAGATAAAATTCAATGGAATAGACTGAAATCAATGAAGGTTAACACTAATCTCTGATCTATTGATCAATTCAGTGAATTAATTGATCAATAATCTCCCATCAACAAGTGGAAAAGCAATAGCAAATGGATTATTGAGAGATTTCAGAGATTAGTAAAAAAATACCTCAATTAAGCTTGAAGAATATGGTGGATGTCAGCTTCAATCCCATTGATGGAAAAGTTTTTCATAATCCATCATAAATCCATCATAAAGCTTGAAATCTCCATAGAATCAGTCCATATAAGCTCCAATATGATTAAATCCGTGAAGAATCAATGCCCCGGCCTTGCTTGAACACTTGAATATCAAAGATTCAAGCCTCTTGAAGAAAAGCCCCAAAATAATCCTTCCATTTGAGCTCCAATGTCATCCATGGGCTGAAATCTCCTCAATGTCTTTAATCTTGGAGTCTATCCGACTTGTACATAGCACTAGAGAAGCCTTGGAGGTCGGGGAAGTCCAAAATTTGAAAAATTTTGAGCTTCCAGATCTGTAGCTATGGCTGCCCTACTGTATTTTAGGGTTTTGAGCAAAGGAATGGATTATCAGAGTTCTCCTCCAGCTGAGAGTTACTGTAGTAGGTGTTGATAAAGTCCTTCAAAGCAATTAATCAATGGATGGAAGATCTGGAGCATATCAAGCAGGAATGGAGAGCAAGGAATTCAAGGCATTTTTCGGTGCATTTTTCGGGCTATCATCTGCTCCATATCCTACATCATCACTTGACCATGGTACTCCTCCTGAAGCTCAGATGAAGGAACCTTTGCCCCATGCTTTGGCAGTGAGAGATGATCAGTAGAAAAAGACATTTGAAGATTTCTTGGCAGCCATCATGGAAGCTTAAGCCAAAAGCTTGAAAGAGAGAGAAGAGAAGCTCCCTTTTGAAAAGTAACTGGAGTTTAACCTCTAACTAAGCTCGGTTAACCTTCCTTTACCCTAGTTACCTCCATTTTTGCATGAAGTTTAATTACGATCTGCCATTTAAGCCATCCTCCGCCATGTCTAACCTTGCATATCTCCAGATGTAGTCTCTTACTAACTGTAGATGATCTACAGCACTCCACTAGTCACTGTCTTGTACAATTTTTATCTGAAATTGATTTTGATAGAGAAAAATAGGATTGAAAATAGAAGAAAAGAATGGATCAAAGACCAATGCTCTGATACCACTTTTCAGAGAGAGAACTAGGGAGAGAGGAAGAGGAGAGAGAAGATTGCAGAAGAGAGAGAAAGACTGCAGGAAGAGAGAGAAGAAGAGTGACGATAAGAGAGAAAGACTAGATTTAGAGAGAAAAAGACATGAAAGAGGGAGAAGCCATCGAAGCTGTGAGCAAGATGGAAGAGAAAGACTATAATTGTATTAATGTGTCAAAAAGATGTGAAAATTTGCGTGTTCTCTCCTTTTATACCAATGTCAGTGTGACATGGCATAATATCAATATTGTTCACACTAAATCCTTATTTCCAGAAGTTGAGAATAAGGATTTACTGTGAATAATATTGATATTATGCCATGTCATTGTAAGAAGCTGGGAATAAGGATTTAGTGTGAACAATATTGATATTATGCCATGTCACACTAAATTCTTATTCCCAGCTTCTTACATAGCATAAGAAATTATGTGTTTGATCTCTTCCACTTCTCCAAGCATATAGAAGTGATTATGGAAGACACTACATAACAAGAGAAAGAAACTATCAACACATGTACTCATGATTTTAGTTAAATGTATATGCTCTACCCAAATATGTGTATCACCCATAGAATAACATGCATTCAACAACAATTCATGAAGGCTAATATTTAGACATGTTTTTAGGACAAATAAATCCACATTTGCTAGTGAGTTTAATGTATTTCTTCAACAAAAATTATTTGGGCCCTAAAGGCATGGAAGTGATTCAATCAACGAATGAAAGTAACTAGTGCCCCTAATGAAGGGACACTATAAGTTAAACTTTGCACCCCTTCAAGTTTCAATAGATATGTGCCATTTTGAAAACAAGTGACACTATATTACACACATTTGTTGAGCAAGAAACCTTTGCTCTTCAACAATCAAAACAATCATCAAAAGCACAAACTTGATCAAATAGATAATTCCATCAAAGCACTCGTGATAGTCTACTTGGAGGACATGTTAACTTCTTTGTGCGGTTTACAATTCTAAGAAAACATGTGCCCAACCTAATAGGTGAATTTACTATTGGTTTAAATTCAATCTCGATTGTAATAGAAGCGTGTACTTGCAGTATGTGCTTGTAATTTATTGTATTGAAGATAGCATTGGACTAAATAGCTTAAATAAAACAAAATCCAAGAAAATGTTAAAGAGCTAAAAGGAGCATAGGAATATAAGTAGCAAGAGAAGGCTTAGCATTTGCTTCTACATTGTAATTGACATTAGACCTAAACATATGCTTTGCAAACAAAGGTGCAAGGGGTGCACACTAGCATCGTCTATAATAGGTTAAACATAATTGGATCCTAGCAAGTGAACAAAAACCAAGCATTATGTGTTTGGTCACTTCTGCCATGTTTGTGTATAGAAGTGATTGCAAGAAAAATTACAGATCCAGAGCAAGAGAGAATTACCACATTAGCCCATTCCACTGGTTCATTAGCATTGCTTACTAAGGCCGGTTACACACCAAAAAAGGACCGCCCACTTTTTAAACTTTGACCAATCAAAACACTTATTTAAAGGTTGGCGTCCGCAGTTCTTTACACACTGGAGAGGACATGACCTGTTGTTTACCTGTTAAACAGGTGAATTCCCCGCCCACTTTTGGACGGGGAGTCTCCCCTGCCCACTTTGTAAAGTGGCGGAAAAGGGTGTACTTTTTGCATTTGCAACCAATCAAAAGATTTATAAGTTTATTCTTTTTTATTTTTTTACAAACTGTGTCCCTTTAGTGTGTAAAGGTATGACGCCCATGTTTGTGCCCAATTTCAAAAAGTGCATGCCCACACTCTGGGCGGGGGTTGGCCATCCATTACTTGATGTGTAACCAGCCTAAGGTTATATGCCATAGTTTTGATGTCTATGAGTTTTATAAGGGTACACTATGGTGTCTAAGAACCCGACACCGTTTTGTATATGGTAGATATGCCATCTAAGAGCTCAAACAGTTCTTTACGAATTACATCCAGCTTACTAGCAAACAGCTGTTTTTGTCCTGGAGATTTTTATAAAGATCAACCTTCCAAGACATACCAATGTTTGGTTAGTTAAAACTGTTGGTAGGCCATGTTATTCAATTGTTAAACCGCATTTGCCAGTAGAGCATTTGAAGTTACATTAAGCTACCTCGCTGTGGAGTAGGAGTAATGAAGGGGGAGCAGGAAATCAAATTTCTCAAATGTGACTATCTCAGACTCAAAATCAAAGCTAGTGAACAAGAGGGCCAAGTTACTGTGGATTCAACCAAACAGTAAATCTACATCTTGCTTTCTACCCTAGACATTGTTGACAATCTTCACCATATTCTGTTCCATGGTAGACTACGGCCTCTATTCTGTACTTGGTCATAAAAGAAAGGCTGGGATTTGGTGATAACCTAACCTGTTTTCAGCTAGGATTCACTGGCAGTTGAATTCCAGCACAGATGAAAGCAGTTGCAAGACTCCCACTTAATTGTGATGCATCTTTATTTCTGGACTGATCTGCACCCCTATTTTCTTTGTGTGGGGCTATAAGTGTAGGTAGAGCAGTAATTTCACCGCTATCTAAAATGAGTCCTATAATGTGTGCAGGCATGAGTGCATAACCATGTGCCAATGTCCAAAAAAGGAACAATGGTCCCTGTGCCTGAAGATGTACCAAAATTTGGGCTATTTGGGCTTATAACCATGAGGTTCCCTGGCACTGTGTTGACAATGATAGTCCCCTGGTGATCTCATCATTCATGTTGCGTGAAGCTCTGAATCTCTTCAGGATGATGTTTTGCAATCTCCCAGCCACCATCGTCTTTGATGATTCACAGTAATATAATGTACAACACGTGGAGGCCACCACTGATCATTGCTGAATGCTCAGCCAGCCATCGACTTTGCCAATTTGAAGTAACATAATCTATTACCTGCAGAGTGGTCACCACTGATCCCTGCTGAAGGCTCAGTATTCATGGTAGAGATCTCGCTACGGCAATACTGAATTAATGGTGACATGATGTTTTCATATGCACCTGAAAAAAAGTTAAGATATGTGAAGAGGACTGTGCTTTTGACTAGTGAGGGGCTAATCAGTAAGTATGACTGGCACTGGAGTTGTCTTTTAATTTACTGGTAGGATGTGAACCATATATTTGTGTATTGCAAGTTTGTATGCCTAACTGCTTTTGCTCTTTCAAAGTCTGCTAATCTGTCAGTGGAAAATTTGCTGGACAATACCATTGCAGTTTGAAGCTCTGTAACAATCTGCATTTTGAAGAATAGCTCTAATGTCCTGTCGAAGTAATCACCCAAGAGTCAACGTCAACATAGGGAATACAGAGGTTGTACAGCTTTAAATATCTCTAAAAGATGTAACTGTACATTCATCTGCCTCTATGCAGATACCTGACACCTGCAAGTGCATGGATGCAAGCATTGGATCATAAAAAAGAGTACATAAATGTCAGCTTTGACCAAAATATGAACTTCAACAAGGTGTCCCCTTTCGTGAATATGTCTAACAGTACATAATGATTGCTTATGAATGTTTACTAACTGTGACTCCCATCTGTTATCTTGGAAGTTCCACCATCCCCTTGTCAACAACTTCAGAAATGCTATGTCAATATAAGCTGATAAGATCTAGTGAAAAGCATGTGCCATCCCAAATATGAAGAGACGATACTGCAAACTGCTGCACAGCCAAGAAGCATGTAAAGGATTTGTAGCTGCATTTGTACAGCTGCTAGAGGAGATGAGCCTCCCATCAGCATCCCTGTCATGGACCCTGGCAGTGATATCAACCCAGTTGTTTTCAGCGAGTCAATCATTGGCCCCATGCCTTGAATCACTGCGCGCTGTACATGTTTCTGGACAGCTTGATGAGGAGATGCGCCTAAAGCAAGAGCTGCTTCGATCTGTTACCCCAAAATGTCAGCAGAAATGTGAGACTAAAAAAATTGTAGCTGTATGGCAAGAATCTATCAGCCAATGTAGGAAACATGGACCTGCCCTTGATGAAGCTTAATGTCATTATGCAATCGCTGTAGCGTGCTTCCAACCATACTCATAGAATTGCCTATCACATAACCTGCGGTAGGGATAATAAATTGAGACTGGATAGGGAAGATTCTCAGCATGAGCATTAATACCAGGGTTCCAAGGGCACCCAAGGCCAATGATAATGTAGCAACAACATGGCTATTTGGCAGGTCTTTTGCCCTATCCCCAGCTGTATGTCCAGCAATGAATATCTGAAATATCCGGTCTTTAGCAAACAATAAAAAGTCCTCAATGCACACAACAAGAGGTACCAGATTGGCCTACCATGAGAATAACTGCACATACAGACATCAAAATCCTCTCTCCTTCAAACAGAAATTTGAGGACGAGTCCAGATAAAATTAGCTGAGCAGTACATCGAAAGATTGCAATTTGCATGTCTTTCTCCAGGCCCGTTTTAAGGGAATGAGAGAGGCATACAGCCAATACAACAGGGAGAAAGCACCCCACCAGCTTGCCCAGATCAAATTGAGATAATTCATTGTTTACAGAGAAATCCTGTATAACAAGGGAAAACAACTCACGATGTAAAGAATTTCTTTTGAATTCAGGATCAAGGAAAGAAAGCAATGTGATTACACTGTGGGAAACAAGGAAGAGGGAAGAGAAAACCTGAAAAGAGCGCAAATTCTCTGGTAGAGCTCGGAGTGGAAGGTTATGGCGTATCAGAGGACGGCAGGAAGTCTTATGCAGTATGAGAGGCCACCGATGTCTGCCTTTGATGGCTGTTCTCCCTCCTCCTCCTCCTGCCGCTGCTTGATGATGATGATGATGATGATGCCAACGATGATGCTGATGATGGTTATGGTGGTGTTGCTGACGACGATAATGATGGTGAGGTCCTGTCACGGGCTTATAAGTAGAAGCCATACAGCACACAACTAGGGCCATCTTTGGTTTTGCACCGCATTCACACGCTTGCCCTAGGATAAGGGGGCCAGCAGTCTAATGGCATTTCTTGGATTGGCTTATACCTAGTGATGATAAGGGGACATCTACCCATTTCTTGCAAACATTCGCAAAGTGACACCAGCACAATGCTCTTCCCCGACATAGGATGAGCTCTCCCAGAAGTCTTCTCGACATGATTTGATGATGAGTATTGCAATGTACCAGGTGCTACAACGTTGGCAGTTCTGAAAGCCTAGTCCAGAGTTTTATAAGAGGATAAGAGGGATTCATAAATTGAACACTATCTTCAAAATGTTGGAGCTATAGCAATGAAATAGTTATTTAGGCTACAATGATAATGGCTTAGTGGCTTTTCCATGCCATAAAATACAGTCAACCCTTAGCCACATGTGACAAAGGCACATACAAAGCATTGATACTCTTTGCTCACAAAAAAATAAAAGCGGATTGCTCACTTCCACATGACAAATGGTGTAGTCCAATCATAATGGCATGCAAAACCTCAACAATCCCAAGAGTTAAAAGGGTATACTTTTGCAAAATCAAATTCATTTGTACAAAAAAATGACTCAATGTTAAATGCCATGATATTGCACTTTCCTTATCAATGGAGAGAGAGGGAGAGAGAGATCAAAGTGGTTCACATTTCATCATATAACACATCACACACACACACACACACAAATTGTGGCTCTCTCTTTCACACGAGTCAATTTATAATCACACTCGGGTCGATTCAAATTTCATCATATAATGCACCACATGTATCTGCACATATACTCATGCACACGTGCGCACACACTATGGCTCTCTCACACAATAGGAGAGAGAGAGAGAGAGAGAGAGAGAAGATATTATTAACAACTACTCACCTCAACAATGTGTCACAACGCACATGCACGAGCATGCACATCTCTCTCTCTCTCTCTCTCTCTCTCTCTCTCTCTCTCTCTCTCTCTCTCTCTCTCTCTCTCTCTCTGTGACTCAATAGCGGGGCTACAAAGTACTAATTTGTTTAGCATTTTAATGAGTGATTTGTATGTGGAGAAGCTCAATTTCATATGAAATTTGGGCATACATATGTGTGTATCTTATATGTACATCATGTAAAAGTTGGCAATGTATGAGTTTAGCCACCAATTCTTAACAATTAAGGTCTTACAATGAGTGGACAACATCCTATCCAAAACAGACTTGCTGTAAATAATTGGTCATAACTCTCTACATGCAACTCCAAATGAGATGCATGACATGTTGAAATGAAGCTCTTGAAGTGTGCTTTCAGTGCATATAAGTTATAGTTGGTTGTCATTAATGCAAGGTAAAAATTTTCTAAAGCAGTGTATTGTCTACAATCCAAACTAGGCCAAATTTAGCTAGTATTCAACCAAGATTGCATCTTTGAGGTTGGGAAACTCCTCCAAAATATTTTATGGTCTCCAAGAAGCTTCTTCCAAGAGTAAACCCTACCATTTACTCAGATATTCTTAGATTGATTGAGTTCCAAGCTTCTTTTCTCTTTGTCCAAGGACTATCTTAGGAGTATACTAAATTATGTCCTCTTCATCTATGGGTGGTAGCTCCTCCACATAGTCCTTGGGGGGCCCAATAAAAGGTTTCAGCAGACTCACGTGAATAAAAGGATAATTTCTTGGTTATAAATATACAATTGTCTCTCTTGTTCATCAAGTTTATGACTTTCAAATGCAATGACACCATGCTCTTGCAACAAAAGAGAGCACCTGTACCCCTCCCAATTGCATCACATTGAATGGTGGATTCTTTTGAGAAGTCTGTGCACACAAGTAAGGGGGCTAAAGTTACTCCGGCTTTTGCGTAGCCGTCAGCAGGTGGCACGGTTGAAGTTCGCACACACAAGTAATGCAATGACACCATGCTCTTGCAATAAGATAGCACCTGTACCCCCCCCCCCCCCCCCCAAACAAATGGCATCACATTGAATGGGGGATTCTTTTGAGAAGTCCATGCACACAAGTAAGGGGGCTAAAGTAAGCAATTTCTTCAATTGGTTGAAGCTATGATCAGCCATAGAATCCCAACAAAAAGCCTCCTTCTTTAGCCTATCAATTAAGGGTGTTGTAATTATTGCATAATGGCAAATAAATATTCGATGAGGAGAGACCAAGAAACCTATGTAGAGAAGTGGTATTGGATGATGTTGGCTAGTCCTTAACACTGCACCTTTTTGGGGTTAGGCTATATCCCATTTTCACTCACAATGTGGCCCAAGTACTCTACCTTAATATGTATGAATAACATTCTCTCTCCTTTAAAGCATTCTATAGTCCCATAATATGTCAAACACCCTCCTAATGTGTAGTAAGTTCTCTTTAAATTATCTATTAAATAAGAATGTCATCAAAGAATACAAGTACAAACTAAAAAAGAAAGTGATGTAAGATCTTATTCATAAGGCATTGACAAGTAGCATGGACATTTATCAACCTAAATGGTATTACAAGGAATTGATAAAGCCCTTGATTGGTGCAAAATGCTATTTTTATCTCATCGCTCTCTCTGGGTATGTTTGACAACAGTAAATGCAGTAGTAGAATTCGTTAGTAGCTAACCATCTTTGCTCAATTGTTGCAAGATCTGTTACACACCAACAACATCAATTTCACAATATGGAGGAGTAGCTGAAATCCTTTGTAGCAAGAAAAGAGGAGGTTTTTGAAGATTTGAAGAAAAGGGTTTTGAACTTGAAAGATCTCAGTGACATGAATCATTCTCATGAGTCATTGGTCACATTTGAAAGATTGAATGCTACTATTTTTGCTCATTCATCTACATTAGAGGAGATTATGTCAATAGTTGTATTAGAGGGAGAGATAGTACTTAGAGACCTTCAAACAACTCTTCACAACCAAGAGAGGGAGATCTTAGGCTTCACAGAACAATTGCAAAAGAGAGCTTTACAAAGCATTGAAGCCTCAAGGGACATATCTAATGTGACTATGGAGTTCTTCATAAATCTAGAAAAAATCATGACAGAGTTATGCAACTCTCTATGTGTTAGCCATCAAACTTAGCAAGAAAGCCTTAAGGAGCTTGAGGAAACTTATCAAGAATGCTCCAAAAAGGAGCAAAAAATGATTGCAAAATTTTTAGAAAGGTTGGCCACTGTAACTAGTAGGAAATCAGAGCTAATGAAATATAACTTGACAAATGTGCTTGGCAACAAGAGTTTCAACTCCACCACCTACTATGGCTCCAGCTGTCTATCATGCTAGAACAAAGCACATTGAGGTGCATTATCACTATGTGTGGGAAAGGGTTTTACTAGGTCTTATTAACCTAGTTTATGTCAGCACAGAGGATCAGCTAGCTGACATATTCACAAAGGCATTGGGCGCAAAGAAGCTGCGCAAGTTTAGAGACCTACTTGGTGTGCAGGAATTGGGATTGAGCTCGAGGGGGAGTGTTGAGATATCGAGCTCCACTCGTGATATGCTAGGGTGACCGTTGTGCATTTATGTCACCGACTTGTTAGCTGCAGATGCAGTTGGTACACCGCCCATGAATAATAGTTAGATGATAGCTATCCTTATCTACTCTAGTTTGTGGCTCAATTAGTATGCCACCTTAGTTAGTTGAGTTTGGTTTGAGACCCACATATAGGGGTTCTTCTATTTCTCTGTACTAGTGTTCTTTTTGGCTTACACAACTAAGAAGAAGAAAACTATTTTCAGCCTCCACCTTTGTGTGTATTCCCCCATTGTGCAAGTGAGAAAGCTAGAAGTGAGACTCCTTCCTTCTCTCCCACAATCTTGACACTTTTTCCCTAGATTCAACGAGCACTCTCTCACATTCCGCCACTGCCAGGTGCTCTGTCAATCCTCGCACTCTTCCAAAATTGCACCTCTCCCACTACTGCACTTTCTCTTCCAAGTATTTCTTACCTTTATTCATTGCTCTTCTACTATCCTTCTACCTTGCTCAACCACGGTGAATTGCTGGTGGGCTTTTTTAAGCCTTTCTAATAGATCTTTAGTAATTTGTGCATGGCTTTCTAGCTCCGCCATGTGCAGTCTTCTTTCGGTCATGACCATGGCCATCAATGCCTCCACCTCCTGCTGGGCGTTTTCCAAATTGTTTTGCAGGCTTCTGGTAGCTTCATCTATGTCCTCTTCCTTCCTTTTCACCATGACTTTTATTTCCCTCTCTACTCTCCCTTGCTCCTCCATTGCTAACCATAGTTGGAATACCATGGCTTTTTCCTGTTTTTGGCGTTGTTCTTCTGATGTGTGGTCAATTTCCTGCTGGTTCTCCTATAGTTCTGCATTCATTTCCTCCATGCGTGCCATTCATTGCTGGAGCTCAACATATTGTTGGATGAGAAACTTATGGCCCTGCTGCTCAGCCACTAGGTCTTGGGCTTCATCTTCTAGCCTCTACCTTAAGCGATCCTCATTCTCTTGAGCCTCCTTTTCCTTGGCACTGAGTTGCTCTTTCAGGTTTAAAATTTCTTTTTGATGTTCCACGGCTTGCTGTGTCATCTCTAGCCTTAGTGCCGTAGAAACTTCTTTTTCGGCCTCTAGTTCTACAGTCGCGGCCTTCTTCTCTTCCTTAGCCTTCTCCAATTAGGCTAGGAGTTTCTTTTTGGGTCTTGCCTAGACTCCACGTCTATTGCGGCTAGTCTTTTGACTCCTGCTTCTGGTACCATCTCCTGTACTTTCGTAACTAAGAATTGCATCATGGACATAAGTTTAGTGGTGTCCATGGCAGGCTCTGGCTCTTGTGTTGTAGAGGTGGTGGTGGTAGTCTGAGATGTGAGAGTCAAAGGGAGGGGGTGCAGTGGGGCTTTGCCCTTTCTTCGTGCAACAACTAGGGCTGCTTCAGCACTACTTCTTGGTTCACACCTTCATGCCGTGGGCTCAAGGTGGCCATTTCTTCGACACCATGGGTCTCTTCTCTACAGACCTATGCATGGCCTTGGCCATGTCTTCATCCTCCTTTCTTCTCAACTCCTCAACCTGTTCTTCTTTTGCTCTTCTTTTTCACTCCTCCTTAGCTCTCTGTGATTCTTCTCTTGCCCTCCTCATTTCTTCCTCCTCTTTCCTCCTTCATTCTTCTTTCATCCTTTTGGATTCTCTTTGGGCTCTTTTTAGTTCAGTCTGTCATCTGCTCCCTCCTTTGTTGCTAGGGCTTCATGGCCTTCTTCTTCCCCTGTGCCTTGGCCTCCTTCTAGGCAGTCTACACTTCCTGATCTCCCCGGTTGCTGATGGTTCTCTCACTGGATTTGCTCTACGCCAAGCCGTGGTGACTGATGGGGTGCCTCTCCTACCTCCTCTTCAACTCCTACCTCCTTTATTGCTTCTTGGATGATTCTTGTCAAGACCTTGACGACTCTGATCGTGGAGGCCTTGGAGGTTGGCTTCTTACGCGTTGATCTAGCAGGAGGCTAGGGATTCCCCTCCTGCCGGTGCTACACTCGTGGCTAGGACTACGGCTAAGTTATTGATGGTTTTCAAGATAAACCCACTCCATTCCACTTCTTCAGGGGACCTTGTGGCTATGCTCTCCAGTAGTGGCACACCAATCATGTTCATCAATATGTTTTACCTCTGTCCCGAGAAGAGAGCATGAGCCATCTTTGCTTGCATCCTTACTTCTGGATTTGGAATGTCAGCCAGACTTATCTTGTCCATCGTGTGCACATCATGCTTGCTCACTCCCAGCATGGCATATACATCTCTCTGAGGGCATCTTTCTTTCTTGATGGCCAAGCCTAGGGCCTTCTTGATCATTGCAGGGCTTAGTGGTACCTCTACTTGACTTTCTTCTTCTCCTGTCCTGACGGTTATTGTGCCACAATTCCTTACATCATCAAAACTTCTTAGGAACTCTATGCACATGGCGTAGTCCACCTCTTGCCCTACTTTCTCCACATACTTCAGGAGGGCACACTTGTCTACCAGCTGCTTTACAGTCGGCTCTTCTAGGATAGCTTCGTCCAAGTTCAGCGTGTGCTTGAAGCTGAATTAATGAAGCCCCTTGTCTCGACACTCATGTCATGGCAACTGCCAATGCACCACATTTTGAGCATGATCAAGGAGGCCAAACTCTAGCGCTTGCCCTTGCGCACCTATCAAGATTTCTACTCAACACGTCAGCATGCTAGGGATCAAAGACCCTCACCATGTGTTGTTCGAAGCATTGGTGCACTGCTACTTTGATGACATGCCCAGAGATCACAAAAACTCTGTGATAGTCAACACCTTCACTTTCTCACATTTAGTCACACAAACACTATACCCACAAACATCACATTATACTTAGTCCCTACCCCCCCCCCCCCCCCACACACACACACAACTTGAAACCACCCTACACACACACATACTAAACACTACATACACACACATAGTCCATGTACACACATTATACCCATAGTTAACCCTACACACACACATACTAAACACTACATACACACACATAGTCCATGTACACACATTATACCCATAGTTAATCCTTGTACACACACACACACATAGTGGCACCATTCCCATGCACATAATAAACACCATACACGCACATATTATATGCATCATTCCCATGCATGCACTAAACACTATATAGATAAACACATACTATACGCATACTTTTGCCACACATCGTCTATTGCACACACACACATACTCTCTCTCTCTCTCCCTCTCCCTCTCCCTCTCCCTCTCCCTCTCCCTCTCCCTGCCCCCCCCCCTCTCTCTCTCTCTCTCTCTCTCTCTCTCTCTCTCTCTCTCTCTCTCTCTCTCTCTCTCTCTCTCTCTCTCTCTCTCTCTCTCTCTCTCTCTCTCTCTCTCTCTCCACCGCCGATGTACCACATCCTGCATCCAGGAGGGATCACCTGCTATTAGCGACTTCGACGACTGCTACTACATCCCAGGATAGTATATCTCCCTGCATCTGTTACATATACACATCGCACCACTTTATCACAGCCGACAGTTGTTCCCCTATCACAGCCGACATTTGTTCCCCTTTTGTAGCCATTATCTGGAGTACCAGAGCTACATACGCACATACACATACACGACACTTATCACACTCACAGCACCGTATTTTCAGTTTCCAATTTTTAGCTTTTCATTCAGCACTTTTATTTTGGATAGCTGGACCTCATCAGTTGTATCACAGTTTGTCTCATAGGACAGTTTTGGTCTTTAGAAGACGTTAATATAACTTTCTTTCTTTCTCTCCCTCTCCCTCTCCCTCTCCCTCCCTCCCTCCCCTCTCTCTCTCTCTCTCTCTCTCTCTCTCTCTCTCTCTCTCTCTCTCTCTCTCTCTCCCTCTCCCTCTCCCTCTCCCTCTCCCTCTCCCTCTCCCTCTCCCTCTCCCTCTCCCTCTCCCTCTCCCTCCCTCCCTCCCCCTCTCTCTCTCTCTCTCTCTCTCTCTCTCTCTCTCTCTCTCTCTCTCTCTCTCTCTCTCTCTCTCTCTCTCTCTCTCTCTCTCTCTCTCTCTCTCTCTATTTCTCTATTTCTCTCTCTCTCTCTCTAGCCCATACATTATTTCAAGGTACTCTGGAAGATCATCTCTCGTGGCAAGAAGAAGTGTGTCAATGCATTGTGAGAGACTGTGTCAATGTACTATGAGAGGCTAAAAGAGCAAATCCACCTCTATCCAATCCAAGGAGCAAACCTTTGCTTCAACAAGTTGAGGTAGAGCTACAAAAAATCGAGACTATTTATCGCTTCTTAATTTATCCAAGCATTGATACTTGAAAGTTTAAAGAGAGAAATTGTAGGCTTGAGATATTTGATGCAAAGCTCGAGTATGGAAGTAGAGCACCTATCAACTCTAGTGTGCTAGTGCTTTGTTTGATTATAGAAAAGTGGAGAATATTTGATAGTCTTTGAGCATCCATCGGGGACTATAAGCATTGGTGCTTTGGTTAAGTCCTAGCCATTGAGATAATGACAACAAGGCAACAGATACCTAGCATTGTATTTAATCATGGATGGCCTTGCATGTGCATACCTATTGAGATGAACGATGGATTAGAGTAGTGCAAGGGCAAGTTGGATGAGTGCTAAAGGAGAAAATGTGCAGAAGCAAGTTAAGAGGGGAAAATGAGATTAGGGGGCCTTTAGGGAGTCCTCACACATGGTGAGATCTAGCCCCACATTTCCTCCAAGCTCTATTTGTGCATGTGTGAAAGTATTTCTAGGCTCATAGCTTCAAAATGGTTAGTAGAGGGTAGAGACTCTATTCCTTTTTATTGGCAATTATATCTATTGTTGCAAACCATGCAAACCACTGCTTGGATAGTTTTCAAATGTTTTTTTAATTGAATAAATTATTATCATTTACTTCAATATATGTGATCCTCTTATACCATGTAGGATTGTTTTGTTATATATAGTCTTGTCCTTTACTTCAATATATGGGATCCCCTTATACCATGTAGGACTATTTTGCTATATATTTTTTTATGACCTCGTACCCTATGAGCCACATCCAAATACTAGAAATGGTACTCACAATAGACATTAGGAGTAATACCTCTATTTGGGCTCTCTCTCTACATTTTGATCCAAAGGAGAGAACAATAATAGAGAAGAAGATCCAAGAATATCTTGAGATTAGTGGTAGACATTTGTCTTTACAATTCTATTGTGAAAGAGTGCCTAGATTCCAACAAGAAAATGGTGAGTCTGCATTTCAATTAACCTCTTCCATGAAAAGGGACTATATTCTCTCCATCCCTGCTAACAACACAACAAGCATAGACCTAGATAGCATTGCACATGGCTGTGCCTTAATAGTTACATTTATCTCTTGACTTTCATTTGTGGGATCCTCCCTGCCATCCTCTATGGAGGGCAAGTAGAATAGTATCCTTGGTCTCCTCATAGAAGGTTGTTTTTGAATGACTCTTTGCTTGTTGCAACTATAAATGCCTCCCCTATTATGCAAGTTGATGAATTTCCTTCTCAATATGATGGAGACACTATCTTTGAGCTACCTGCATCCTCACAAAAGGAAAGCCAATGTCAAGGATGGAGCAAAACCATGATGTTCATATTTGGGTGGAGTATAAAACTTTCACCAAAGATTACTTTGAAGTCATAGTTCAAAATAGCTCTTGTGCAAGACACTTGAGATGTTTTAATTTAGAATGCATGTATTATGGACACACAAGCAATACAATCAGACACAATGGAAGGGCCAATCACATCAAGTGCCCTCTATTGATATTTTGATACAAGCAAATGAGGCATTGATTTTTCGTCTCTATTCCACATCCTAGAGTGTTAGGCTATTTGTGAGTGTTGCATATACTATTGCTATGCTACCAATAAAGCCAATACCACCATGTGTGCCATACACCTAGGGTATCATAATCACTCCATCTCTAATGGGCTTTGCAGGAAGAATATAGCAACCACCACAGAAGCCTTGGTGAATGGTAAAGCCTATTAAAATATGCGGGATCTAAAGCATGGCAGATGCGGAAGCTATGGAGGTTGGAAGAGAAAGAGTGAGTTCATGAAGACACTGACATGACTGACTGTTACACAAGTGAATTAAGTTCCAAGATGGAAGCTTAGACTCATAAACACAATCTTGTGTATTGACTGACAATAACACAGAGACTTTACTGAAGGACAAAAGTACTAAGACATATTTTTAGAAAAGAGAGCAAGTACAATGCTTTATAGGAAACTGGATATGGTAGCACTTCTCCTATTGTGCATATGGGATTCTAGTCCTGAGTCCTCACTGCTCCTTACAAAGAGACTGAAGTAGGTGTGATTTCGAACATCTCAACACCCCTCCTCAATCACAACCAGAAAGTACAAAGTGTGTAGAGGCTTTAGTGAAAGTAACACCTGCAAAGTGTGGGCACACCATAAACATGGAAAAATACTAGAGGCTGTTGCAGAAAAGGCTAAGTGTGGGTACCACAAACATGATGGTCATCCAAAGGCTGTAACAGGGGCCTCACAAAGTGTATAGAGGCTGTAGTACAAGGCTACATGAGGAGTTTACAAGTTTATGTCCGAAGCATTAGGGCTAGGCAGTACAAGGCTAAAAGAGTTTATCCAAACAGAAGGACTGATGAGTTTTGACCTTCTCCTAGTGGTCTTCTTCTTCTTCTTCTTCTTCTTCTTCTTATTTTGCTCCATGGTCTTATTATTCTTTAATAACAACTAGATAGGCCTTTTGGGACCTCTTTCTGGTGTGGCAAAACTTCTCGGTGTGTCTGGTCCTTTTGTAGAAGTCACAAAAAAGCTGGTCCTTCTTGCCTTTGTACCTGTTGCCAACATATAATGCTTGTTCATCTCTAGTGGTGCTTGGTTCTTCCTCAGTTTTTAGCTTCTTTTCCTCCTCTAACAGTGATGCTTGGATATCAACAAGCTCAAGGTTTAGCATATTGATTAGAGTTGTTGATACATTATTATATTCAAGAGGCAAACTTTTAAGTAGAACACCAATGCAAACATCTTCTTCCATTTTAATGTTGATTCCTGCAAGCTGGGTTAGAAGTCATTCCATGTAATTTAGATGTGTGGCAAGTGATGTGATGGACTTCATTTCAAGCTTGAAAAATTCAATCAAGAGACCATACTTTGATGACTTAGACTGTGCACCAAACAAAGTGTCAAGCCTCTTCCATGTATCCTATGAAGTATCACAGTTATCCACATGGTGGATATAGTTGTCGTTTAGCCCCAGTTTGATAATGGCCTAAGCCTTATCTTCATTCTTTTGCCATGTGATTGCAAGGTCTACATCACGAATGTGGGAGCTTTTTCTCAACCGCCAAGACCCACGGACCGCTTATTATTTCAAGCATTCCAAGCCGACCACTAATGGCTATCTCTCACCCAGCCGATGTGCCATCCATATCTACGGGTGTAGTGAGCTTACCTCCATGCCGATCGAGTTACCTCCTCTTCTGTGCACTCTGGTAGCTCCATGGTCCAAGTGCAAGCTTCAAGCAAGCTCCATCCTCAAGCTCCATGCTCCAAGCTCCATAGCCGTGAGCAAGAGAAGAGAAGAGAAGAGAAGAGAAGAAGAGAGGAGAAGATGGAGAGCTTCTCCTCCCCAGTCTCTCACCCTCACACACTCACTCCCTCACACTCTCACACTCCCTCTCTCAAGAACAGGCTCAAGCAAGAAAGAACAAGAACAAGAACAAGAACAAGAACAAGAACAAGAGGAGAGCCACTTTTGGCCACACACAAGAATGAGCTTCTCATTTACTTTTCAACTTTATATACAAAACCCTAAATCCCTTTTGGGCGGTCATCCCCTTTATCCCCTTTTTTACACGGCTGGATGTGGCGTAGGCCCTTTTTCCCATTGTCCTCCTATCTTCCTAGCTTCCTTCCTACCGCCCATCTACCTTTACAAATTGCACGGGTGAGAGCCCGGGTGAGAGCCCGATGCTCTTTAAATTAAACCATGATGCGCTTGCGCTCTTTTACAAAAGTATTGAGTTGTGCTTTTCCTTGTGCACCTTTTTCCCTTATTTAGGACTTTTTTGCGCTTCTTGTGTTTCCATATTTTTCTTGGCGCGCCTTCATCTTCTGTTCCATGTTTGCATTGGCCGTATCTTCTACTTTAGATTTTCCAACTTTTTCACCTTGTTCGTTTGAGGGTTAACATTACCCCCTCCTAGACGAGTGCCAGTCCCATGGCACTCACAGTCGTAGGTAGCAGGCTTTAGCATGCACCAAAGACGTGGGTGGCAAGGATGCCTATGGTTGCCGTTGAGGAGTGTTGGTGGTGGTGTGGAGGAAGGTCGTTGGGGGCACGTTGGTGGCCTAGATGGCTAGTGGAAGGGTTGTTGGAGTTGGTGGTAGGGCTGTTCTGTGTTGGGGATTCTACACATGACGATTCTTGGCAAGCTTGCAAGATGATAAAGGATAAGAATTCAGAGGTGAGTGTCGATGAAGAGTGAACTACACTTTCATTGGAGTCTTCAATACCTGCCATTGAAAACCTCTCATATGTGGTCTCTCCCTAGGGGTAGTGCTAGTCTTCTTTATCATGCACAAGATGTAGTTTAATTAGTTTGGGAGACATGTTGATCTCTAAGTAAGCTAAGAGTATTGTCCTGCACTTGAGGACCCAAGCTGTGTATATATTTCGGTGCAAATATTATATGAGTGCTCGTGCATACTTAGATATTACGTAGTTAGAAGACCGCGGGCTAGTTTCTTGTAACAATGTGTGGATGAAGCAAAGTTGTCCATGTTGAGAAGAAGTACACGTGAAGGTGTATGAGACCTCCTTTACGTTGTGACTACACGACATAGCATAATTGAACATAGGGACACCACACTTTCAGTAGCTAGGAGCTATTGGAATTGCGTGATGAGGACGGTGTACTTTTCATGGCCATTCGTGCAGTGCTTTACCACAATTGATTGCAATGGTATTCAGGCAGAGTGCAAGAGGAAATCGTGCAAATGGGTCAGGGTGACAGGTTTAACCATATTTTAGACTTGCCTGAGTACAACCATTGCAATATGTTGAGCCTATCAGCCTTTCAATGGGTTAGGAAACGTCAAGCTTCGAAGGCTCAGGAAATGGATATTACAGCGATAATTGTGTCTTAGCCTCGTTGTTAGAGAAGTAGTTGTTGAGATGGGAAGATACACTTGAGATTTTGCAACCCTCTTTGGAACGTGCGATGTTGGTACAATTGAGGTAAAAGCTGCCGGAGTGCCCAGTGTAGAGTGTAACCCAGAAAGAGAAAGTGGTTATGATCATGCTTTGGGCCATGCGATGTGGGTGATTGGCTAGGATGATTTTTGCTTTTGGCAGTGTGGCTTTGTCGTGGCTCTTCGTGGGGTTGGCGGTCTTGTGGTGTCTTGGGTATTGAACACTTTTGCACAAAGACTTGTGTCATCCTGCATCCACTTGTCACTTCATGAGAGTACATGCACGGCACATGCCGCAACTATAATAAACCAATGCAACACAAGGAGACATCACTTCTCTGAATTCCATGGTGTTGACTTAGATAATTATTACCTATGCTTGATTATCCTTTTCTTTTGCCAAAGACATGAAATATAGTAAACGCAGATATGAAAAGTTTGTACAATTAGGGAACATGTCAGCAAGTAACCATTTAGAGACAAAAATTCATGGCCAGATAGCATTTGATAAGCCTTTTACACAACGTGGGGCTACTCTATTTGTACGAGGCGGGGCGAGTCCGGGTGGTCGGGCGACTGAGGCTATGCTGGTGAGGGGCTCCTGTGAGGTTGGGCAGGGAAGATGTCGATCGGGACTTGAATGGTGTAGTCCCTGGCCACAACTGTTTCTAGAATGCTTTTGAACAATGCATCAAATTCATGCTTGTCTCGAGCTGCCCTCTCCTCTTTCGAGGACCTGGTGCCCGAGCATTTGTTGGGGGCCCACACAACCGGTGTTGCCATGTTCTGTGTGGTCCCTTGAGTTTCTATTCCCCTGGCTTGGGGATTTTTTGGCCTACGTCCGGGGTGGTGTCGCTTGGGGCCTCGTTTCTTTGCATACCTTTTAAGGCTAGTGTTGCATGCTCCTTTCGACGGCGAATAGCATCCTTGCAAGCCAATTGCACTAGATGCTCCATGTCGGCTACGTACAGGGCTCATCCTCGGAAGGATAGACCAGGAAGGGGAAAGGTGCATAGAAAGGGACAGTGCCCTGTCTACATCATCAGAGATGTTGGTCATGGCTTCCTATGGCAGTAATGAGGGTTGCATGCCCTCCACCTGGAGGCAGGAATGGTCACATGACTTCTAAATGTGTGGTGAGAGGAGGACTTGAGGAGCTCAGCTTGTCAAACCCAACTCTTCTCCCTGCGCTTGACTATCATTGCTTGTGTGTGTTGATATTATCTATACAGGGTCACAAAATTCATTGTTTATTTATGTACATATTTATGAATCCAAGTCACTTCGCAAGGATAAAAACCAATTGTAGAACTTAGGATTGTATTGGAGTGTGGCACACACATCTAGTACCCACGGCAATCTTCGTAATAACATCAGGTATTTTGCAACATCAAGTATCATGGTACCTTGTCCGAGTCTACTTGCAACATGTAGCTCTTCCTCACAGTGAGAACCTTATCAGCCAGAGATTTCTCTTGGCTAGTTTCAACTAAGTCCATACCCCGAATGGCAATTAGTACTCGAAAGGAAGTCGGTGCCACATAGATTGGGTCTCTTTGAGACCACCATTTGGCCAACCGTTCCTCTGAGACCGTCATAATTTGGGCTCCTAGTTTGGCCATTACAACGCGGTTTTCAAACCAACATTTTTCAAATTGACTTCAACCCTCTGATTGTCGCTTTAGTTGCTCTATTTCTAAGAGATTTGGTTAGCAGAGCACATCATTGAATGTTACAATTAAGCGTAGTTCGTCAACTTCCTCGTCAAAGGTGAGTCGTATGCGTTCATGCAGGAGCCTGTCATAGTGCTCGTCAAGATGTTATTGCTCTTCCCAGGATAGGGGAAATGGCAAGTATTCTTCAAGCTGCTCCTTAGGGAATGCACCCATGTCCGCCAGGACATAGACACGTGCGACCACTTTGAGCTTAGCATCCAACTCAATTAAGCATTTCTACGACACTTCTATGTTCAATGAGGGCTTGCTCGGTTGCTATCTCATGCAAGGTTCTAGGAGTTTCCCTAAGCTTTAGCATAACCGGTGGCTCAAGCTTAGATAAGCAAGATTGGTCAACGCTAGGATTGCTTATGCTCTCGGGGTTTCCATGTTTCTCCTAAGGCTTTGTTATTGCGTCATGGTTCTCCTTTGATGTGACTGGTATAAATTTATCACCCTGTTGTGACAGCGTTATATCCACTCTTGATTGGTCAATGCAAGTTCTGTTGTCAGTGGATTGAGTGTTGCAAGCAACCGTTGATGGTAATGGCTGCTTTGATTTTTCAGAGCACACGGATGTGTCTGAGGTTTCACCGCTATTAGGAGAGACATCAATGGGTTCATTGGTGGATGGACTCGATGCTTTATTCCTCAGCTCTCCAGCGCTCTTGGTCTCAATGGTCTTAGGGTCCACAACCACCTGTAACTAATGTTGTTTTCGTTGTTTTCTCCACTTTTTCTTGGTTAGTGAAGGTGCATAACTTAACGACTCATGACTCTGAACTAGGTCAACCGTTGATGTGCTTGGTTGGGCCTCAGCATTCTCTTTCTCTAGTGTGTCCTCATGGGACGTAGCTGCAACCTGCTGGACAGCCTTGCCAGGTTGATTGGTCAGATGCGCCATCTCCTTGGCCACATCTTTGAGAGGTTTCTCCTCAGGCCTAGGCTTTAGGTGCTTTGGAAGTGATGGAGTTATCAAGGATGCTGGTTGCGGCACCTCCTCCATAGGTAAACTACTAAGGATAAGTTCCGCAAGGGGCATTGTCACGGCCAAGGGCTATGACTGCTGTGATCCCTAATTGGAAGTAGTAGCAGCTAGTTCAGTGGACTTGCCACTATTGGTGGATTGCGGTGTCAAGTCCTTAGGTTGATTAGAAGTGGTCATGTCTTTTGTTTCCCTTAGAGCATTCACTTGTGTAGATCGAGCATCAGTTGAGCTAGCCATGGTGGATTGCACAAGCATATCCTTAGGTTGAGAGCTAAGGGTGGTGTCATGTCCTACCTCTTGGACATTTGGAAGCTCAGATGTAGGTAGAGATTGGGATTGAGTAGTCGCACTTGATGACTGTTGTGCTTCCTGTGTCCGTTCAGGGAAAGAGGGTGTAGGAGACTTGGGACTCCTAAGTGGCTTTGACATTGGCTATGAGATTTGTTCGTGGTTGTTAGATGATTTTGCTATTTGCTTTGTTGAGCATTTAACCCTGCCATGAGAAATGTTGTGCCTATGATGCCTGTTATCCTCTTGGAAAATCAAAGGCTTTTTTAGCACTAGTAGCTTTTGCATATCCTCAATGATTACATCTGATATCTGCTTGTTAAGCACACTGGGCTAAGGATCTACCCTTCGATTAGTCCCGTTTGGTTTCTTGATTTTGACCATGAGGGGCTTGGTTACTCCAATGTTTTTGACTCAAGACTTGGTTTTCATTTAGATCTCCTCCTACACTTCTTTGCTCTTGATAAGATCTGGCCTTCATTCGATAGAGGGGGTTTAGCAGGGGTTTTGGCACCCAAATCCATCAGTTACCTGCGTAATACCCTTGAGCACATAGCAATACTTTGGATATCCATCGCGGCGTTGTGCTGACCCTCCATTGATGCCTTCGTCTATAAGGCTTGGGCTTCTTTTGGGATCTTCTACGATATTTGTAAGTCCAAAGCCTGTCCTTGGCATTGTCTCTTAACCTTCTTGTTTCAGGCATGGCCTCACTCACTAGTTCTCGTTGTTCGACCTGTGCTTGTATCAACTCTTCCAACAAGCCCTTGCTCGCGTTAGTAGGCTTGATTGTTATGTCAACACCTTCCTTTCCCTTCCCTCGAGGTTCGATAAGGTCACCCTTGCTAAAGGTTGTGACTATCCTCACTCCCGATAGTGTCAGGTGTATCCTTTGTGCTACATAGTCGGCCTCACACTTGGTCACCCTTTTGAAGGGTCTTTCTACAAGGGGTTTCCTTCCCGTAATTAGCACTATTTGGAGGAACATGAAATAGGGTAGGCAAGATTTCAGTTTCAATTGTCACAAGGATTTTGCACTTTCCTATGAGTGCTTGTGGGTGTCCCCCGTAAGGGCTAAGAGTTGCATTAGTCGGTGTGAGCTCTGGTTGGCCTAGCAGGGTCCATGATTCATAGGTCAAGATATTAAAATCTGCTCCTTCATCAATCAAAGCATCGATAGTGTGCTCTCTTTTCGCATTGAGTTTGACCCTAAGATAAGTAGACGCTACTATGTCTTCATCTTCTGGGTCTTGGCTCATAAATTTAAGCCTTCTAACAAATGCCCTTGAGTCCCCAACTGCACGACCAGATGTGGATTCTCCACTGATGTTTTGCATCACCTATGCAATGCTATTCAAGGTGCACCTATCATTAGGACTATCATATCTAGTCATCCTCGCTATTAAAGCTTGATGTTGTTGCTTTCCGCTTTGACCAGATGCATTCCGAATGAAACACGTACGTGTTTTTGTAGTGTGGCCTTTTTGCCCTTGTTGGCTAGATTGGCCCATTGAGGTTCTAGGGTCTCTGTTGGTCTCTATTCGGGTATGGGCTTTTGGTTGCTCTTTTGCAAGTCAGAATCTATGCTCATGTAGAGCCATTACTACACTAGGGTCCAATTTGGAGGACCTGTCACGGCGCATGTTTTCTCTCCAACCTACTTGGGGGAGGTGCGAAGGGGGCAAAGCCCCCTCTGCAAGGGTCCGGGGAGGCAGTCCCCCTCATCCCGCAGGGCCGTTATGGTAAATGCCATGCGTGATTTGAAGGACCGTTTATAGCCAAATTTTGAACTACTTGCTCTAAGTTTCAGCCCAGGGATCGATCTATGCTATGGTTTCGGCTCTATATGGTCTCTCGGTCAGTTTCAAGGTCTACAGGTTAAAATTTGAAAAAATCCAAATTCGGCCCAACAAGTCCGAGTTGCAGGGGCCGAATGCCAAATTCGGCTCGCCCGAGGGCCAAGTGGCCGAGTGGGCCGAGGGCCAAGTCAGGTGGGCCAATGGCCAAATTTCAAAGTTGGTCCAAATGGTCGATTCGAAGGATGGGCCGAGCAGTGGGTATCCAAGTTGAGTGGGCCGAGGACCAAATTTCGACACGTCCAAGTCAACTAGTCCGAATCAAGTGGTCTAAGCAGTAGTGGGCCGAGGCCGAGTGGTCCGAGGCCGAATGGCCGAGCAGTTCGAGGGCCGATTCTAGGACTCGGCCCAAAATCGTCGTCACTCGGATGGGCCGAACGCGACGTGATTTTTGCCAAACTTCAAAGAATTTGTCGTGCCAAGCGATCGAGGGCTTCCTACCTCTGTTGAGCACCTCTAGATCCAACATACTCATGTAGGAGAAGGTGTAGAATTTCCTGGGCGGCTGGGCAAATAACTCTCAGATGGCCAGATCGGAGCGGATCCACTCAACGAAGCTTTCTTCCTCTCTCCTGCTCTCCTGAAACCCTGCAATGCACAATGTGGCCTTTCTTGCCACTCTTGGCCCCTTATCACCCTGTCCAGGCCTGCACTCACCTTAATATTGCTTCCCTTACTAACATTTAATCCAAAATTGTATTTCTTGCCCTTCTTTTCCCTGTTTCAGCCTAATATACAGCAACAGAAAACCCTACTGTTTGCTCCAACATTTTTCTCCTATCCTTTCTAAATATAAGAAAAAATTATAAGGAAAATACCTACACTACTCCATCATGCTTTCCCAAGTCCAAAACAACAAAAACCTACTTGCTAAGGAGATCGAATACCTCTTCAAGCTCCCTCGCTTCCTACCTATCTACCTCAAGCACCGGTTCGGGAAAAACCCTACTTCAATGCTCGATTCGAAGCGCGCAAGTGCTCAAGGCTTGAATCCGTTGGTTCCGGCAATGGAACCAAAATGTGGGAGCTTTCGCTCAACCGCCAAGACCCACAGACTGCTTATTGTTTCAAGCGTTCCAAGCCGAGCACTAATGGCTATCTCTCACCTAGCCGACACGCCATCCATATCTACAGGTATACTGAGCTTACCTCCATGCTAATCGAGTTACCTCCTCTCCCACACACTTCGGTAGCTCCACGATCCAAGTGCAAGCTTCAAGCAAGCTCCATCCTCAAGCTCCATGCTCCAAGCTTCATAGCCGCAAGTAAGACAAGAGAAGAGAAGAGAAGAGAAGAAGAGAGGAGAAGATGGAGAGCTTCTCCTCCCCGGTCCCTTGCCCTCACACACTCACTCCCTCACACTCTCACACTCCCTCTCTCAAGAACAAGCTCAAGCAAACAAGAACAAGAAGAAGAAGAAGAAGAAGAAGAAGAAGAAGAGAGCCACTTTTGGCCACACACTTTTACATGGCCGAATGTGGCCTAGGCCCTTTTTCCCATTGTCCTCCTATCTTCCTAGCTTCCTTCCTACCGCCCGTCTACCTTTACAAATTGCACGGGTGGAGCCTGGCGCTCTTTAAATTAAACCATGATGCGCTTGTGCTCTTTTACAAAAGTATTGACTTGCACTTTTCCTTGTGCACCTTTTTCCCTTATTTAGGACTTTTTTACGCTTCTTGTGTTTCCAGATTTTTCTTGGCACGCCTTCATTTATTCCACTTTTTCCTTGGCCATGTCTTCTGCTTTAAATTTTCCAACTTTTTCACCTTGTTCGTTTGAGGGTTAACAATGAGGCTTCTTTTCTTTTTGAGTGGTAATGGCCCAGAGGCCCTTCTTCATCAGGATGAGTTTAATGCACGTTTGCCAAGTGTAAAACCCGACTCCTTTGAAGCGTGTTGTTGGAGAGTCTTTTCCCATGTTGGATTTGCAAGGACATCATCAAATCAACTCTAGAATTCTCATATTTTATCAATGGAAGATCATGTTACAGTCTGTCAAGAGACACAAGTAATGGCAGTGTGAAAACACACTATGTAAATACTATGTCTGAGTTGATATCGAACTTGAATCTTCTTAGATCGGGGTTGTCGATCCTTCTTCAATCTTTCCAGATCCTTTTCCTTCTTAATTTGATGCTAGGACAGTAGATCAAAGTGGCAATAGGTTGCTCTAGGTGGCAGGAGAGAGAAAATGATGAGATTTTTTAGCTTAGGTGAAAAATGGCTATGGAGTCACAGTTAGGGTTTCTGGGGGCAGCCTGGTTTTTCTAACATTGCAAGAGCTATACTTGATTATTTTGAAACTTTTTATATGGAAATGAAGCTTGAATGATGGGCTATCAATGCCCTATGTGTAATGTGCCCGCTCCTCAATTCGCGGAACACGTCTTAGCAGTCCATCGAGAGATATATCTAGAAGATGCCGCCCGACACTCCCAAGGAATTACACGGGGTTTGCCAACTAGGGTCTCTCGAGTTTGCCCCGCAACGGAACTTATTTGTCCGTTCCTACTAGGATCGATCTGAAGTCCGGGTTCCTAGTCAACATTGTCTAAGGTCATAGACCTACTTTTTCCTAACATTTCCTATTAACATCTCCTTTGAGGAAAGCTCTTGGCTAACCGAGACCACCCTTACGTAGAATAGACCCATTGGTCACATCCACTATGCTTCCCTCGGTGAGGGTTATTTTAGTTATCTAATTACCTACCACATTATGCTTGACACATAAAATCAGCTTTCTTAATTAACCCATTAGTCATAGGTTCCTTTACGTAATTTAGGCCACAAACACGAAGACAAGATAAAACAAGATCAAACACTTCCTTAACTTATCTTTGGATTAATATATGTCTCCTACCCATACAGGAGAATTAAGTGCTCCTTTCTGCCTCTGCAGAAAAATCCTTCCATCTTCTGGCAATACAACCCGAAGGTTTATCCTTCCAAGATTCTACCTTGTAACTAGTATCAAGACCTCGAGATCCCATCTCAAGTCACGTAGAACACTTGTGTAGGGCCTGGAGGCATTGGGATTTACAGCCAGAGCCCCCACTGGCACCCAAGCGTCCTCCTATGCCAAGTGATTTCCATGGAGAGACCTCCCGCGGTGGGTTCGGTCCACATTCCCGGCGCAGATTCATAACCCCCTTGGTTAGGGTTTGACGGCTCGCGAGGGGTAGCTAGTGCCATCCTTCCTTAATTATCCTTTAGGAAATCAACCATAGCTTAAGCAACCAGCATAATAACAATTTCTAGGGAAAACATCCCTTTCGTTCCATGGTAATCAGTCATCTCGGACCGGTCATGAAACCATCAAACACTCCCCACTTGGGTTAACATCCAAAACCACATTAACAAATAGTTGAATGCACAACCTCTTGCTTCAAGGCATCGCAATCCCATTGCATGCACAATTAGAATTTTAGCTGGATATATCAAAAACACTTACTTAAGGGATTTACAACCTTTTCAAACCGCCAAGCATAACTTGGGTCAACAATCCATTTAGGGTTAGGTCACCAGCTTCAACTAAGCTAGGAGCGTATCCATTTGCGATAGTCCACAGCAAGATCGATAAAACAATTCGCAAGCAATTATACACATTCATAATGCATCGGATCACATGTGACTTACGTCTATGAAAGTCTAGGGTTTTGTCTAACGGTGCAAGTGTATCTCATGAACAGAAATTAATATTTCATATGTTTCTTTTAACCATGATTACAAAACGTGAATTCTAAATGACTATTCATGCACTGGACTGGTTAAAAAGCTATCATTTTATGTGAAGTAAGGCGATAACCTTATCATTTTATGTGAGTAAATCTTATGCGAATTCCAACCCCTATGCATGACATCAATCTTTTCATCCCTTCCACAAGAAATAATTCCTAAATTAATTTTTAACGCTTAGAACCTGGGCTTGATTCGTGTGTGCTGCGTTGGTTGTTCGCTCGTCCCTCCACCATTACCGGTGGCTTGGACGCCTATGCTTCCCGCGACTTTCTTCTTGGGAGCCATTCGCCTCGCGGACATTGGGAAATCCGGACCTTAACGGTTTTGATTTGACAAGTTCGGTTGGGAAAGACCACCGGATGGGATTCATTGCCAGGAGAGTGGTTTGGGTGACTCGTAGCGGTTACTCCCTTTCTCTCTCTTCTTCTTCTTTTCCTCCTCTCCTCATTTCTCTCTCTCTCTTTTCTTCTTTATTTTTCTTACTCTCCTACTCTCTCTCTCTCTCTCTCCTTCTCTTCTTCTCCTCTTGCTACCTCTTCTTCTCCTTCTTCTTCCACTACTTCTCTCTCTTCCCTCTTCTCCTTCCCTTCCTCTCTTCCCTCTCTCCTTCTCTTCTTCCTTCCCTCTTCTCTCTCTTCCCTCTTCTCCTCCTTCTCTCTCCCACATCTCTCTCTTCTTTTTCTCCCTTACTCTTCTTCTTCTCCCTTCCTCTTCTTCTTCTTCTTTCTCTCCCTCTTCCTTATTCTCCTTCTCCTCCCTTCTCTCCCTCCTCTCTCTCTTCTTTTTCTCCCTTCCTCTTCTTCTTCTCCTCTCTCTCCCTCTTCCTTCTTCTCCTTCTTCTCTTTTCTTCTCCTTCTCTTCTTCTCTCCCTCTTCTCTCTCTTCCCTCTTCTTCCTTCTTCTCTTCTCTCTTATTTCTCTACTCTCTCTCTCTCCTTCTTCTTCTTCTTCTACCTCTCTCCTTCTTCTTCTTCTTCTACCTCTCTCCTTCTCTTCTTCTCCTTCTACTTCTCTCCCCTTCTTCTCTTCTCTTTCCCACTCCTTTTTCTATCTCCTCACTCCTCTCCCACTACTTCCCTTTTCTCTACCACTCCTTCTCTCTCCCTCTTCCCTCTCTTCTCTCTCTTCCTTCTTTCTATTCTCTCCTCCTCTCCCTCTCTTCCTCCTCTTCTCTCTCTCTCCCACTACTTCCTTTTTTCCTACCACTCCTTCTTCTTCTCCTTCTACTTCTCTCTCTCTCTTCCTTCTCTTCTCTCTCTCCCTCCTTACTTTTCTCCCACTACTTCCTTCTTATCCTACCACTCCTTCTTCTTCTCCTTCTACTTCTCTTTCTCTCTTCCTCCTCTTCTCTCTCTCCCTCCTTTTTACTTTTCTCCCATTACTTCCTTCTTATCCTCTCCTCCTCCCTTTCTTCTCACGACCGGTCAGGGTGGCAGGGGCGCTTCTACGTCAGCAGGGGGCCGCAGCGTCCGTCGAAGGACCCACGGAGCTGACGGGTTGCCTGCAGCGAACCGGCGGGGCTTCTGTAGCAACGGGGGGGAAAATCATGTCGACGATGAGGAGGAGGGTGGCCTTTTAAAGGGGAGCGCAGTTGTAAGCCACCACCTGGGCAGCATGCACCCCCCTTTCCTACTTCACTCCCTCTCTCTCTCTCCCCGACGTACTATCGGGGGGGAGGGAGAGGGAAAATTTTTTGAGAAAGAAAAGAAAAGAAAGGGGGGGTTCCTACGGCACGGGGACATTACATCCTCTCCCTTTTAGAGAAATCGAGATGTCCTCATCTCGAATGCGCTTAGGGTTCATTGATAACCAATTATTATTGGGTTCTAAAACCGGTGGGTTAGGTCCCATCACGCTTTCGTTGCGCAACTCTGATTACTCAAATTCTCATCTTAAAATAACAACTTGCCACAACTCATGGGATTCAATAGGTTTTATTCCAAGTACAAGACTTATTACCTCAAGTATATCTTCCTAGGATTATTACAACATGCTCCAGACCTTCATCATCAATGTGATTCATAATAAGAGCCAAAAGTATAGTTTGGACGGTTTCGTTTGACCGCACGTTCTTGATTCTCAGGGTCCAACTCAGGACAATCTGTTTGGATGTGTCCTAGTTCATTGCAGTGGAAACATCGGCGGTTGGGGCATCTCTTACGGATGTGTCCTATCTCACCGCACTTGTGGCACCTCTTATCTTGATCCCGTGAGTCATCTTCATCATAGTTGCCTGATTTAAGCTCTTGGACGATTGGATTCGCTTGGAGTAATGCGTCTTGCAAGCCCGTTGGGTGCATTGATTCCAATCGAGTGTTTATGGATGGATTCAACCCAGCACAGAACTTTGACACTTGTTGTGTCATATCCATTGGGGGTGCATACTTCAGGAGTGAAATGAACTTCGAATAGTATGCTTCAAGGGATAATTCTAGCTGCTTCAAGTCATAGAATTCATTCATCTTTTGTGTGCGGTAGGCAGGTGGCAGATACCTCCCTCGCACAGCTTCCTTAAGCTTATTCCAAGTGACGGTCCCCTCCGAGATCACTTGGTCTCTACACCATTGTTTCCACCAAAGTCTCGCTTCGCCTGTAAGCTTAAGTTTGGCGAGTATCGCTTGGTTAGCAAGCAGTTCCTGTTGCCTCAAAATAGTCCTCAATGGACTCAATCCAGATCTCGACGTCAACTTGAACAATCCGTCCCTTGCCATCAAACTCGGGTGGCTTAATTGTTAGATATGATCAATGCCCCACCCTCATTAGGTGCTACCAATGATCCATGGTGCTCAAAGTTGTAAGGCCCCCATTATGAGGAGAAGCCAAATGTGAGCCCGGACATTGGTTGAGTCCTGACTTGTATATCAGATGAGGTCTATGTGACCGGATGGCAAAAAGGTGACCGTTGTGGGTCTAATCTTTGGGTTAGACGGAGTGGTTAAGCTAGTAGCAACTCGAGGCGCATTGCATCGAGTTGTGGACCCGATGGTAAAGGGAATATTCCCTGGCCGACTAGTGGAGGCTCATATGGTAGGTCAGTCAGGCCAACCTCATGGCCTTTGCAGGCTATAAAAGCTAAACCCCTTCACAGCCATCGATCACTCATCTTTCACCCAGTCTCAGAGTTGTTGTTGTAAAATATTACACGGCGCAGCGAACAGAATCTGAGAAAGAGATAGAGAGTACACAACAGATAAGAGGAGAATCAGTAAAATTCTTTAACTCCAAACAACTGATACAAAGATGGCTCTGTCCACCCGTGCGCTTCCACTAAATGAAGCTTAGATGGCGATCTAGACAGAAGATAGGTGAAGAGCTTAAGGCTAGCTGGAACAACAACTCTGACTGGGTGAAAGATGAGTGTAAGATGGCTGCGAAGGGGTTTAGCTTTTATAGCCCGCGAAGGTCGTTAGGTCGGCCTGCTGACCGACCTACCATATGAGCCTCCACTAGTCGGCCAGGGAATATTCCAGGGAATATTCCCTTTACCATCGGGCCGGGGGCCGCTGGCCCCCCTGGGACCCCCCAGCCAGGGGCCGCTTCCGCGGCCCCCGGACCCCACAATAGGGGCCCCTTTTAACTCCCTTACTACGCAACTCAATGCAATGTGCCTCGAGTTGCTACCAGCTTAACCACTCTATCTAACCCAAAGATTAGACCCACAACGGTCACCTTTTTGCCATCCGGTCACATAGACCTCATCTGATATACAAGTCAGGACTCCACCAATGTCCGGGCTCACACTTGGCTTCTCCTCATAATGGGGGCCTTACAACTTTGAGCACCATGGATCATTGGTAGTACCTAATGAGGGTGGGGCATTGATCATATCTAACACCCCCCCTCAATGTCCACCCATAGGTGAACTATCTCCTCGGCCCAATGCGGAGTCTCTGAAGATGAACTTGAAGCAGATCCTTCGTAAGTGCTTTGGTGAAGATATCTGCTCCATTCTCCTCTGTTGGACAGTAGACCAATTCCACTATCCCATCCTCCATCAAATCACGCACATAGTGATACTGGATCTCTATATGTTTGGTGCGTGCATGAAACACTGGATTTTTGGCAATGGCGATGCAACTCTGATTGTCACATCTCAGCACAGTTGGTTCTTCATCCTGCACTCCCATATGCCATAGAATCCTTCTCAACCATACGGCCTCACATGCAGCAAAACAAGCTGCCTTGTACTCTGCTTTGGTAGAAGACAATGCCACTGTTGGTTGCTTCTTACTAATCCAAGAGAAAATTCCTGAACCCAAAGAGAAACAATAACCAGAAACTGACTTCCTGGAATCAATGTCTCCTGCCCAATCTGAGTCACAGTTCCCCACAAGAGAAGTTCCGAAACTGTATGTGATACCATAGTCAAGAGTTTTCTTCAAGTATCTGAGCACCCGCATCCCAGCCTTCCAATGACTCTCATGAGGTTTGTTTGAGAACCTGCTCAAAACACCAACAGCAAAACTGATATCTGGTCTGGTGTTACACAAGTAGATTAGACTGCCGACCAACCTCCTATACCTCCCAATGTCTGCTAGTGCTGATGTATCCTCAAGGATAACTTTACATTCACCTCCATAGGTGTAGCTATCTCCTTGCACTCGGTCATGCCAAATGCCTTCAAGATCTCCCATGCATACTTCTTCTGAGAGATGAAGATCTTTCCTGGCTCTTGCCAGACTTCAATCCCCAAACAATAGTGCAGCAAGCCCAAGTCTGTCATTTCAAACTCAAAACTCAAAGCCTTTCGAGTTTGGTTGATCATATCTTCATAGTCACCTGTAATAAGAAGGTCGTCCACATATAGGACAATCACTACAGACTTTTTACCATCCCTGTAAACATACAAGTTAGCATCTGAGGCACATCTTTTGAAGTTTAGGTTTAAAAAGAACCTATCTATCCGCTGGTACCATGCTCTGGGGGCTTGTTTCAGCCCATACAATGCCTTCTTCAGTTTACACACTTTGTTCTCAGAATGGGGGGCCTCAAACCCTGGTGGCTGAGCCACGTACACCTCCTCCTTGAGGTCACCATTTAAGAACGCTGACTTAACATCCATTTGGTACACTGGCCACTTCTTGTGGGCAGCCACTGCAAGTACCGTGCGAATAGTGGTCATTCTGGCAGTTGGGGCAAATGACTCTTGAAAGTCAAACCCTTCAACTTGTGAAAATCCTTGGGCAACCAGTCTAGCTTTGTACTTTTCTAAGGTACCATCAGCCTTGTACTTTACCTTCCAGATCCACTTGGTGCCAATAATCTTCCGCTTTGCTGGCCGATCCACTAGCTCCCAAGTGTCATTCTTCATTATGCTGTCATACTCCGCTTGCATAGCAGCCTTCCATGATGGATCTGCAAGTGCTTCTTCTAAGTCAGTTGGCTCCTTTACTTCTCTCATAATCTCAACCATCAAGGCCATGTTGACTATGTGAGTAGAAGCCCTCCTTTGCTCCTCTATTCTCTGAGACCTCCTTGGTCCGTCTGCCTTCTCCTCAACAGATGCAGGCATAGGATTATTGTGGTCATAGAGCTGCTTCACCCAGCGCGGCAATGGCTTTTCCGGTGGGGTGATGTCAGGTTGGTGAACTTTTTCCTCATCATCTGAAGATGATGCTTCCTCCTCCTTAAGGATAGGGATAGCTCTCGGGACAGGTTCATAGTGGACTACTTCTTCGCTTGATGATAAAGTGGAAGACCTTGCCTTCTCCTCCTCCACTGTATGCGGCTCCTCCTTGAACACCACATCACGGCTCGCGATGATCTTCTTTGCCTCTTGGTCATATAACTTGTAAGCCTTCTGCTCATCACTATAACCCAAGAAGATACATTTTCTGCTTTTTGGTTGTAACTTGTTTCTCTTCTCATCTGGAACATGTGCATAACATTCACATCCAAAAATTCTGAAATGTGAAACAGATGGTTTCTTACCAGTGTAAGCCTCATGAGGTGTTTTTCCCTTGAGAGCCTTTGTGTAGCTCCGATTTAGAATGTAGACTGCAGTATTAACAGCTTCAGCCCAAAAATGGTTAGGCAATCCCTTGCCCTTTAGCATGCATCTTGCCATCTCCACAATGGTACGATTCCTGCATTCCACAACACCATTCTGCTGAGGTGTGTGAGGCGTCGTCAATTGACGCTTGATCCCTTTGCTCTTGCAAAAGCCTTCAAACTCCTTTGAGTTGAACTCACCACCACCATCTGTTCTAAATTTCTTCACACTTTTCCCTGTTTCATTCTCAACAAGTTTTAGCCATTCTTTAAACTTACCAAAAGCTTGAGCCTTATCACGAAGGAAGTACACCCACATCTTCCTACTGTAGTCGTCGACAATCAACATAAAATAAGAAGATCCCCCCAAGGCCTGTGTAGGCATCTTACCACACAAGTCAGCATGCACCAACTCTAGAGGAGCATGTGCTCTATTCTTGCTTTCTTGTGGAAATGCCTTTCTCTGTTGCTTGCCCATCATACAAGCTTCACATGGTTCCTTCAATTCAGTTATTGTAGGTAGGTGAGCAACCATACCTTGCTTTTGCATCTCCTTCAATACTGCAAATCCGATGTGTCCAAACCTTTCATGCCAAAGCTTACTTGTGCCCACTCCAGCGGTGGCTGTAAGAGCACTTAGCTCATACAGGTTGTTCCTTCTTTCTCCTTTGCCAACAATTGTGCCAGCACTATCAAGAATTTCTGCACCTGTCTTCTTGAACCTCACTTCATGACCAAGATCAGTTATGGCAGCAACTGATAAGAGATTTCTCCTGATTTCGGGAACATACAACACATTTGAAAGCTTTTTGACTTCACCATTTGCAGCAACAAAAGAAATAGTACATGTGCCCGCAGCAGGGCATTTAGCATCATTTCCAACCGTCACAGTGATGGATTCTTGTAGAGGCTGCATAGAACTGTATAGACCTTTCTTGTTGGTCATGTGACGGGAGGCCCCACTATCCAACACCCAAGAGTCAGTGGTAGATTCTTCTTGCGCCGAGGAGCACACTTCCTCAATGGTCGCCATGAATAATTCCAACTCTGCTTCAGCCGTATTGGCTGTCTCTTTCCCTTTAGTTTTAAGGGTACCATTCTTTTCATCTGCCTTCTTGACACGACAATCTGCAATTGCATGTCCTTTCTTCTTACAGTAGAAGCACTCTCCTTGAAACTTCTTCTTGCCGCCCTTTTTCTTTTTGTCACCATCATTTTTGGTGGAGGAAACACCTTTGCCTTTTGCATTGGCAGAGAATGCAGCATCTCCATTGTTGCTTCCTTCTCGGGCTTTCAGCCTCAACTCCTCCTCCATTAATAATGCACAAAACTCCTCAAAAGTCAAAGCTTGAGGTCTCACCTGAGTATTAAGGGCAGTTACTAGTCCATCAAACTTTTGTGGACAAATCCGAAGACACCTCCGAGCTAGCTCTTCGCTAGTCTTTTGTATCCCAGCGCCAGCCATCTGGTCGCGCAGATTCTTAATCCGAGTGATGAATGCTTCAACCGTCTCTCCTTCAGCAAACTTCTCCGCTGCTAGTTGATTCTCCAAGTTTTGAATCCTTGTTTGGTTTCGTGTTTCATACTGACTCCTTAGTACGTTCCAAGCCTCTGACGCTTTGGTTGTATGCTGAATCAGAGTCAAAACACTGTCAGAACAGCTTGTAACTAAGGCACACAATGCATCTGCATTCCTTCGTTTCCAAGCTCGTAGAAGATCTGCATTCGGAGGAATCATCCCACTAGGATTTGATGGGTCGGGGATAGGCTGTGGTTCTGCGTCAGTCCCCAGCACAGTCTCCAGAAGCTCATAAGAATCAAGGATAGTTGTAATTTTGAACTTCCACAAGGTGTAGTTTGTACCATCTAACTTGCCTTCGCTGAAGGTTGGTGGACGAATCCTCAGTGTTTGAATAGCCGGTACAGCAGCACCACCTCCTGCACCGCTTCCTGATGCGCCAGAACTGCTTCCCGGAGTCGACATCGTTTCTCTTTGCTGTTGAAGCCTTTGCCTCTTGCACGCTCTCCGATCTCTAGAGCCCCCTGGGCTCTGATACCATGTAAAATATTACACGACGCAGTGAACAGAATCTGAGAAAGAGATAGAGAGTACACAACAGATAAGAGGAGAATCAGTAAAATTCTTTAACTCCAAACAACTGATACAAAGATGGCTCTGTCCACCCGTGCGCTTCCACTAAATGAAGCTTAGATGGCGATCTAGACAGAAGATAGGTGAAGAGCTTAAGGCTAGCTGGAACAACAACTCTGACTGGGTGAAAGATGAGTGTAAGATGGCTGCGAAGGGGTTTAGCTTTTATAGCCCGCGAAGGTCGTTAGGTCGGCCTGCTGACCGACCTACCATATGAGCCTCCACTAGTCGGCCAGGGAATATTCCAGGGAATATTCCCTTTACCATCGGGCCGGGGGCCGCTGGCCCCCCTGGGACCCCCCCAGCCAGGGGCCGCTTCCGCGGCCCCCGGACCCCACAATAGGGGCCCCTTTTAACTCCCTTACTACGCAACTCAATGCAATGTGCCTCGAGTTGCTACCAGCTTAACCACTCTGTCTAACCCAAAGATTAGACCCACAATGGTCACCTTTTTGCCATCCGGTCACATAGACCTCATCTGATATACAAGTCAGGACTCCACCAATGTCCGGGCTCACACTTGGCTTCTCCTCATAATGGGGGCCTTACAACTTTGAGCACCATGGATCATTGGTAGTACCTAATGAGGGTGGGGCATTGATCATATCTAACAGTTGTTCCAGCTAGCCTTAAGCTCTTCACCTATCTTCTGTCTAGATCGCCATCTAAGCTTCACACAGTGGAAGAGCACGGGTGGACAAAGCCATCTTTGTATCAGTTGTTTGGAGTTAAAGAATTTACTGATTCTCCTCTTATCTGTTGTGTACTCTCTATCTCTTTCTCAGATTCTGTTCGCTGCGCGTGTAATATTTTACATGGTATCAGAGCCCAGGGGGCTCTGGAGATCGGAGAGTGTGCAAGAGGCAAAGGCTTCAACAGCAAAGAGACACTATGTCGACTTCCGGAAGGAAGCGGTTCTGGCGCATCAAGAAGCGGTGCAGGAGGTGGTGTTGCTGTACTGGCTATTCAAACACTGAGGATTCGTCCACCAACCTTCAGCGAAGGCAAGTTAGATGGTACAAACTACACCTTGTGGAAGTTCAAAATTACAACTATCCTTGATTCTTATGAGCTTCTGGAGACTGTGCTGGGGACTGATGCAGAACCACAGCCTACCCCCGACCCATCAAATCCTAGTGTGATGATTCCTCCGAATGCAGATCTTCTACGAGCTTGGAAATGAAGGAATACAAATGCATTATGTGCCTTAGTTACAAGCTGTTCTGACAGTGTTCTGACAGTGTCTGACTTTGATTCAGCATACAACCAAAGCGTCAGAGGCTTGGAATGTACTAAGGAGTCAGTATGAAACACGAAACCAAACAAGGATTCAAAACTTGGAGAATCAACTAGCAGTGGAGAAGTTTGCTGAAGGAGAGACGGTTGAAGCATTCATCACTTGGATTAAGAATCTGCGCGACCAGATGGCTGGCGCTGGGATACAAAAGATTAGCGAAGAGCTAGCTCGAAGGTGTCTTCGGATTTGTCCACAAAAGTTTGATGGACTAGTAGCTGCCCTTAATACTCAGGTGAGACCTCAAGCTTTGACTTTTGAGGAGTTTTGTGCATTATTAATGGAGGAGGAGTTGAGGCTGAAAGCCCGAGAAGGAAGCAACAATGGAGATGCTGCATTCTCTGCCAATGCAAAAGGCAAAGGTGGTTCCTCCACCAAAAATGATGGTGATAAAAAGAAGAAGGGCGGAAAGAAGAAGTTTCAAGGAGAGTGCTTCTACTGCAAGAAGAAAGGACATGCATTTGTAGATTGTCATGTCAAGAAGGCAGATGAAAAGAATGGTACCCTTAAAAGTAAAGGGAAAGAGATAGCCAATACGGCTGAAGCAAAGCTGGAATTATTCATGGCGACCATTGAGGAAGTGTACTCATGGGTGTTGGATAGTGGGTCCTCCCGTCACATGACCAACAAGAAAGGTCTATACAGTTCTATGCAGCCTCTACAAGAATCCATCACTGTGACAGTTGGAAATGATGCTAAATGCCCTGCTGCGGGCACAGGTACTATTTCTTTTGTTGCTGCAAATGGTGAAGTCAAAAAGCTGGAGAAATCTCTTATCAGTTGGTGCTGCCATAACTGATCTTGGTCATGAAGTGAGGTTCAAGAAGACAGGTGCAGAAATTCTTGATAGTGCTGGCACAATTGTTGGCAAAGGAGAAAGAAGGAACAACCTGTATGAGCTAAGTGCTCTTACAGCCACCGCTGGAGTGGGCACAAGTAAGCTTTGGCATGAAAGGTTTGGACACATCGGATTTGCAGTGTTGAAGGAGATGCAAAAGCAAGGTATGGTTGCTCACCTACCTACAATAACTGAATTGAAGGAACCATGTGAAGCTTGTATGATGGGCAAGCAACAGAGAAAGGCATTTCCACAAGAAAGCAAGAATAGAGCACAGGCTCCTCTAGAGTTGGTGCATGCTGACTTGTGTGGTAAGTTGCCTACATAGGCCTTAGGGGGATCTTCTTATTTTATGTTGATTGTCGACGACTACAGTAGGAAGATGTGGGTGTACTTCCTTCGTGATAAGGCTCAAGCTTTTGGTAAGTTTAAAGAATGGCTAAAACTTGTTGAGAATGAAACAGGGAAAAGTGTGAAGAAATTTAGAACAGATGGTGGTGGTGAGTTCAACTCAAAGGAGTTTGAAGGCTTTTGCAAGAGCAAAGGGATCAAGCGTCAATTGACGACGCCTCACACACCTCAGCAGAACAGTGTTGTGGAACGCAGGAATCGCACCATTGTGGAGATGGCAAGATGCATGCTAAAGGGCAAGGGATTGCCTAACCATTTTTGGGCTGAAGCTGTTAATACTGCAGTCTACATTCTAAATCGGAGCTATACAAAGGCTCTCAAGGGAAAAACACCTCATCAGGCTTACACTGGCAAGAAACCATCTGTCTCACATTTCAGAATTTCTGGATGTGAATGTTATGCACATGTTCCAGATGAGAAGAGAAACAAGTTAAAACCAAAAAGCAGGAAATGTATCTTCTTGGGTTATAGTGATGAGCAGAAGGCTTACAAATTATATGACCAAGAGGCAAAGAAGATCATCACGAGCCGTGATGTGGTGTTCAAGGAGGAGCCGCATACAGTGGAGGAGGAGAATGCAAGTTCTTCCACTTTATCATCAAGCAAAGAAGTAGTCCACTATAAACCTATCCCGAGAGCTATCCCTATCCTTAAGGAGGAGGAAGCATCATCTTCAGATGATGAGGAAAAATTTCACCAACCTGACATCACCCCACCGGAAAAGCCATTGCCACGCTGGGTGAAGCAGCTCTATGACCACAATAATCCTATGCATGCATCTGTTGAGGAGAAGGCAGACAGACCAAGGAGGTCTCAAAGAATAGAGGAGCAAAGGAGGGCTTCTGCTCACATAGTCAATATGGCCTTGATGGTTGAGATTATGAGAGAAGTAAAGGAGCCAACTGACTTAGAAGAAGCACTTGCAGATCCATCATGGAAGGCTGCTATGCAGGCAGAGTATGACAGCATAATGAAGAATGACACTTGGGAGCTAGTGGATCGACCAGCAAAGCGGAAGGTTATTGGCACCAAGTGGATCTGGAAGGTAAATTACAAGGCTGATGGTACCTTAGAAAAGTACAAAGCTAGACTGGTTGCCCAAGATTTTTCACAAGTTGAAGGGTTTGATTTTCAAGAGTCATTTGCCCCAACTGCCAGAATGACCACTATTCGCACAGTACTTGCAGTGGCTGCCCACAAGAAGTGGCCAGTGTACCAAATGGATGTTAAGTCAGCGTTCTTAAATGGTGACCTCAAGGAGGAGGTGTACGTGGCTCAGTCACCAGGGTTTGAGGCCCCCCATTCTAAGAACAAAGTGTGTAAGCTGAAGAATGCATTATATGGGCTGAAACAAGCCCCCAGAGCATGGTACGAGCGGATAGATAAGTTCTTTTTAAACCTAAACTTCAAAAGATGTGCCTTAGATGCTAACTTGTATGTTTATAGGGATGGTAAAAAGTCTGTAGTGATTGTCCTATATGTGGACGACCTTCTTATTGCAGGTGACTATGAAGATATGATCAACCAAACTCGAAAGGCTTTGAGTTCTGAGTTTGAAATGACAGACTTGGGCTTGCTGCACTATTGTTTGGGGATTGAAGTCTGGCAAGAGCCAGGAAATATCTTCATCTCTCAGAAGAAGTATGCATGGGAGATCTTGAAGGCATTTGGCATGACCGAGTGTAAGGAGATAGCTACAGCTATGGAGGTGAATGCAAAGTTATCCATCGAGGATACATCAGCACTAGCAGACATTGGGAGGTATAGGAGGTTGGTCGGCAGTCTGATCTACTTGTGTAACACCAGACCAGATATCAGTTTTGCTATTGGTGTTTTGAGCAGGTTCTCAAACAAACCTTATGAGAGTCATTGGAATGCTGGGATGCAGGTGCTCAGATATTTGAAGAAAACTCTTGACTATGGTATCACATACAGTTTCGAAACTTCTCTTGTGGGGAACTGTGACTCAGATTGGGCAGGAGACAGTGATTCCAGGAAGTCAGTTTTTGGTTATTGTTTCTCTTTGGGTTCTGGAATTTTCTCTTGGATTAGTAAGAAGCAGCCAACAGTGGCATTGTCTTCTACCGAAGCAGAGTACAAGGCAGCTTGTTTTGCTGCATGTGAAGCAGTATGGTTGAGAAGGATTCTATGGGATATGGGAGTGTAGGATGAAGAACCAATTGTGCTGAATGTGGCAATCAGAGTTGCATCGCCATTGCCAAAAATCCAGTGTTTCATGCACGCACCAAACATATAGAGATCCAGTATCACTATGTGCGTGATTTGATGGAGGATGGGATAGTGGAACTGGTCTACTGTCCAACAGAGGAGAATGGAGCAGATATCTTCACCAAAGCACTTACGAAGGATCTGCTTCAAGTTCATCTTCAGAGACTCGGCATTGGGCCGAGGAGATAGTTCACCTATGGGTGGACATTGAGGGGGGTTGTTAGATATGATCAATGCCCCACCCTCATTAGGTGCTACCAATGATCCATGGTGCTCAAAGTTGTAAGGCCCCCATTATGAGGAAAAGCCAAATGTGAGCCCGGACATTGGTTGAGTCCTGACTTGTATATCAGATGAGGTCTATGTGACCAGATGGCAAAAAGGTGACCATTGTGGGTCTAATCTTTGGGTTAGACGGAGTGGTTAAGCTGGTAGCAACTCGAGGCGCATTGCATCGAGTTGTGGGGTAAGGGCTCGATTGTAAAGGGAATATTCCCTGGCCGACTAGTGGAGGCTCATATGGTAGGTCGGTCAGGCCAACCTCACGGCCTTCGCAAGCTATAAAAGCTAAACCCCTTCACAACCATCGATCACTCATCTTTCACCCAGTCAGAGTTGTTGTTCCAGCTAGCCTTAAGCTCTTCACCTATCTTCTGTCTAGATCACCATCTAAGCTTCACACAGTGGAAGCGCACAGGTGGAGAGAGCCATCTTTGTATCAGTTGTTTGGAGTTAAAGAATTTACTAATTCTCCTCTTATCTGTTGTGTACTCTCTATCTCTTTCTCAGATTCTGTTCGCTGCGCCGTGTAATATTTTACATTAATTTGCTTGAGAAGGAACTTCTTCTCTTGCATGTCAATATTCGTGGGTGCAGAAGGTGCCTGACAATCAAGCCATACCACTTAGGTTATTTAGGATATGTCTATGATCCGAACATTAATCAATCATGCATCATTAAGAAGTTTTGCTCTAATACCAACTATAACGTGCCCGCTCCTCAATTCGCAGAACACGTCTTAGCAGTCCATCGAGAGATATATCTAAAAGATGTTGCCCGGCACTCCCAAGGAATGACACGAGGTTTGCCAACTAGGGTCTCTCGAGTCTGCCCCACAACGGAACTTATCCGGCTGTTCCCACTAGGATCGACCTGAAGTCCGGGTTCCTAGTCAACATTGTCTAAGGTCATAGACCGACTTTTTCCTAACATTTCCTATTAACATCTCCTTTGAGGAAAGCTCTCGGCTAACCGAGACCACCCTTCCATAGGATAGACCCATTGGTCGCATCCACCACTCTTCCCTCAAGGGTTGTTTTAATTATCTAATTACCTACCACGTTATGCTTGACACATAAAAGCAGCTTCCTTAATTAACCCATTAGTCACAAGTTCCTTTATGTAATTTAGGCCACAGATACAAAGACAAGACAAAACAAGATCAAACACTTCCTTAACTTATCTTTGGATTAATGTGTCTCTCCTGCCCATAAAGGAGAATTAAGTGCTCCTTTCTGCCTCCGCAGAAAAATCCTTCCGTCTTCCGGCAATAAAACCTGAAGGTTTATCCTTCCAAGATTCCGCCTTGTAACTAGTATCAAGACCTTGAGATCCCATCTCAAGTCACGTAGAACACTTGTGTAGGGCCCGGAGACATTTTGATTTACAGCCAGAGCCCCCACTGGCACCCAAGCGTCCTCCTATGCCAAGTGATTTTCACGAAGAGACCTCTCGCGGTGGGTTCGGTCCACATTCCCGGCACGGATTCATAACCCCCTTGGTTAGGGTTTGACGGCTCGCGAGGGGTAGCTAGTGCCATCCTTCCTTAATTATCCTTTAGGAAATCAACCATAGCTGAAGCAACCAGCATAATAACAATTTCTAGGGAAAACATCCCTTTCGTTCCATGGTAATCAGTCATCTTGGACCTGGCCATGAAACCATCAAACACTCCCCACTTGGGTTAACATCCAAAACCACATTAACAAACAGTTGAATGCACAACCTCTTGCTTCAAGGCATCGCAATCCCATTGCATGCACAATCAGAATTTTAGCTGGATATATCAAAAACACTTGCTTAAGGGATTTACAACCTTTTCAAACCGCCAAGCATAACTTGGGTCAACAATCCATTTAGGGTTAGGTCACCAGCTTCAACTAAGCTAGGAGCGTATCCATTTGCGATAGTCCACAGCAAGATCGATAAAACAATTCGCAAGCAATTATACTGTAATCCGATTCATAATTCATTATGACTATACTTAAATCTAATTGAATTTCTCATTTTAATACTTATTGTAATGCTTGTGATTCATCTTTAATTGTGACAATAGGTAAATGTGATTGAAGTTCATTTTGTGACTATGGGTAAATTTATTGTATTGTGTTCTAATTCATCATTCATTGTGACTATAGATAAACCTAATTGAAACTTGTTCATTTTGTGTTCCCTTAGATATTGATCTACATTTCATATGAATTCATGGGAACACACTCATTGCATCCCTTGTAGTTCATAGATGGACAACACATGGCCCATTGTTTCATATATATGCTTTGTATTGCTTGAATGCATAATCGTGTCCCTCAACAATACAGAGTCTAGTTTGGGACAACCATATCAAATAAAAAAGACTCAAAAATGAATTGGTAACTAACCAATATGGTAGAAAAGGTAACTACTTCATGACATTGAAGGGCATAATGGATGCAAACCTACAATTTATGGATGTGTACACAAGCTTAGTAGGTCTTGCTTTCATGACAAAACTATTCTTCAAATAGCTCCTTCTTCTTCTGGCTTGCACAAGCTACTCAGTGACTTTATGAGGTTATAGCATTTATAAGTACATTATAGAAGATGGTGGATTCTACTATCTACCATGGTTATCGATTCCTTTTTAGGAACCATGCACTCTACTAAAATAATGGTACAACTTTCGAATATCTTCATCTCACATTGTGGCAAAGCAAGATTTTGGTTGTTTGAATAATGTATGGTAGATCTTAGATGGAGTCATAAAGGACTTTGATGTTGTAAGGTCCCAAAATTTATATTTGTGTATTGCATGCTTCACAACATGGCTATAGATCATGGAATGTAGGTTAAAATTGAAGTGGGACTACTTACCATTATGAGCTTCTAAATTGATTATTGTTAAAATAGTAACCATGTACCTTGATGAGATACATGGTACCCACACGTACTACTTTGAATAACGTTGGTAGGTGAATTCGGTAGTTGGCCTCTAACAACCCCCAAGACAACACCACACGATAAAGACTGAGGATCTTCTCTTAACAAAACCCACGAAACAACCCCACTGAACACATGATCAAAAATTCTTGATCACTCACTTCTCACTGAGACAATTTAAACTTCAAGCTCAGATTTTACCATTTTTAGAGAGAATTTGATGCTAAAACAACCATGGCAGAGACTTTGACAACACAAGCTTTCAGATTCACACAACTCCTATTTTTAGGGATGGAAACCCTATGCAGCAATTGCCCCACATAGTAACTACCCCAAAAAGTATGGTTGCCTAAAATAATGCAAAATCAATTGTAAATCCTTTATGTTCCTCTTTTCTTAGAGCACACATAAATACAAACCAAAAAGCATAGATTACCAAAGCTTTATATGGCAAATTTTCATACCAATTCAGCGGGGCTGCAAGCATTTCACTGTTGTAAATATTCCATTGGTTGGTGACGTAGATGCTACTGAATTCACATGTTTCCTCATAAAGCACAAAAATCACCTCATAGAGCACTACACAGAACAGTTCATAACTTTCTAACCAGATCTCGGATAGCCAAGCTTCCAAAATAAATGTTGTAGCTCTCTTTCCAATCTAGAACTTTCAAGAACAACTCAGAGCCAAATTCTTTGATCTGTTGTCCTGAAACAACTCTGCATAGCTTACAGTCATAAATTTTGCATGCTCTATACAACAAATACAACTTCCTTGTTCCAAAAGCACAAACTTGCGAACGAGAAGACACTTTATTTGATTTCAGATTATCATTTCAGTATACTAGCAGATACATCTCAGCATATCTTGCATTGATGAAGAATTACGAAAGCTTAAAACTTCATGAACTCTGATTCATCATTTTCATGGCTGCAAATCCTTCCAGATTTCCACTAACGCGAGTCCATGCATTCAACATCTGCCCATAATACATATTCTCTGCCACATACCAAGTTTCAGAAGTAGAGATCCTTTACTTACATTCTTCTTTGCTGATGGAAAATCTCACACAAACAACTAACATATATCACTCTCAATATGATGAAGAATAGCCCTCTGATATCTTTCACTCATATACATACATCAAAACTTATTTGCATGTTCTCTGTCCCGCGCAGCAATAGAAGAAAACAAGACAAAAAGAAGACTCTTATTACCATCATCTGAAAACTGAGAACTCCATCAACCCATTGGCTTCAACAGCCTTGCCATCATGCTCCATGGCTCCGATAACTTCAGCTTCACACCCTTTTTCTTCAGATTTCTCCCTTCTCTTCAAGCTGCATGATTCTTCTCTCTCTCTCTCTCTCTCTCTCTCTCTCTCTCTCTCTCTCTCTCTCATTGTGTTGTGTCAAACACTTCTCTTCCTTTCTTCTCTTTTTCCTCTTTTCAAAAAAAACTCCTCAAGGTTGTGCTTTTTCCCCTATTTTACTAAGCTGCCCCTTACTTCCCCTTAGTTGCTAGATGGCAAACACACCCCTTACCACATACAATTCCACTCGAGGACTTAAAATTGGAGGCGAGAACACATTTCTTTCTCTTCCTGCATAAGGCGTGTCTCAAAACTGAAATATCACAACCACATGTTGAACATGCATGATAGCACTTGGGATTTCCATTTATCAACCCAACTCCCGCTACGAGTAAGTGTTAGAAAGACAAAAAAATGATATTTACATGTGTTACCCTACTTGACTCCATATAGCATCATATCCCCGATCGCTCATTTTCACTCACCATGATTAGCCACCTCCTAGTTTGAAACACAATGTGAATAAACCTTTATTAAAAGCTTTGAAAACATCTGACAAAGCCAAACATCTTTTTCTAAAAATTTGTCTCATAGAGCACTACAAGGAACAGCTCATAACTTTCTAATCAGGTCTTAGATCGCCAATCTTCAATAAAAAAAATTATAGCTTTCTTTCAATCTAGAACTTTCTAGAACAACTCAAAGCTAAATTCTTTGATCTATTGTCCTGAAATAGCTTTGTACGACCTACAATCATAAATTTCTACATGCAGTCCACTTCAAATATGGACCTTCCAAAGACCATAAGACCATAACTTTCATATTCTTGTTCGGATCAATACCAAACTTGATAGAGACCTTTAGTAGGTGTCAAAGCACACTTTAAATATACTATCAATCATTTACAACTATCTGATCAACACAAAATTTTAGAAAACTGAATCTGCCCTAAACAGTAAACTGAAAGCAACCTACTCTATGTATAGTATGTATATTATTTGCATCCCCTTTATTTGCAAGATTTTGCAGAAATATTTCTTTAGATGGAACCCATTGATTCTACTATTGTAAACAATCCCATCTAAAACTTGTAGCAAGTGTCATTTTCAAACTTCTGCCTGATGAGAAAAGGTCCTTCCCACCTATAACATTCCGTTCTGCCCGCAAACAAACTCCCTCCCCCCTTTTTATTAAAGGAAATTGAATTTTTTTTAATTATTTCCCCCCTACCGTCGTCGACAAGTGGCGAGAGGGGAAAGAGGAAGTTGACGTGGCAAAGGATGACGGCGAGGGGAAGGACGGTATCAATGACGACAAGGAGTGGAAAAAAACGATGAAGTCGAGGGGAAGGCCACGGGCCTACCACCCCCCCAAGCCACCTCAACTGGAGTCTGCAACCTGCCGCCATACAGAGCGACAGGTGGTGGGTGGGAAAGACCACCACCACCACTTCTTCCACATGCCCCCCACCACCTATAAAATCCTCTCCCCCCCCGCCCCAATTTTTTGCTATTCTGTAACAGAAAACCCTTACCAAGGATCCACCTCTAGGACGACCTACAACTAGTGTCAAGAAGCATGCACTCTACCAAACTTTTAACATCCAAACCGCTAAAAGGTTCATTACATCATGAAAATGTCAATGCAATGACATGGAACTTAACACCTTAGAGCTTAACTAGACAATCTTCTCCTAAGGAAAATGCTTTATTGAAGTAAAACAAGCACAGTATCAGTACCCAACACATAGACATAGAGGTGACAAAGATTCAAGCACAGACACAGATATCTTATGCAGCCATTCCAACTAAATCGTCATGATACACCTACATTCAGAATGAAGACTCATAAGACTGTTTGAGTGCACATAAAATGGCTAAACGGTGAAGATACATCTCGAATCAGAATGGGCATTTCAGACTCGTGATATGCTGTCTAGGCCATCAGAAGTCACTCCAACCTGACACAGTTCTTAGCATTACAACCCAATGCATATGCCAATGCAAACACTTCTTAGTGTAAATGGTGCTGCTTGGTTGCTCTCATGAGTGTATGGTTATGGGAACCAGTAACACAGCTGGCAACATTTGGACTAAAACCATGTTCAGTTATGTCCAAGTTAGCAGCAGGCATTTGGCATTCAGCCTACGAGATTGTTCAGATACGTAAGCTGGTCAGAAAAAGCATTTCTTTTTTTCCAAGGACAGAGAATACATACTCCAAGAAAACAAAATCAACCCAGATTCACAGGGCATGGCTACAATACAAGAGTAACAGTGCCAGTCTCCAGTAGAGTAGATCATCTAACCTTCATCCTTGGTTTTCTTCTTTTTCTTCTTCTTTTCACTAGTGGGTTCCTCTGTACTGTCTACATTCTTCTTCTTCTCACTAGTCAGTTCCTTCTCATCTTCACCGTCCTCTCTAACATCTACAACCTTATGTTTTGTCTTCTTTTTTTTCTCTGACAACCTTGAATCATTCTCTTTAAGTGCATGTTTGCTGTCTGCATCCTTCGACTTCTTTTTCTTCTCCTTCTCTGGGACCAGGCCCTCTTCATCCTCATTCTTGACCATCTTAATTTTTTCCTCTTCTAGATGCTCGTGTTTCTTCTTTTTCTTTTTCTCACTCCCTTCCATCTGTGATCCTTCTTCTTCAGCTTCAACAAGCTCCTGCTTTATCTTTTTCTTCGGATGCACATGCTCAGGGCTCAATTGCACAGGGCTTCGGTCCTCATCTTTTCGTTTCTTTTCATGCTCATTTTCCAACCCCTCAGCTTCTATTTTATCCTTCTTTTTTTTCTTCTTTCTCTTTCCTTCAGACTCAAGATCTTCAGATTCCTTCTTCACTGTCACTGTGTTCCCCACATCTTTAAGTTTTACAGCCGCCTCATGTGTGAAGGGCAAAGCGGCTGCCAGCTTTGCAATTTCAGAATCTTCACCTGCTTGCATTGGCTCCATCTCAATGACGTTGCGGAGCCATTCTTTTGGTGTCTTTTCATTGGGCTTTCCATGTTTATCAAGCAGCCCCTCAGCTATAAGCTTTTTCTTCATTGAAGCTCTTGGACCTAAACCCCATTTTCGTGGGTAGGTGTCTCTTTCCATCACAACCCTCTTCAACTTAGCAACCACTCCATGATCACAAGTTGCCATTACGGCCGTTGTCATCTGTGCAATACCCAAAGCAATGGCCTCACCCTTTGTTGTCATCAAAACCACTTCTTCACCCACTTCTATCCCATTCTCAAACCTTAAAAGTCCAGGAATCATGAACTTGGCACCATAGCAGATAGCATTTACAGCTGAATCCTTGACCACCAGTCGCTTGTAGCTGGTCAACAAGACCTCTAAGGGCATGATTGTTCTTCTCAAGTAAGATTCATCTTTGTGATTGTCATAGACCCACTGTGCATCTAGAACATCATGCATAGTGACAAGATTATCCTTCTCACCCAAAATACCTGATCGGACTCTCCGCAACTCCTGCATGTGGCCACCTACACCAAGAAGGAGGCCCAAGTGGACACAGAGCGTCCGGATGTATGTTCCAGCCTCACAGGACACCCAAAACACCACAAGGTGTCTATTCGCATCGTACTCAAGAAGCTTGCTCTCGTAGATGGTACGGATGCGAAGCTGACGTTTGACAGCGGATATCAGTGGGGGCCTCTGGAAAAGAGCTCCTGTGAGCGTCTCAATGGCACGGGCAACCTTGGCAATATCATCGACCTTGGAGTGCAAGCGGGCAACGCAGACGTACTCCTTGCCGGCACCCTGCTGGGCCTTGACAAGGCGGGTGGCACGGTCAATGCAGACAATGAGGGATCCAGTGACCTTGGGGTCGAGGGTGCCGCTGTGCCCGGTCTTGTCGACCCGGAGGATGCGCTTGATCCAGGCAACGACCTCATGGGAGGAAGGATTAGCAGGCTTGTCAAGGTTGATGATGCCATACCTGACGTAGTCCTCAAGGGGGCGCTTGAGGGGGGAGTGGCCTGTGGGGAGGGGGGTGTAATGGCCTGTGCGAACATTGAGCTTGTCGTAATTCTTGAGCAGGATGGGCCACTTGGATGTGTCCAGCGATGGCGTGTAGGGCTGAGGCTTGATGAGGAAGTCTGTGGCTGCCTGCTGGTCCCCCAACCCAGGAAGAGCTTCGTACTGCACAGCTCCCCCCTCCTCTTCTCCCTCTTCCTTTGCCCTCCTCTTCTTCTTCTTTTCCTTCTCTGTTGAAGCCATGGCTTGCTTACCTGATCACTGAAGAACCACTAGGGGCAACAACGCATTTTGGGTATAGGGTTTTACACGCAAGGAGTACACGCATTTTGCCAATGACCTGAAGGGCTTGCTGGTTTAACACCACCACCACGTGTGTATGTCCTCCCTTAGTTCAATCCCCAAGGATGGGCAAGCCTTGATTTGCCTCACCTGTATAGGAGGTCTTAGTATTAAAGATCAGTTGCATTTACACTCATTTTCCACATGTGAATCCCTATCTTTGGAATTCATTCAGCATATCCAGTCTAAAAGGTGAGCTCCTAAAGGAGTAGTCCTCACCCACCAACGTTTAGAGCAACCGATAAGGTATTTGTGTGAGTTGCATGAGACACCACGCTCAATTCCCAAGGACTGACACATTTACAACATGAGAAGCCAAGTTCAATTCCCAAGGGAGAATACATTTAGAGATGTTAATACCCAAAGACAAACTAATGGATTTGTTAATGCATGCACCTTTAGCGATCTACACCTAGCAGTGTTTAGAGTAATTGATAAGGTGTTTAGAGCAATTGATAAGGCATCTATGTGAGTTGCATGAGAAGTTAAGCTCAATTCCCAAGGAATTGTTGGATTTGTTGTTGCACTTATATGGGGCACTAATTGACTATTTGCCTCACCCATATGGGTGTCTTAGCATCTTAAAAATCTATCACATATTTTTTTTAAAGTAACATACATTTTCCACATGTGAATCCTTGTTTCTAGAAGTCCTTCAACATATGGTGTAAAATGTGAGTTCTTAAAGGAGTATTTTGCACCTAACAACATTTAGAGCAGGCAACAAGGCATTTGTGTTAGTTGCACGAGAAGCTAGCTCAAATCCCAAGGATGAACTTGTGGATTTGTTGTTGCACCCATATTGGGTGTTGAGAAGATATTGAATGAACTCCCAAAATGGTATCACGTTGGGGGGGAAAGAAAGTAGCAATGTGCATTCATGATGGGTTGGGTTCAAACCCTATGACAACATAGCTCAATTCGCCTCACCCACATGGGGCTCCTCAACACCTTAATGAAACAAAATTACAAACAAAAATGTGTTCAGGTTTCTCAGCACCTTAATAAATGTCCTCTCTCTCTCTCTCTCTCTCTCTCTCTCTCTCTCTCTCTCTCTCTCTCTCTCTCTCTCTCTCTCTCTCTCTCTCTCTCTCTCTCTCTCTCTCTCTATGTGTGTGTGTGTGTGTGTTCGAGTTTCTCTTTTGTTGCACTCATGGTATCATTGCCTAAGTGAGAACACATTCTAGAGATTTCTTGAAGAGTAGGTTTTCATCGCAAAGGAGCAACCCAAATCTTCAAAACACAAATTTTCAACTTGCATTTACATCCCATATAGATAGTCTGACCATCTTGGCAACCAAGCAAAAACCTCCATGACCCAAGCAACAACATTCAAGCATCAATATTTATTTCAACATTTGCAAAAAAACATAAATTTACATTTTACTGGTGATCTCTTTCTAGTGTAAGCGACAGCATCTTGCTACAGCAAAGCGATAGGTTCCTAGTGGCTAGAGATAGTTGTTTCTTTAATAAACGCAAATTTCTGGGTGATTGTAGGATCAAAGATGTCTTATCAGCTCATGAGCCTTGATGACTCAAAGAAGAAGCTTCTTTCCAGACACTCTTTTGAGCGAAGATGCAATTATCACAATTATAGTTGGTGTGGAGTCCCCTATTCGCACTCATCCCCATTCTATTCATCTTTCATAGGCTCCATCCTCAGTGAAGATGTCATCCTTAATACCCTCAGTGCATGTGCATGTCTTACCTTCATTACCCAAAGAAGTCAAACTCGATGGTTCAAACCATTTGTTGTGGTCATGTAAAGTGGAGGGCATACTCGACACCTTTGATCTTTGGGCTCTTGTTTCAGATTCCATATCCCGTCCTACAAAGGATCTAGTAGATGGGACTTCTATGGACCACGCAACCTTGTGGAATCGACTCAACTCCTGAGGCCAATGCTTTCTCTTTTTGAGTTTGCAAGATTCTATCCTTGTGCATGTTTGTAGATTGAAGATCATTGCAAAAGTGTGGAAGAAGCTTGTGTCTTTGTATCAGCACAAGACATTTGCCTACAAGATTTCCCTTGAGAAGATGTTGTAGATGCTCAATCTTGATGATTCCTCCTCTAAGAGGGCACACATCACGAAGATGGAGGACATGAGAGGTGAGCTTGCCTCTCTTGGTCAAATGATATCCTCTAAAGACATGGCTATGATCCTTTTGACTTAGTTGCCATCTCCTCAATTCAATATCTCCTACACCAACCTTATCACATCGAGGACCAGCGAGATACTCTTATGGGAGGAGCTTTTGCCGCTTATCTTGGAGCATGACAAGCATCTCAAAGTAGTTGGGGCCAATGGTTTGAGCTCCAACAAGTCATTTACTGTAACGTGTCCGCTCCTCAAATCACGAGACACGTCTTAGCAGTCCATCGAGAGATATATCTAGAAGATGCCACCCAGCACTCCCAAGGAATGACACGGGGTTTGCCAACTAGGGTCTCTCGAGTCAGCCTCGCAACAGAACCTATCCGACCGTTCCCACTAGGATCGGACCTAAAGTCCAGGTTCCTTGTAGTCGGGTCTTCCTAACAGCCTTCTAGCATTGGTCTACAACTGCTCCACTTTGCGCAAACACAACTGGGCCAAAGCAGACTCATACCGCACTTGGTTCAAAGAGAATGGGAAACGAGAGGGATGCATTGCTCGCCCTCTCTGCCCGTAGGGCATAGTCCCATTCCGGTCCCCTAAAATGGTATGAATCAGGTTTTTGACTTACAAGTTCTATGGTCCTTGTCTATCTAACGTTCGCATCAAATAAATTCCATTGAGGAAAGCTCTCAGCTAACCGAGACCACCCTGCCGTAGGATGGACCCCACGGTCACATCCACCACGCTTCCCTCAGGGGTTGTTTTAGTTATCTAATTACCTATCACATTATGTTTGACACATAAAAGCAACTTCCTTAATTAGCACGTTAATCACAGGTTCCTATATATAATTTAGGGCACAGACACGAAGACAAGATAAAACAAGATCAAACACTTCCTTAACTTATCTTCAGATTAATGTTTGTCTCCCGCCCATACATGAGAATTAAGTGTCGCTTTCTGCCTCCGAAGAAAAAACCTTCCATCTCTCGGAAATAAAAACTCAAAGGTTTATCCTACCAAGATTTTGCATTGTAACTAGTATCAAGGCCTTGAGATCCCATCTGGAGTCATGTAGAACACTTGTGTAGGGTCCGGAGGCATTGGGATTTACGGCCAGAGCCCCCCTTGGCACCCAAGCGTCCTCCTACGCCAAGTAATTTCCACGGAGAGACCTCTCGCGGCAGGTTTAGTCCACATTCCTGGCGCGGATTCATAACCCCCTTGGTCAGGGTTTGGTGGTTCGCGGGGGTAGCTAGCGCCACCCTTTCTTAATTATCCCTTTAGGAAATCATCCATAGTTGAAGCAACCAGCCTAATAACATTTACTAGGGAAAGCATCCCTTTTGTTCCCATGGCAATTTATCCTTACAGTTCCTGCCATGAAAATATAATCACTTGGATATTCATCCAAAACCACAACCAATCCTTAAGTATCCTTTCGAAAACAATCAAGCTGAAACAACCAGCCTAACATCCTTTAACTAGGAAAACATCCTTTCCTAATCCAACGAGTAACCACTCTGCTTACTAACCTCTTTTCCATCTTAAACAAGGTCAACCCTCATTAGAAACATCAATGGTAAACCATCTCAACAAGTCCCTTAAGCCACCGTTGCATTGGAACTTAGCTTATCCCTACTTAAATCATTTTCAGTCTTGATATACTACCTCCCTAGGGTTTACTCTCCCCCTTGGGATCTAGGGTTGCTCAAGGAACAACTTTAACGGTTATCTTCTAGATATTTTTAATGATCTATGTGATTTCACCTTGACCTTTATTAATCATGGCTACCTATTCAGGGTAAAAGATCAACCCATCTTAAGCCCTTTAATGACGAATACATGCAATTCTACCTCTATTTAAGAATTCAAGATGCATGAGAAGAATCTAAATCTTGGCACAACCTAGATATGAGCTATAGTTGCCGGAGGGTTGGCGGTATTCATGTCTCCGCTTGCATTGGATATGTTCCTAGCTCCGTTTGCAATTTCAGCACTTGTGCTCCTTGTAACTCATCTCTTGGGTGCCATCCTTGTGCGTTCTTGGTCTTGCAACCCTTGAGGTAAATCGACCGCTCTTGCCTTGGCAGAAGGAAGTGGTACGAGGGTTCACAAAGAATCTAAGGCCAATCAAAGTGGCTTCAAACATGCATAACTCTTCTTCTTCTTTTACCCTCTCCCCAATTTGTTTTCCTTCTATCTCACCCTCTCCATCTCATAGTCTTCTCTCCCTCTCTCTTTCTCTCTCACTCTTGTTTTACTTCTTCTCTTCTTCTCCTTCTCTCTCTCTCCCTCTTCTTCTTCTTCTTCTTCTCCTCTCTCTCCCTCTTCTTCTCCTTCTCTCTCTCCCTCTTCTTCTTCTTTTCTTCTTCTCTTCTCCTTCTCTCTCTCCCTCCTCCTCCTCCTTCTTCTTCTTCTTCTTCTTCTTCTTTTTCTTCTTCTTCTTGTTCTTCCTCTCTCTTCTCCTTCTTCTTCTTCTTCTTCTTTTTCTCTTTTCTCTCCCTCTTCTTCTCCTCCTCCTCTCTCTCCCTCTTCTTCCCCTTCTTCCTCTCATTCTTCTTCTCCTTCTCTCTCTCCCTCTTCTTCTTCTTCTTCTCCTTCTCTCTCTCCCTCTTCTCCTTCTCCTTCTTCTCCTTCTTCTTCATGGCCAGGGAGGCGTTGTTTACGAGGGAGGGGGGGCCTATTGCCTGTCGAGACCACAGGGAGGGGGGGTGCTACCGTTGCCACAAATGGAGAGGGGGAACGTGACGATGCAGGAGGGAGGGAAAGGTTGCATTGCCCGACGGAGGGGGAAGGCTCCCTTATATGGTGGAGAGGAGGCCACACGAGGGGGGGAGGGAGACGGCACCACCCTCCATCTGGGGGGGCTGCATGCCCCCATCACTCACTTCACTCCCTCTCTCTCTCTCCCCGATGTGCTGTCAGCGGGGAGAGAGAGAGGGATAAAAAAATTTGTGTAATTTTTTTAAAATTTCTAAGGGGGAGGGTTCTCATGGGGGGGAAAGCATGGGGGTCACGGGGGGGAGATATTACATCCTCTCCCCCTTAGAGGAATCGAGATGTCCTCATCTCGAGAGAAACTGGGGAAGACAAGCTCTAATGGGGCTTATTACCTGTGGGTTAAGACCCACCATGCATCCGCTGTGCTACTCTTAATGTTTCAAGTAGTGCACTCATATTATTCGAATTAACCATAGGTACAAGAGTAGGATTTATTCTCAATTGTGTTACATGTCGATTAAGCTTCTAGGAATTTTAGTCCTCCTAATAAGGTTTAGTGGGCTCTAGATCTTCGTCTTCATTTGATTCGTCTATATATCCATAGACTGCACCTGTGTAGCTTCGTCTTCTTGGAGGCTCAATGTCTTTTGGACTTAGATCAGGGCAGTCTGCTTGGATGTGTCCTAGCTCATTACAATGGAACCGAACATTAATCAATCATGTATCATCATGAAGTTTTGCTCTGATACCAACTGTAACGTGCCCACTCCTCAAATCGCGGGACACATCTTAGCAGTCCATCGAGAGATATATCTAGAAGATGCCACCTTGCACTCCCAAGGAATGACACGGGGTTTGCCAACTAGGGTCTCTCGAGTTAGCCTCGCAACGGAACTTATCCGGTCGTTCCCACTAGGATCGACCTGAAGTCTGGGTTCCTTGTAGTCGGGTCTTCCTAACAACCTTCTAGCGTCGGTCTACAACTGCTCCACTTTGCGCAAACACAACTGGGCCAAAGCAGACTCATACCGCACTTGGTTCAAAGAGAATGGGAAACGAGAGGGATGCACCGCTTGACCTCTCTGCCCGTAGGGCATAGTCCCATTTCGGTCCCCTAAAACAGTATGAATCAGGTTTTTAACTTACGAGTTCTAAGGTCCTTGTCTATCCAACGTTTGCATCAAATAAATTCCATTGAGGAAAGCTCTCGGCTAAACGAGACCACCCTGCTGTAGGATGGACCCCATGGTCACATCCACCACGCTTCCCTCGAGGGTTGTTTTAGTTATCTAATTACCTACCACATTATGTTTGACACATAAAAGTAGCTTTCTTAATTAACCCGTTAATCACAGGTAGCTTTACGTAATTTAGGGCACAGACACGAAGACCAGATAAAATAAAATCAAACATTTCCTTAACTTATCTTCAGATTAATGTTTGTCTCCCACCCAAACATGAGAATTAAGTGTCCCTTTCTACCTCCGCAGAAAAAACCTTCCGTCTCTCGGAAATAAAAACTCAAAGGTTTATCCTACCAAGATTTTGCCTCGTAACTAGTATCAAGGCCTCGAGATCCCATCTCGAGTCACGTAGAACACTTGTGTAGGGTCCGGAGGCATTGGGATTTATGGCCAGAGCCCCCCTTGGCACCCAAGCGTCCTCCTATGTGAAGAAATTTCCACGGAGAGACCTCTCGCGACGGGTTTGGTCCACATTCCGGGTGCGGATTCATAACCCCCTTGGTCAGGGTTTGGCGGTTCGCGAGGGTAGCTAGCACCATCCTTCCTTAATTATCCCTTTAGAAAATCATCCACAGTTGAAGCAGCCAGCCTAATAACATTTACTAGGGAAAACATCCCTTTTGTTCCCATGGCAATTTATCCTTATAGTTCCTGCCATGAAAATATAATCACTTGGATATTCATCCAAAACCATAACCAATCCTTAAGTATCCTTTCGGAAACAATCAAGCTGAAACAACCAACCTAAGATCCTTTAACTAGGAAAACATCATTTCCTAATCCAACGAGTAATCACTCTGCTTACTAACCTCTTTTCCATCTTAAACAAGGTCAACCCTCATTAGAAACATCAATGGTAAACCATCTCAACAAGTCCCTTAAGCCACTGTTGCATTGGAACTTAGCTTATCCCTATTTAAATCATTTTCAGTCTTGATATACTGCCTCCCTAGGGTTTACTCTCCCCCTTGGGATCTAGGGTTGCTCAAGGAACAACTTTAACGGTTATCTTCTAGATATTTTTAATGATCTATGTGATTTCACCTTGACCTTTATTAATCATGGCTACCTATTTAGGGTAAAAGATCAACCCATCTTAAGCCCTTTAATGGTGAATACATGCAATCTTACCTCTATTTAAGAATTCAAGATGCATGAGAAGAATCTAAATCTTGGTACAACCTAGATATGAGCTATAGTTGCCAGAGGGTTGGCGGTATTCATGTTTCCGCTTGCATTGGATATGTTTCTAGCTCTGTTTGCAACTTCAGCACTTGTGCTCCTTGTAACTCGTCTCTTGGGTGCCATCCTTGTGCGTTCTTGGTCTTGCAACCCTTGAGGTAAATCGACCGCTCTTGCCTTGGCAGAAGGAAGTGGTACGAGGCTTCACAAGGAATCTATTGTTCCTTTTTGAGGAGTGGGGACTATTCCTTTGTTGCTATTTAGGTAGTCTTCTTCAGCCAAAGTTCTCTATATATCGAATTTAGGTTTTAACCTATTGTCTGTTCGTGGTCTAACATGGCTTGTTACACATGTGGTATTTACACAGGATCTGGTGACAATGGAGGATGCTGCTATAGGTGTCAGTCTTTGGATAGGATCCCATGAGGGTAGGCTTTACATGCTCATAGCCTTAGCCACAAGGTCTTCCCGTAAGCTTGGGCTACTTTGGCATGCTTGTTATGGTCATCTCAGTTTTGACACTATCTAATGGGCTTCATAAAAGAAGATGGTGGAGGGACTTCTTGACTTCCCTCCTATTCACACTTTGTGCCCTAGCTATTTGAAGGGCAAGTGGCATAGGCAACCCCATCCCCCGATTGTCTATATGAGGGCTTTTATCCCACTTGAGTTGGTTCATATTGACCTTTGTGGTCCTATGGGCTCGATCTCCCTTGGTAAGGCTTTATCCCACTTGAGTTGGTTCATATTGACCTTTGTGGTCCTATGGGCTCGATCTTCCTTGGTAAGGCCAAGTATTTGATGTTGATTATTGGAGATTTCAATCATTATGTGTGGCCCTATTTTTTGGAGTACAAGAGTGAGGCATACTCCCATTTCATGGAAGGTGTTTTTGGAGACCTAGACTACTTCCTGAGCTCATGGTGTACAAGTAGATCATGGTAGAGCACGAGCATGGTGTACCCAAATACCCATCTAAACACACCTTTGGAGAATGGTGTGGTGGAGCATGCACATTGGACCATGCTAGAGATGGTCCGATCAATGTTGGAGGAGCATCAAAGCCTTTCTCATTTCCTTTTGGGTGAGGCATTGGTTACTATAATTCACAACTACAACCATTCCTCAACCTCTACATTATAGGACATGACTCCCTACGAGGCTCTCTTGCCAAGTAGCTTTTTGAGTTTGGATATGAGTTGTGTTGGAGGGCATGTTGAAGGGATTTATGGAACTATAGGGCCTTTGAGTTGGAGATGATCCCTTGTCTTGAAGGGATGTTGAGGGGTGGGTCCATCTTTGCAATTCAAAATGGTGTTAGATGGATCCACGCTTGGAGGATGGCTTGTGGAGAGATCCTTCTTTGAAATTTAAGATGGTGCTAGATGGATTCATCATTTAACTCTTTGTGATTGAGTTCACCTGCGTTGTTCCAAATGAGATTCTTCATTCACTTTCTGAGCATGGCTATTGCATTCGGCTCTTGGTTTGGTGGGTCGGCATGGTAGTATGTTTCACAAGATAGGGAGCACATTGCATGCATGATGGGGTCGCTGAAGCGGGTGGTGGGGCCTTCTGTTGTACTTGGAAAGAAAAGAAAGGTGCAATTTGTGTGGGTGTGTGCCATTGTCATGTGGTGCATTGTGTGCATGCTAATGGGATGGAGCTTAGGTTGACAGGTCTAACCATAGGCGAGTGTTACCTCCCTAGGTGTGTCTTGCCCTTGATGTGCCCTAAGCAGGAAGTGGGGGATCAAAATGAGGCTAGGGGGTTAGGGACGAAGCCGACCGATCGAGGCCACTAGGCACACCTAACTTGAGGACCCCTAGGTGCAGTGGCTATGGTGGATGTGCAACTTGCGGTGGAGACGTGTGATTTTTTTTTGCCACTAATAATAATAATAATAAAGTTACATAGTTGTGATTGAAGTTTAATCTTCGTCATTGGAGTGAGCTGGCGAAGGAGGCTTAATAGATTTACTAAGGAATTGGCGGCTTTGGAGATACCCCTTGAGGTTTAGGTGGACTTGAAGGGTGGTGGAGGAGAAGAATAGATGATTGCAGCGGGTGAAGCGGCTATCATTCATATCCTCTAGCAGAGCTAAGCAAAATGAAGGCAATAGTAATCGAGCCATCGCGCAATTATCTATAGAGTTAGGATCAAAATGGAGCACTAAGAGGCCACATTCTTGTGAGGTGGGGTCTTGCCTAAGAAGTATCCTAAGAAATCTAAGGTAATTACAAGTGGTAATAAAAGCAGGATTAGGGCATGAGGAGAATGTGTTGGTAAATTGGATTAGGGTATCATACATGTTTTCTGATGTGAAGGCAAGGGCATTTTCATATGTAATACAATGGGGATTATAGATTACAAGGAAGTCGTAGCGACCGAGGACATTGGGGTCGAAATCTATTCCAACCCTTTGAGGGTAGGGCATAAAGGTTGGTTCATTCCTATTGAAGGGTTGAGTGTTGCAAAAAGCCACCCACGTGTCCAGGCTGGTGTCGCAAATTCTTCTTCTCCATGTAGGTTGGCATTTGTAGTCGAGCACAGACCTTGGCACCTCAAAAACTTTATCTTGCCAAAATTCAGCATCTTTGGTAGCCCATAAGGTGGGGTTCTGCTCTCTCTCCTCTAGCCATCTTTGTCTGAATCTGCTATCGACACTAATCACCTCCTCCACCACCTTGATGGGTAACACTTTTAGTAGGGTGGTGGGGAATTGGAAGTTGAGGTCGAAGGGGATCCTGGCCATCTCTTGCCTTTCTTATATTATAAGATCGGCATGGAAACTTGCCGGGTCATCATCCTCGCTTGGTGGGATAGTTACCTGGGGCGCCCTTACTCCCTTGGTATTCCATTTTTTTCGTGTCTCCTCCACCATTCACTTCCTTCTTTCTCTTAGTGCTGCCTTTCTTTCTGCGGAGATGTCTACATGTTGTTGCTCTTCAGGCCTCGAGGAAGGAGGTGGTGAGACAAGTTCATCTTCATGTGGTCCCATTTCGAAGTTCACTTCCACCTCCCTCTGTCGACTTGGCTCTTGCTGCTCCTCTTCAAGGAACCCGAATGCATCCACTTCCTGTGAGGTTAGGCCTGCCAATAGGAGATAATGGTGTTGTTCATCCCGGCTTGGGCTTGCTCCCTTAGGTTGTGGCGGCATCTGGAGTCTGGCCTTCAGTGCTCTTCGAGCCATTCCCAATTTCTTCTTTATGGCCATCATGGGCTCTCCCTCCTCTATCTGACTGATGTCCATCAGGGTATTTAAGAGGGCATGTTGTTGCATTTGGAAGGTCATCTGGGCAGCCTCTGCCTTGCTTTTTGCAAGTGATATGCCCCCTAGTGTTGTACTCTAGGATATCGATTTCCTTTTCACTCTCGTCACTAAAGGAACAATAGTCTTCATATTCATCATCTAAGCTGTCTCTGTTCGGTCGCTCGTCATTTTCCTGGTCCTGAGAATTCCCTTCTTGTTGGTCGAGAAGTAAGGCCCAATTGTACTCCAAGTTCAAATCGTGCACCTTGGACCATCGCCATTTAGGCTCATCCAAGAGATCTTGGAGTGGCTTCAGGTTTATTGCTAGATTTCCAATCAACTTATTGGTTAAGTATCCTAGGATCTCCTGGAGCTCGCATCTATTACTCGGGACTCGGAATGCATCACCATGAGTGGGTCTCCCACGTAGACTCTTGGTCATCATGTAGACTGGCACTAAAGGTGTGTCCTTGAACTTGTCAATTGCCTTGACGGTTTGTTCATACTCCTCAGTATCTGAGAACGGTAGGTCAATGGTAGTAAGAACGTGCATCCAATCTTGCTCGTCCTCAGGGCATGGGATATATTTGGTAAGAGCCCCATAGGATCCCTTAGTCTGCTGTCCATCACCCTTCAGCATGGTGGAGATGGCATCTAGGTCGACTGGCGTAGTCTTCCAAGTGTCTGTCGCTACTCTTACAGCCTCTATTTGATTGCCCAAGAAGATAAGACTATTTCCCCAATCTTTTATGACTCTCACGTTGTGCATCCATGGTCGGCCTAGCAGGATGTCGTAGTCCACTTCCTTCATGACTAAGAAGTCAATCGAGAATTGGATTCCTGCAATCTTCACTGACCAATTTTTTAACACTCCACATGGTTTCACCTTCATTCCGTTAGCTAGAGTGGTGTTGAACCTAGCAATCTCGGGTGGGTTACCCCAAGTTTGAAGTATTGCATGGCTTAGCACACTTACTCCTGCCCTTGTGTCTACAATTCCCTTTCTTGTGACATCCCCCAAAGCTATGACTGGGAGGGCTGCATGCATTTTCGTGCCTTCCCAAAAAGCATTGATGTGCAATGATTTAGGCATGGAGTGTAGCGTTAGACTCGGTATTTGAGTTTCTACGTCGTGCTCAAGCAAGTTTGTGATAATTGGCTCATTTGATTCTTTGACCCAACATTTTAGCTCTAGCCATAGTGTAGGATGATACCTACGCAGATCACCCAAGCTTAGAGTTACATGGGTGGTCACCAGTGTGTTGATGAGGTTGCTAGTCACTTGCCTCTCTCCTAAGTTTGCGGTTTTTGGCCAAGCTTAGAGTTACACATGTTGAGGAGGTTGTTAGTTACTTGCCTCTCTCCTAAGTTTGCAATTTTTGGCCAATGGCCTAGACTGGGTTGTTGGCTTGGAGCATTTAGGCTTTGTCTAGGCAGCCCTGCTTGTGGTGCCATCGTTTCTCTTGGTTTTGGTTGTGGGAGAGAGATTGGGGTGCCTATGCTTGAGAGATCATCAATCTCGTCTTCTAGTATGGGCTTAGCATCCTTTAGGTGTTCCTAGGCCTCCTTCACCCACTCTTTCACCTTCTTGATGGCTTTGAGTTGGCGCTTTGGGTTGGGGTACTCCTCGACCTTAGCACTTCCCTTTTTAGCGGTCCAAGGTGCCGACATCTCTTCTTTTGCATCAATGACTTTCCCTCCAACCGGCAGAGTCGTAGCACTTTCAGTTTTGAGGGTGATCTTAGCGCCTGGTCTCTTCCTCCTTCGTCTCCGACTCTTCTTTCCAACTGAGGTTGCATCAAGGTTGCTGGGCCCTAGCAATGATATGTTGGCTTGCTTCGTTTGTGCACGGGTCATGATATGAAACGGGATGGGTGTGGCCTATCCATCAAGTGTCTTGACACCGAACAACCCCAATGGAATCGATGGCTCGTTTGCCAAACTAGAGGATGGTCTCTGCCCAGGGCAGTCGACAAAGAGATGAGTGATTCTACACTTGGCACATCTGAGGTCAGTCTTATCTTTGTTTGCTTGCTCCCTCTCGGGGCAGCGTGAAGAAATATGTCTTGGGTGATTGCAAGTCCAACACATGATTGGCTCTTGGGCTTGCCCTCCTAGGCCCTTGCCTCTCCCTCTTCCCAATGCCATCACCAATATTGGTCTATAGTCCATGAGGATAACATTGCCTTCCTCATTGTATGACACATATGGATTTACATAAGGCTTATCGTTGCTAGGCTCGTCCACATAGTGGACTGGGGTGTCACTTGGGGGATGGGTCACATAGGGTCTAGGTGGTCTAGGGATACCCATAGGATTAATTTCCATCCCGAGGATGGCAGGTTTAGCATCATTTGGTGCCAGAAGAGCCATTGGGGCTCCCCTTCCAAAGAAGTTCGGTGGCCTGTTAGCAAGGTAGGGTTGATCGTAAGGCTACGGGTATCGGAGCCTCTGAGGTAATCAACAATGCATGGTGTCATGGCTGAACCTACCACAATTAGCACAAGGTCGTGACCTAGGGTCCTGACACTCAATTGGCAACAAGTGGTTTTCGCCACAATGCACACATTAGATGTGTGGGCGTGTTGGTCGTCTCATCATCTCCTGTAGTTTGGTTATGTCCCATCCTAATCTCAGCTATGACTTAATGCCCTTCCCTTTGTCCTGAGTGCTTGAGTCTGCTCTCTCACTTGGTATCGAGGCTCTCTTGGAGCTCCTGGCACTGGACCCTTCTTGATTTGAGCCTTTGGAGCTTCTTTCCTTGAGCTGATCATCCACTCTAATAGCTTTTTCAAAGACCCTTGCCAAGGCATCTCGCTACAAGCTTGAGTTACTGGCCAAGGCTTTGTAGAGTTCCTTGCTTTGTATTCCGTTGACGAATACAGTGGATACCGCCTTTCGGTTGGTCTCTCACCCATGGGGATTCTCTTGAAGAGGCTCCTCACATGGGTCACATAATCCCAAATATCCTCTTTCTCTTTTTGCTTAACGTTCATAAGCCGCACCAACAGGTTATCGGAGTATCCAAGTTTGGAAAATATCTTAATGAAGAGATTTTTCAAGCCATTGAAATCGGTACGCTTTGCAGTGTCTAGGCTCGAGTACCAGGTCCGACCCTTGTCACCTAAGCACAGTCCGAAGGCTTGGGAGCGTTGAGTAAGATCAGTGAGACCATTGGCCTCGTGGACTTGCTTGAATTGTTCCACAAAGCTGTATGCATCATTAGTAGCTTTGTATGTGTCCAATTATTTTTCTACCACAGGGATTTTTGATTGGCTTAGAGCCTTGATTGACTCCTAACCTTGTCAATAGCAATGTTGCCAATGTGACAGCACTTCATTCAGTGGTCGTGGTATCTAGCAGCCGCTTTGTCAGGAGCTCGCTTAGTGTGAGATCTTCTTCTGGCGCTTTCTTGCTCTCTGACCAATTTCTGCCTGCTAGGGCTAGCATCCTCTAGATCTCTCACATTTCTAAACTCTAGCATAAGTTCCTAGTTTGCTAATCCTGGTTGTACACGGCTAAGCCTTGCAGAGCCTTGCGGGCTAGTTTTCTTTCTTCCTCTAGGTCTGCTATGATGTCCTCTACCAGTCTACCGTGGTGTTCTTGCCAGGTCTGAGCATTGTATTGGTTCACTAAATATTGGACAACCTCAGGGAAGTCTTCTAGGTTAAGCTCCTCATTGCTTCTACAGCTCGAGCTGCCTCCTTCCATGTCTAGGGCTTCCTATTCTGTCAAGGTGTTGATCAAGTTGATAAGGCCGGACATGTCCAATTTCACGATATTGTATGCCCTTGTTGCATTCGGGTTTTTGACTGTGTCCTTCGCTTGGTCCTACTTTTGGGGATTCGACCTCCCTTCTATGTCCTTGGGTCTTCTCTTATTGGTGGGTTCCTTCAAGTTCGTACATCCAGGTGAGTTCCTTATTAATTACAACTAGTCCTTAACTTATCCTCACTCTGTGTGTGTGTGTGCTTTTTTCTGTGTGCGCTGTGTGAAATTAGGCTTTTAGCTTTTCTCCCTCATGCTTTGAGGGCTGGAATTTAGAGTGAGTGAGAAGACGTGCCTAAATGACTCTATCACTCTTGTCGTGGGTTTAGCTTGATAGGCTTGTATGCCCGATTTTTGGCCATCCCTGCTGATTTATAGGGCTCTCTTCTACTCTCTCTACCCTGTCATGATTCGATAGTGCTCTAAGACTCCACTCAATGTTGCTATCGAGAAAAATCACTAGATGGTCAGCTAGTGTTGCCTTGATGCTCGACTCTCACTAATCCCCTTGTTCCTTGTGCTAGAAGGGCTTCTCTAGTGTCTATATGGTCTTCAGGTTGTGTCAGGACAGCTAGTGCCTAGGTGGTTTGGCCCAATGTTCAAAAATTTTGAAAAATCAAACTCGGCCCAAAAGGTCCGAATTGCAAGGGCCGTCCGATTCGGCCCATTTGAATGGCCGAGCACCGAATGAGAAAGGGCCAAATGTAATTGGTTCAAGTGTCGAACTCAGATAGTTCAAGTGCGATTGCTATTCGAGGACAAAATCAGGTGGGCCGAGGGCCGAGTGGCCAAATGGTAGTGGGCCGAATCCACTGGTCCGAGGGCCGAGTGGACAGAGTCGAGGGCCGAATTTTCGAGTGTCCAAGAGTAAGATATGTTGAATATCAAGTGTGTCCGAATGGTTGACTCAGACGGGCCGAGCAGTAAGTGCCCGAGTCGTTAGGGTCGAGTTGCTGAATATAAGGTGGGGCGAGGGCCGATTCTGGGACTCGGCCCAGAGTTGTTGTCAATCGGATTGGTCGAGCGCGATGCATTTTTGCTGAGCTAACACAAAATTCACTGCACCGAGCAATCGAAGCCTTCGCACTACTTGAGCACCTCTAGATCCTAACTACACATGCAGGAGAAGGTGTGGGAATACATGTAGTGGGCAATGAACTCCTCGGCGATGAGATTGAATCAAGTCCATGCAATGAAGCTCTCTCTCACTCTCTTTGTCATGCAACCAGGGTTTCAAATGAGCTTCCCCTGGGTCTCCTAGTTGTTAAACCCCTCCTTCCCCAAGTTCTTGCCACTCTTGCCCCCTCGTTGGTCAGTCTCAACCCCCTTTAGCTCTCCTTCCTTCCTTTTTTCATAGATTTATGCCCTGTTTGGCTTATTTTATAGCAGCAAACCCTACACTTTTCCAACCAAATTTCTAACCTTAACCTACTCTAAATACAACAAGCATCAAAAGCCAAGTATACTGAACTAATTTTTCCTAATAAACTAACCATCAAAGATAAAAAAATACTTACTTATAGCACGAATTAAAGACCCAAAACCTCCTATCTACCTGAAGCTCCGGTTCGGGGATGAAATCCTTACTTTGATACTTGATTCAAAGTGTGCAAGCACTCAAGCTTGAATCCATTTGTCCCGACAACAAAACTAAAATGTAGTGGTGAGCACAAGCTCTACCGCCAAGACCCAAATATCGCTTATTGTTTTAAGCGTTCCAAGCGAGCACCAATGGCTACCTCTCACATAGCCGACGTGCCTTGCCTCCCTATAGATGTAGTGAGCTTACCTTGATGCCCGATTGAGTTGCTTCCTCTCTCAAGCATGCCGATAGTTCCACAATTCGTGATACAAGCTCAAGCATCCTCAAGCCTCTTCCTCCAAGCTCCATCCTCCGTAGCCACGCATGAGACAAGAGAAGAGAAGAGAAGAAGAAGAGAGAAGGTGGAGAGCTTCACCTCCAAGATCCCTCACCCTCACACACTCGCTCCCTCACACTCTCCCACTCCCTCCCTCAAGCATACACAAGTAATCAAAGAGAAGAGAAGGAGAGAAGAAGAAGAGTCCACTTTGCCACACACCCAAGAATGAGCTCTAATTCACTTTTTGAACTTTATATACAAAGCGCTAAATTCCATTTGGGCAGTCATCCCCTTTTTACATGGCTGATCAAAGGCCCTTTTTCCATTGTTCTCCTATCTTCCTAGTTTCCCTCCTACTGCCCATCTACATTTACAATTTGCATAGGTCTTGCAACGCTTTTAAAATAAATCACGATGCTTCTTACTCTCTTTTGCAAAAGTATTGACTTGTGCTTTTTTCTTGAGCGCATCTCCTTGATTTAGGACTTTTTCACACCTTGTGTTTTTCGATTTTTCTTGGCGTGCCTTTGTTCTCCATTTCACTTTTGCCTTGGCTTTGCCTTCTACTTTAGATTTTTTGGGTCTTCCACCTTGTTCGTTTGAGGGTTAATAGTGTACAAGGATGTGATCTTTGATGAGGCTTTGGCCTCTAAGGATCCAATTGATTGTTCTATTCTAGGTAATTCTTCGTCATCGATTATCCCTCCCCCACCCTTAGTCCTCTTTTTCCTTCCAAGTTGCCTCTTAGCAACCCTTCCTCGTCTTCAGCTCCTCCCCCTCCTCCTCCACCCTCTCCTTTGGCTTCCCTACTATCTTTGATGGATGCGACTACTTCTTCTTCATTGCATACTTCCACCCCTTCAGCCTCCCCTTTATAGTCTGCTAGGGCTAATCAACCACCATTAGAGGGGAGCCTTCTTCAAATGAGGAGGATTTACCTTCCCTTGGTGAGGGGGAGTCCCTACCCCAAATACGTGCATTATAGGTACTAGAGGCTACTTAGTCTCCCTCGTAGCAGGATGAGCCTATTCGGGTCCCTCATTGGTACCGATAGCTCATGCAGGATTCATGTGTTTCTCACATTCTTGCTTCTCCTAGCAATCCATGCAGATCAGCATGCTTACAAGCCTAATTGAATAGCTCACTTTGTGTGAACTATGCTTTTATATCAAAGATTCTTCATGCCAATGAGCCTACTATAGTTGAGGAGACTCTTACATAGGATATTTGGCACCAGGCCATGCAAGAGGAGCTCAATTCTATCAAGTGTAATCAAACTTGGAAATTGGTTATGCGTCCCTCGAAGTAGAAAGTGATATGTGTGAATTGAGTCTATAAGATGAAGTACCTTGCAAGATGGATCCTTGGACAAGCACAAAACTAGGCTGGTTGCAAAGGGTTTTGCCCAGAGGGTAGGTTTGGACTATTTTGAGACTTTTTTACCTACAGCTAGGATGTCTATTATTCGGCTTATTTTGGCTCTTCCAACCCACCACTACTAGCCGATTTATCAAATGGACATCAAGTCTGCCTTCTTGAATGGTGTCCTTGAGGAGGAGAAATCTATTTCAAAGCCTCCTAGTTTTCTTGTGTAGGGGAAGGAGGACCATGTCTACAGACTGCAGAAGGCCCTCTATGGCATGAAGCATGATCCTCATGCTTGGTATCGGAGGATTGGTCAATTCTTTCTATAGAGTGCCTTCCATCGATCAACTCATGACCCTAACCTATACTTCAAGGTTGAGGGTGACAAGTGTGATTTGCTCATCTTGTATGAGGATGATCTTATCACTACAGGGAACTCTACTCAAGAGGTTGATTGTTTACTGTAGAGTAGAGAAAGCGGAAAAAGAGGCATCAAGAGGAAAAGCGCAAGGCGAAAAAAAGGAAAAGGCGCCTCACAAGGGAACGGACTCGAAAAAAATCAAAAGCATGGGAACAACCAGCAGGAGTCCAAGGCACAACCATGGAAGCTGCAAAAGAGCCAAAAGCAAGAAGGCGCACCAATAAATATAAAGGCATAGCCAAAATCTTTGTAAAAGAGCGCCAAGTTCCCTCATGTGAAATTTGTAACCATGGATGGGCGGTAGGACTAGGCTAAGAAGTTAGGGCAAAGGGAAAAAGGGCCCACCAGCCACGACTGGCCATGTAAAAAGGGGATGACCGCCCAAGGGAAAGAGGGCATGTATATAAGCTAGAAAGTTAATGGAAACTCTCATTCTTGGTGTGTGGAAAAAGCTTCTTCTTCTTCTTCTCTTCTTCCTGTGTGCTTGAGTGAGGGAGTGAGTGTGTGAGAGTGAGGAATCGAGGAGAAGAAGCTCCCCATCTCCTCTCTTCCTTGAAAGGGAGCAATGGATCGAAGGTTGGACTCGAGAGCTATGGAGGGAGAGTAAGAGCAAGAAAGGGAGAGACTAGAAATGGGAACTCCAACAGTCACAATGTGTGACCGGGCCTTCCTTTATTCAAACTGTCACTAAAAGAATAAAGAATAAAGTGACGGTGATGGGCGCCCACCACCTGCAGTGTGTAGTGGCGGTGACTGTCAGTGTAGTAATTCACGGGCGGCTAGGTAGAGGCACTTTACCCCCAACAACCTCCCACTTAAAGGCGAATATGCCCCAGTGAGGAGTGAAAAGAAAAAGAAAAAAGACAATACAACATGTACAACAGGATGAGGAAAGACATCATCTCATCCCACGCCCATCAACCTCCTGAGGAAGGCAAAGCGCTCTGTAGAGAGGCTTTTCGTGAGCAGATATGCAGGATTCTCGTCAGTCAAGATCTTGACAAGATCAACAGACTTGTCCTCAACGACCCCACATATGAAGTGATACCTCACCTCAATGTGTTTCGTCTTCACATGGAAGACTGGATTCTTGGCTAACTAAATAGCACTTATAGATTCTGAATGCAGTATAGGGATAGCATCAATACCAAGATCAGCAACTAAACGACCCAACCAAATGGCCTCCTTGCAAGCCTTAGTGGTGGCTACAACATACTCAGCCTCTGTAGTAGAAAGGGCCGTGCATTTCTGCACCCTGGACCCAAGAAACAGCACCTCCAGCATAGGTGAATACATAGCCGGAAGTGGACTTCCTACTATTTGCATGTCCTGCATAATCAAAGTCAGTGTACCCCACGACTCCTGTATCCTGGCTGCCATAGCATATGCACATATCTGCAGTGCCCTTCAGGTACCTCATGATACCCTTCACGGCATCCCAATGCTTCTTGCCGGGTGTAGCCATATAGCGTGCCACAACACCAACTGCAAAGGCAATATCTGGACGAGTGGCTATCATGGCATACATGAGACTGCCCACTGCAGATGCATAGGAAATCTTGGCCATCTGCTCATCTATCTACAGACAATCAGCTTGTGATACCTTCACATAAGAAGGCAATGGACAGCCAATAGGCTTTACGTCCTGCATGCGGAAGCGCTCAAGGACTTTATGAATGTACTCCTTGTGTGACAAGTAGAGGAGTCCCTGATGCCTGTCGCGTCTAATGTGCATACCAAGTATGTGAGCGGCCTATCCCAGATCTTTCATCTCAAAGCTCTTCTTGAGCTGAGCCTTAAGAGCATCTAGCTCATCATGAGCTTTCCATGCTATCAGCATATCATTCACATAGAGTACCAAAATCAATAAAGAATCATCATGGGCTTTCTTCTTGTAAAGACACGGATCCATAGCACTCTAGCTGTAGCCCTGTGACTACATAAAGACATCAAACTTATGATACCACTCCCTAGGTGCATGTTTCAAGCCATAAAGACTTTTTTGCAATTTGCACACCAGGTGCTGCATGCCAGGTTCTGCAAAGCCCTTAGGCTGCTCCATATAAATCTCATCATGCAAGTCCCCATATAAGAAAGCCGTCTTGACATCCATCTGGTATAAATCCAAGTCAAGATGAGCAACCAAAGACAAGACTAAGCACAGGGTGATCATCTTAACCACAGGAGAAAAGGCCTCGTCAAAGTCCACACCATGCTCCTGCTTAAAACCCTTTGCTACCAATCTAGCCTTGTATGCTGGCTTGGGGTGTCCAGGGGTACTTTTTAGCTTGTACACCCACTTGCATGGCAAAGCCTTCTTGCCCGTAGGCAAGGAAACCAAATCCCAAGTGTCATTCTTATGTAGGGAGTCTATCTCAGACTGCATAGCCCTCTCCCAGGAGTGATTGTCACCCCTGCGTATAGCCTCATCATAGGTGAAAGGCTCTCCTATGTCTGTAACCAAGACATAATGCATCGAGGGCTGAAATCTATCACATTCTCCTTCATGCGCAGATCCATAAGCTGCTTCAGCCAATACATCTGACTCACTGGACTTTTCTTGTCATAGAGAATTTTGATCTTTTCCCACAACTGCCATGCACTCTGTTCTTCCTCAAAGACATTATAGTGAACCTGTTCTGTGAGAGACAATACAATAGTGGACTTGCATAACTCATCAAGCTCAAGCCATTTCTCATCTGGCATAGTTGCAGGCAGATGCCCGCTTAACCCCAAAGGTTTGATCTGCGATTTCTGCACCAACACCTGCAAAATTTGGCTCTTTCAATAAGAGTAATTCATACCATCAAGCTTAGTGATGTTGAAAATAGCATGATCACTGGACGAACTCGCCATAATGTAGGCTGGAAGATTGTAGACAGTTCAAAACTGCTTGTTGTTTACTGCAGAAAATGACCAAAAAATCACCAAAATCGAGAAAAAATAGCGAAGAAAGTGGAACCAAAGCTGTTGCCCACCAAGTACCAGTGAAAGTATATCATTTCAAAGTGTTTCAGCATGAAAAATCCATGTCAGTCCATACATATATGCTTGCTGTAATAAATTTCAGATTTCAGTAAAAGAGAGCTAATAGTGCCAAAATCGGATCCCAAGGCAATTAGATACTACCAAGACCAAAGCCAGCATCATGCGGGCATAGCATAAGCATATGACGGTCGATAAGCATGAATCCAACACCCAAGTATGTCATACGAACATCTGCTAGTGAGTAGGCATACCCCCCAGGCAACGGGGCAAAGTGTTCCTGCCACTACCAAAACTTGACATAAGTAGGTGTCAATTCACAAAGATATGGATCCAAAACTGAGACTTAGCTCATAAGCATACATTGAACCAAGACATATGATGTATCATCTCAAAAGGTAAGAAGTCCCAAAGTTTCAAGTGTTTGTAACTACTCAATAGCATGTAACGACTCAATGCATAAAAGTACCACCTGCTCATTGTCTGATAAGCATTCAAGAATGCTCCCACTGGCACAAAAGCCATATGTACGAGCTCAAGAGCTCAAGCCAAGGCAAGACACAGTGCCAATGACATAAGTCCAAGACAATACATCAATAGTACATCTCGAACATGTAGGCGGTAGAGCATCCATATGTAGCATCCATAAGCATGTAAGACATCAAGTACATCCCAAGATACAACTCTAGCAAGCCAATAAATAGCTCAAGTAAGCTCCGAGAATCCAAGGTCAAGCCAAGATCGAGCTCCAGTAGCAATAGGCTCCAAACAATGTAACTAGCATGTAGTAATGGCATAGGCTAAGCATGTCAAGACCGGTCAGACATAAGCAACATACATGCCATAAGTACATCCAAGACGGAGCATCCAAATGCTTTGCAAAGCGAGCTCAAGCTCAACCAATGATCCCGAATCAAAACCAAGCTCTATGTCGAGCCCCAAGTGTCAATACATCACCATATATACCCGAAACATAGCCCGAAAAGCATAGGCATAAGTATAGATGAGTAAAATTACTTCAGTCCAACTATGTACAACAGTGATTTATTGTTCAAAACTGAGAATTTCAGCACCAAAATCAGCTCCAAATGGTTGCCAAACAATAGGCATACATTCCCCTAACATCCGGGCATCAAACGGGACCAACCGAGCATCAAATGACAATGCCAAACAAGCTGAAGCATCAAATGTCAGTGTAACACTCTCATAAACTGCCTGTGGACTGTTATGACAGTCCCAAAAACAGTGTAAAATCAGTCCAAATGCTATGTCAACACATCAACCATCAAAACCAAGCATCAAAGCATGTTCATATGCCCGAAATGGAGCCTTTCCAAGTGCCAATGGAGGGGGAGAGCTGTTGTTGTGATTGTCAATGTTGAAGATACATATGGGAGGGGTGCGCGATTCTGCCAACTGTAAATGCTAGTCTTGGGGCTGCAAAAAATGGTGGCCAAGCTTCGGAGGGGTCCGGTTAAAGCCAAGGAAGACCTCAAACAAGCTCCAGCAAGTCTTGTTCAAAGGCAAGTGAGATATGAAGCAAGGGAGCTTCAATGGTGGCTACCCCAATCTTGTTTACAGCCAGTGAGACCTAAGAACTGAAGTAAACCCTGAAGAAAATGATCAAATACCTCTAATGTAATACCCTAAAGGTGCCCAACAATGCCGGGAAGGTGCTCAGGAAGCCGGGGAGTGACAGGAGCTCGAAGGAGTCGGATATGGTTGCCGGGAAGGAGACCCAATGCAAGTAGGGAGTCGATGGGATGCTGAGAATGCCACAAACCAAGCTCAAGAGTCGGAAAGCAAAGCTCTGATACCAATTGAAAGGGAGCGATGGATCGAAGGTTGGACTCGAGAGCTATGGTGGGAGAGCAAGAGCAAGAAAGGGAGAGACTAGAAATGGGAACTCCAACAGTCACAATGTGTGACCGGGCCTTCTTTTATTCAAACTGTCACTAAAAGAATAAAGAATAAAGTGACAGTGACGGGCGCCCACCACCTGCAGTGTGCAGTGGCGGTGACTGTCAGTGTAGTAATTCATGGGCGGCTAGGCAGAGGCGCCTTTACCCCCAACATTCCTCTTCCTCTCTTCTCTTCTCTTCTCTTGTCTCACACGGCTATGGAGGATGGAGCTTGAGGGAGAGGGTTTGAGGTTGGTTGAGCTTGCATCAAGGATTGTGAAGCTACCGGTGTGCTCGGGAGAGGAGGGTACTCAATCGCATATCAAGATGAGCTCACTACACCCCATAGGTAGGGAGAGCACGTCGGCTATGTGAGAGGTAGCCATGGCCACTCTGCTTGAAATGCTTGACCAATAAGCAGTTCGTAGGTCTCAAGGGCTGAGTGAGAGAGCTCCCTTTATTTTGGTTTCATTGTCGGGATAGACGGATTCGAGCCTTGAGCACTGCATGCTTCGAATCGAGCATGAAAGTAGGGTTTCACAGTGCTTGAGGTAGATAGGAGGTTTAGGAGTGTTAATCGTAAAAAAAAAGTAAGTATTTTTGGGTTTGGATGTGTAGATTAGTAGGCTAAAGAAGCACGAACATTATCTTGTGATTTTTGTTTGCATTGGGTAGGATATGATCAAAATAGTGTGAGCACATAGTAGGGTTTCTGTTGTTGTATAATAGAATGAAATAGGGAAAAGAAGGGGAAAAAAAGAAATATTGGGTTAAATGCTGGTAAGAGGAGCAAGATTAAGGTGAATGTAGACCTGGGTAGGGCAATAAGAGGCCAGGAGTGGCAAGGGAGACCTCATTTTGCATTTGAGAGATGAAGGAGAGCTTGAGAGAGAGAGAGAGAGACATGCTAAGTAGAATAGATTGGGGGACCTTGATTTTGGATCTATTCATGTGATCTAGGTATGCAAAACCCTTCTTTTTCTATGTCATTGTTGCTATCTGGAAAGCCTTGAAGAAGGCCATGCACAACACTTAAATAAATTGTGCAAAATCGTTGTGTTGTGCCCCGTCGGCCATAGTCGGCGGACCACTGTGTCGAGGTCTGTTGACTCCCAGAGTTGGGCAATCAGATCGTTCGATTGGGAGCATTAGACCATTTGACTCCATGAGTCAGGCCGTAACCTCGAGTTCGATTGAACCACCCACCTAGTCGGACACTCTATTGACAGTTGAACCGAGTCCTTTGGTTCGATCAGACCAACTATCCAATCGGACACTTGCATGTCCAGTCAGATGTGCACAACAATCGGTCCACTCGATAGTTGGACCAACCATAGGACTCGGATCCAACTACCAATCGGACCACTCTTCAGAGTCAGACCGTCTGACTCTAAAAGACGGACCACCGAGAATCGGACATGGGAATTGGACCAACAAACCAGAACAAGAAAACACAAACCCAAGACCAGTTCCATACCTCATAGCCAGTTAGGATAGAACCCAAAACACCCTTGGAAACCCACCCTAGCCTCCCAAAGCCAGAAACTAGAGGAAACCGTGACTATACAGCCTAGAGGTAAACTCTAAGAGCCCGGTCACATAGCCGACTAAACTTGTAGCGCAAAGTTGGCCTCTAGACTATAACCTAGCCTTGATAGAGCATAATGGGAACAACATAGACCCCAAACAATCCTTAGAAGCGACTAGACATCGTGGTTAGAGCCATGATGGGTCATAAACAAGCCAAGGGGGTAGCCATACTTGTATGATTGTTTTGTTTTATTTGCACACCCCACAATGATTTCTTTTACACAAGTGCATCAAACAAACGGAAAGCCTAATTTTGCACCGTGCACAATAGAGCACCTAGCACTGAGTATACATAAGTTGAGGATTGTTTTCAATAACAAGGAACATACTCAGATGTAAAGGGCTATCTCCACCATATTCATAAATGGAATCCACAGCGAGGAATTGTACAAAGCCTTAGCAAGCAACTCCAGCTTGTAGTGAGATGTGCTAGCTAGGGTCTTTGATGAAGCAATTAGGGTGGATGACTAACTGAGAGACAGGAGCTCTCGAAGCTCGAACCGCGATAACCGCGATGACTCTAGTCAAAGGACCTTGGAGAGGACCACAACCTCTAGCAAGAGATCAGCCCATAGCATGCAGGATAAGGGGAAGAGTATAGATCAAGGTCGAGGTGAGAATGGAGCTAGCACAACTACATGAATTGATGAGGAAACCAATGCGACTACACATCCAATGTGTGCATTGTGGCGGCAACCACTTTCTGGCCAAGTGCCAAGATCGTAGATCTAGGCCTTGCACGAATTATGGTAGGTTCAGCCATGATGCCATGCATTGTAGGTTGTCTAAGAGATTCCCCTATGTCCAGTAGTACAATCCGCCATACCTAGGGAACAAACTGCCAAATTTCTTTGGAAAAGGAGCCCAACTAGCACTCCCAATACCAAAGGACGCAAAACTAGCCATCCCTAGGATGGAGATCAACTCTACATGCATACCCAGGCCATCATGACCCTACATAACCCATCCATCGAGTGATGCTCTAGTCCATTATGTGGAGGAGCCTAATGAAGACGAAGTCTACGTGAACCCTTACGTCTCATACGATGAAGAGGGCAATCCAGTCGCCCTGATGGAATATCGACCATTACCGTTGATGGCCTTAGGTAGAGGTAGGGACATAGGATTCGCAAGGCCCACGAGTCCAATCTCATATTGGACTTGTGGTCACCCAGGCCATATCTCATCACGATGCCAAGAGAGAGAACATGCAAATAGGAAAAAAACCAACCTTACATGTGTTGAGTGCAGCATCACTCATCTCTTCTCCGAATGCCCTAGACACAAGCCATCCTCTAGCTGAGCAATCATGCCATCAATGACTTTGGGGCTGTTCGGAGTCTATACATTCGACAACAAGAACACGCTCATTCTGTTGCATGTCATGACTAGAGCACAAACGAAGCAGGCATGCATATCATTGCCTGGGCCTAGCAACTTAGATGCAGCCTCAATAGGAAAGAAGAGTCGAAGGAGAAGGAAGAAAAAGACTAATGCAAAGGTCACAGTTAAGACTGAGGATGAGACAACGCTAGTGACCGGCAAGAAGGTCATGGATGCACAGGCAGAGACCACCGACCCAAAGACGGCAAAGAAAGGGAGTGCGAAGGTGGGGGAGTATCGTCACCCTAGACGCCAACTCGAGGCAATAGCCAAATTCAAGGAGTGGGTAAAGGAAGCCTGGGAGCACCTCAAGGATGCTGAGCCTATCTTAGAGGATGAGATCGAGGATCTCTTTAGTGTGAGCACACCAATCTCACCTGTGTGACCAAGGTCGAGAGATGCACCCATGCCATAAGTGGTGCCACATTGGCCAAGTTTAGATGCTACGGGCTAGCCAATCAGTCAAGACCAATGGCCAAGAAGCACAAACCTAGGAGAGAGGCAAGCAACTAGCAACCTCCTCGCAACATTAGTGACCACCCCAATGACTGTGAGTTTAGGAAACCTGCTCAGGTAGCACCCCATGCTATGGCAAGAGTTGAAACACTGGGTGGAAGAACCAATGGAGCATGCTAGCGCTGACTTACAAGATCACGATGTAGTCATGTAGATACCCAGCTTGACGTTGCACTCAATGCCAAAGTCATTACACGTTAATGCCTTTTGGGAAGGCACCGAGATATATGCAGTCTTGCCTATCCTAGCCCTAGGAGATGTAACACGGAAGAGAATCGTAGATATAGGGGTAGGAATGAGTGTGTTGAGCCATGATATGCTCCAAACTTGGTGAGAGCAGAGTTTTGATGCCGAGAAGTACTTAAAAATAGCCAAAAATTACAAATATCAAGGGAAAAATATTCAACATCGAAGGTGGCGGCTCCAGCTAGGACAATTTTAAGCACCAAGTGAAATACGACTCTTAAAAGGCGCCAGAGCGACACTTGTTGATTTTTGATAAATTTTCAGACTGCTGTGTGGGTTGTTAAGAGTTACTGGCCAATCTAGGATGTCAACCCGGATGCACAGAAATTTACAGCACTCGATTTGGACACCGGACGGGAAAATGGCCAACAAATGGGCAAGATGCAAAGGAGTGGACATTAGAGGGGCCAAGTGGGCATGACCTTTGGGAGCCCAAAACTTAATGTAGCATGAAACTTTTCATGCAACAAGAAGATCCAATTCGTGGAGAGAGAAGAGGCAACAAAACGTGGAGGATATGGCATCTGCATTACATCGATTTTTGCGCCCACATGTTGATGATGGATCCTCCTGCCTATGAGCAACCTACCCAAGTGACTATGGGGCTTGCCTACCCTCTACCTGCTAATCATATCACCACCTCTCACTCGCGCAATGATAGCCTGGATGAAGATTTCAGATTTTAGTCTTTCTCTCTCCTCCCTCTCTCTCCCTTAAGGGGCTGTTCTTGTGTGGAAGAAGACAATGAAGAATGATGGAGGAAAGCTTGTCTGGATGAGACCGGATTGCTTCCCGATGGATGAAGACATGAAGAGTACTATTCTTGAAGATGCTAAGCATAAAATGCATGCTGGAAATCAGTCCCGTAATCAAGACCAAGAAATCGAGACCTGAAAATAAGCGGTAATGCTATTTTTATGAAGAAAAATGATCTTTTTATGCTATTTGCTTTATGAAACCTTGTTCATATGGGATGAAAGTTTATTATAATATTATTTTCCATGAGTGTCAACTGTTTGCAACCTGAAAATCAGAAAATATAAGGCTACATGGCCGGAATTAGTGTTAAAATACATATAAAACACGCGTTTGAAGGGTAAAATTGGGTTTTTGCTATATAAATGAGAAATATGATATGTCACACCAACTAAATCTGAGTTTTTGTTGTCAATGAACCTAAGGGCCACAGCCCACAATCAACCTTCATTTTTAGTCATTATTTATTAAAGAAAAATAGGAAAAAATACCAAAAAATGAAAAAAATAGATTTAAAATTAGGGAAAAATAGGAAATGGACTGAGGAAAATTAGGGAAAATTATATCTATGTTTGTGCAATGTATAACGATGGAAAAGCATGAGGTTGGCCTCGATTTGTCCCCGTTTCTATGTTTTGTGTGTATTTATTGTTCTTTTAAAAGGGAAAAATGCATAGAAACCCTATCTAACCGGTCAATGATACAAAATACTAAGAGTTGGATGAAGAGGGGCTGAAACGTTGAAAGATAAAGAAAAGATCTGATCTATGCATTGCACTTGGCATATAGGAAATGGTTTATATAAAGAGAATGGTAGCATGAGCATATGGCTCGGTGCCTCCTTTCAACGCTGCATGCGTTAGTAAAATTCATGGAAAAGAATGTTTTATGCACTATGCACGATACTTATTTTTCTTTTGTCTGAGCACATAGCCATACACGATTTGCATTAAGCATAATAATTAAAAGGTATCAGAAAAACCTCCTGGATGCATGGCACTTGTCTTTCTTAGGTTGTGACCAACGATGAGCATGAGAGGATGTCCTAAGCTGTAGGTTAGCCATTGGGTCCTAAGGGGGAAGTGTAGTGAGGAATGGTACATCCTGGAACGTAAAATATTGGTACCTTGAGAGGAGTTTGTGCTCGTTTGTGTTATATGTTTAGCAGCGCATCAAAGGGCCAATCCCTGCGATGTAGGAGAGCTGCAGTGGGGCTCCGACTATTAGTCGGTGGAGTGCGTCCTATATGTGTGTGACGAGGCATTGTTCCGGGTTCTCCCTCTGAGGAGTTTTAGGGAAACGTTGGACTATAAACTATAAACGCAGGAATTAAGCTTTAGGGTAGTTTGTCCTTTAGCATTAGATTGACGCTCCTGGTCCACGAGGCCGTGAGGGTGTTTGTGTGTCATGAGCATGAGGTCCGGCTAGTGCTATAGCCAGTGCCAGCCATTTTAGGTCCCATGAGTGGTGCGTCTGCCGGGAGCCTCTTATAAGTGGTGGTTTTCAGATCTAGGGTTTCTAGGGACCAAAAGGAAGTTGGTTTATGTCCTCTGACAAGGACCGTCAAGCCGAAATCCAAAAAGCAGAACGTGTTGAGAGGGCTAGACGGCGGTTAGAGATCGTAAGTCATTATTCTCCTCAAAGGAGTAGCCCAGTATGTATAAGAGGTAGTGGTCTTAGTCACCCGACTGCTCCCCATAGTCCGTTAGGTGTAGGAGGAAGCGTAAGTTCTTCCTCTTCTCCACCAAGTCTACCCACTTCAAGTGGGGGGGGGTGAATTCACCCATTCAAGCTCCTATTGCTAATCCGATTGTCGCCATGGCACAACCCATTGCAATTCTTGCAGGGACACCGGATTTACTAGCTTTAGGAGATCCCTTGCCCATTTTTAATGGGTTAGCAGAAGAGGATGCAGAATTTCACATTTGTGAATTTCAAAGATTGATGTTCAATTATCGCATCCAAGACGAGGGACATCTCATGATGTTCTTTAATATGACATTAAAAAGAAGGGCTGCAGTATGGTATCACAACATAGAGTCTGGGACCATAACCACAATTGATCAATTCTATGCAGCTTTCCGAGGAGAATATGCCCCTGAAAGAGGTGGCCAATATTGGTTGCGGGTCTTGAATGTAACGCGCCAAGACCCTCATGAGAATGTGAAAGCTTATGCCAAGAAGCTGAAGGAAGTATTCCATAAGTTACAAACTTACATTCCCATTCCGCCGGCTGCCCAATTGCAATACTTTTTGCATGGGTTGGATTTCAATATTCAAGTCCAATTGAGTAGTGTGGCCTTGGCAGATATAGACACCGCTATTATGCGGGTAGAGGGAGTAGAAGCACGATTACAAACGGCCTACTCCTTCCGAATGAATGTTAATGGGGGTTTAGTACCTGGCAGCAATCCATCATTGATGAATGGAAGTCAAGGGATGCCTATGACTAACCCTAATGGGAGAGGAAGTATGGTTCAGAATGTACCTTTGCTACCAGCTCCTCCCAGTGTGACTATGCCTATAGCAAGTCAGTTGGCTCCACCAAATGTTGGAGGCCAAGTTTCGAATTCTAATGTTGTTCCTGTGGGTCAATAGCCAATGCCAAATCAGATTATTAGGCCAATGGAACGACGGGTCGACGATCGAGGCTACGAGTTGAGTGCATCTAATGTCCTTGGCGAAGTTAAGGACATGATGAAGCATTATACCGATATGATTTCTGAACAGTATCGACAAATAGCTGTCAACGTTAATTTCTTGAAGAAGCAACAAAATCTGATAGGGAGTCGACGCCCTAAACAGGGTCAACCCTCTACATTTAGTTGTAAGTGGTGTGGTGGACAGCACTTCCCCAGAAACTATCCAAATGTGAAATGTGACATTTGTGGGAAGTAGGGCCATTTAGCTGCTACCTGTTGGAGTAAGTTTAGTTCTCTCCAACAAGGGAGTAAACAGCCAGGCCGTGTAAATCATAGAGCGCAAGGAAATAACTTGCAACAGAATGATGCACCCAGGCAAATATTACAGAGGGGAAAAACAACTATAGAAGAGTTGTTGAGATATCGAGCTCCACTCATGATATGCCAGGGTGACCATTGTGCATTTATGTCACCGACTTGTAAGTTTTTGCAGATGCGGTTGGTACACCGCCCATGAATAATAGCTAGATGACAGCTATCCTTATCTACTCTAGTTCGTGG